>NC_051446.1:3781440-3795665 GCF_001649575.2 Kryptolebias marmoratus | reverse complement strand
ATTTGATATTTGACACTTTATAAGAGTTAAGGTACCAACTCTCCAAAAAGAGTTAAATTAACACTTTCTGGTGTGGACCCATATAGACACTTTAAAAGTGTTGAAATCAAATCTGACAGTGTTAATCTGGGCCTCCTGGATTTGCTGTGTAGTATTGGTTATGTGTACGAGTTTAGTCCGATTTTTAACAGTGAGCATGTTATCAAAACAGGTGGAGCAGTACAGTAGAATGGATTGAATAATGCTTTGATACAGTAACAAAAGGAGGCGTGGAGCAACATAGTCCCTCAAGTTTCCAGATGACTGATCTCTCTGATCACTCCGTTTTTGAATGTCTGTGATGTGCTGATTGAAGATTAGTTTATTATCCATATTACTCCAAGATATCCAAAGCTGTCGACTATTTCTACAGTCTGATTGTTGATGATAATAGGGAACTGAGGGATAGGAGGATTGATTATTAGGTATTTTGTTTTGGCAACATTAAGGTAAAGATGATTATTATCACAGTGGGTGAATGGCTGATGGTGTTTTTGTAGTCCAATACAGAGAGGTCATCTGTGAGTAGAGCAAGGATGGCTGCCTCATCAGAATATTTGTAATGAATGGTCCTGGGGGATGGACTGATGCAGTTGTTGGTGTAGAACAGTGGTGTCCAATCCTGGTCCTGGAGGGCCACCATCCTGCAGGTTTTAGATATTTCTCTGCTCTTCAGCAGGTGTACAGGTTCTGCAGAAGCCTGTTAATCACTCAGTCATTCAAATCAGGTGTGTCAAAGCTGGGAGACAACTAAAACAAGCAGGATAGTGGTCCTCCAGGACCAGGATTGGACACCATTGGTAAAGAGCATGTACAGGAAAGGACTTAGCACACAGCCTTGTGAGGCTCTTGTATTTGTGATAAGTATTGGTGATGTGGTTGAGCCCACCCATACTGCTTGTTGTCTATTGCTCAGAAAATATTCAGAATGAAATGAAAGAAAATACTCAGAATATTGAGATGGTGTAGTTTCTGGATCATCGGGTGTCTTTGAATTGTGTTAAAAGCAGAACTGAGGTCCATGAAAAGTATCCTGATATAATGGCCAGGAGAATCTATATACTTAGGAAGGATGTGCAGCAGACAGGCTACAGCATCCTCCATTCCACTCTTAGCCCTGTAGGCAAATTGGAGGGGGTCCAGTCATGCTGTGACAATGGGCAGAATCATGTTCAGCAGCAATTTCTCCGGACATTTCATTATGATGGGGATTTTAAACTTTTATTGTTAACTTTTAAAGCTCTTAATGGTTTTCCCCCCACCTTATTTAGCTGATTTAGTAGCTTTCTGTGAGTATGAGAGGACCTTAAGATCAACTAATACATATTTACTGTTTGTCCTTAAATCTAAATACAAACATTGGGGTAGGGTTTTTTGGTTGCTGAACTTATTTGTAGTGTATCTTATTTTAAAGGGCATGTTTAAACACAGTGTCACGAACCTGGGTGCTAAGACGCACCTGCGGCTCCAAAGCAAGATGAGGACCAGTAGGCAGCAGGTGAGGAAAAAATCTCCTTTAATCAAAACCTCTCTTGATTAATAAAAAACATAGCCACATAACATCCCCATAAACAAGGACCTCAAAAAGACATATAAGGACCCCACAACTAACTGAAACCCAAATGCCCTTAAATACTTTACAAACATAATCACAGAATCAAAAACAGGTGAACCAAAAAACCAAGACATGAACAACCCACAAAAGAAACAAAAATCCGAACCGGATCCAAAGAACCGGAATCCTCACGGTTCCTCCTGAACACCGAGAGGAGACGTCATTCTGACCCACGTGTCCTCCCCCCGTTACCATCCACTCACCCTGAGCCAGGGTCCTCAAGTGGAGGTCTAGCCCTCCAGACCCTCCAGTGAGGGACCACAGTGGACCGGACTCCGAGAACCGGAATCCTCACACACAGAGAACATTAGGGGAAGGAGAGGGTGTTATTCATGTTGATAAGACAATACCAGGACTCAACTAACAAAGCTGCGAGTACATGTTGGATTTACAAATATTATGTTTTGAAAAATGCCCCCTTTTTTATGCTGGTCATATCATTTTTTATCATATTTTTTTGTTTTTATCCGCCACACCTTTAAAGGCTGGTCCGTGAAAATACTGTCTGATAATTAACTGGTCCATGGAACTAAAAAGGTTGGGGACCACTGCACTAGAGGAGCAAAATTGTCTATTTTGAATGGAGCAGGGCACGCATGGTCCGTGTGAGGTTACACGAATTAGGAGGTGCATGTGCACAAGGATGCACCTTATAGCCGGTGCGCCTTATACGTATATGACAAAAATTTGAAAATGGACCATTCATTGACAGTGCGCCTTATAATCCAGTACGCCCTATAGTGTGGAAAATACGGTAGTTAATCATTGCATGAGTAAGAAATCAACAGACTGGAATGGAATAAGATTGACATTTATTAAGAAGATAATTGACGATATTGTAGATCCGCAGACCTACATCTGCAATTTGTTATTCATAACTGGAGTATTTCCAAATTCAATGAAAATCGCAAAGGTCATTCTGCCATTTAAATCTGGCGATAAGCATATTTTTAATAATTACAGACCTGCGTCCCTACTTTGTCAATTTTCTTAAGTATTAGAAAAAGTGTTTAGTAATGCAATCAGTCTTTCTGTCTCTTTTACATGTACCCTTTCCAGAGACGTTTGTTTTTTACTCATTTTGCTGCTTGTGGGTTTGTTTTTAGCAGTAACGTATCACATGACCTAGATAAGCGTTCTGACACGCATCAAGAGTGAGTCATAGACAGATGAAGTGGAGAGAATCTGGTCATTTTTCAAAATAAGTGTCATTCAGACTCTGAAAATAAAAAAAAATGGAAATAATGTAAGTTAATTATTCTTTCTGTGCGGCCTGGTACCAAGTGACCCCCAGACTGGTACCGGTCCGCGGCCCGGGGGTTGGAGACCTCTGGTTTAGGGGTTAATCAGACCCTCCAGGATTTTGCGATGTTGCGATCGCAACTATTAACGCAAAATCAAGCAAACCCCGCAAAATCGCAACTTGGGCCGCTGACTGGTACCAGTTGGGGACCTCTACTATAAAGTAAATCATGCAATTAAGATTCTCATCTTGAGATACCCTTATTGTAAAGCAAATTTGGCTCATGTAGGCAGCAATCTTCTCTATATGGTTTACCTGATATGCCACAACAGGACAAAAAGAAAAAAAAAAAGTGGAGGAGTTTGAGTATGTTGGGGTCTTGTTCACAAGTGATGGAAGAATAGGGTGCAAGATCAACAGATGGATCAGCGTGGCTTTTACAGAATTGCGTATTCTGTACTGGCCCAATCCGGTGAAGAGGGAGCTGAACTGAAAAGCATAGCTCTTTGTTTACAGGTTCCTATGTTCCTACTTTCACATTGGTCACAAATTTTAGGTAGTGACCAAGAGAACAAGCTCATGGATACAGGTGGTTGAAATGTTTTTTTCTCCACAGTGTAGCCAGTCTTTCCCTAGAGATAGGATGAGAAGTTTGATTATCTGGGACAGACTCAGAGTAAAGACATTGCTCGTCCACATCAAAAGGAGCCAGTTGAGGTAGTTCGGGCATCTTGTAAGGACGCCCTGGATGACTCCTTAAGGGAGGTGTTATGGGCATGTTCAACTGAGAGGAGACAAGCGGCAGATCTTGGATAGATGGATACATAGGTCAAAATAACGGAATCAAGCAGCCTATGGTTTTTCATTCTATGTATTTTCTGTAAAATTTTCCTAACTCAAAAGAGATACCTCTCTGGAGTTTAATCAAACTTTTTGTTTGAGTAAAACTGTTTACAGTTCAAACAGGATAAAAAAGAGAAAACAATGTTTTTATTGTTTTTGTTTTTTTTAAACTTTTTTTGTGAATTTATAATTCGACAAATTCTGCCTTGCTGTACGTGACCTGCTACCTACCTACCTAGCCTATCTACTAGCAAGGTTCATTTGTTTTTCTCTTTCTGGGAGAGGTATTGTTTGTCAGACAAAAGCTACAATTTGGCATTTATTTCCTTTTCATTTTATATTAAACCCAGTGTTCTTTTAATTATCACATTTTTAAGCTGTAAACTGACTTATTTATTGTAAGCATCCTCAGTTATTCACAAGGCTGTAGTAAAAATGTGTTTTGTTTTTTACTACAGAGAATAAAATTGAGAATTTCATCACAAGTTGCATTTAGTGCCAGTAAATTAAACTAAAAATGAAGTATTGCTATAAAATACACATCTTACCTTCACAGCTACCAGCATCTTGTCCTTGGTGGAACTTAGATTGTAATACTCTGCCAGGAAGACCTTTCCAAAGGCGCCCTCTCCAAGCTCCCTCTTCAAAACAATGTCCCGCTGTTTAATATGCTGAACATCTGAGAGAAAGAGATAAGACAGGACTGACTCTGTGTTTCTTGGTACATTCTGTACATGGAGTAAATACTGAAGTTTATGGAAGCACTGGATAAATCTACATTCATGTTATCTGTAACAGTTTACTGAAATCCTTCCAATCCTTCCAGTTAAAAAAAACTTCCAAAACAAGAATTCACATTTAGTCTATTCTGAACCATAAAAAAAACATTATTCTGTCCAGCTTTATTTGAAGATATTTTAAAGTATATTTTAACTTATGAAGCACACCAATAGCCAAGTCTTGATGCACCTTTTTTTGTCCCACATCATCTGGGTTTTCTTTCAGGACTAAATGACTCCCCTTCACACTAGATGTAACCCTGCCTAGGAGGTAAAAAACCCTGCCAAAATGAATACCCATGGCATCCATGTGGCTTTGTCCACCTGTGTTTTGTCTGTCAGTGAGAAACCTAGCTCCAACCAAGATGGGCTAAGTTATTGTTATATCATGAATAAACAAAAAATTATTTTGTAGGGTCACCTAACTTCAACACACAAAGTCTGCACTCTCAGACACTTGCATTAACAGCACTATGCAAGAAGGAGCAGAAGAAGGTTCTGCTCAGCTCCCGCTGACTGAAAAGTGTTCTGGAGATAACTCTGGGGTGGTGCCCTGTCAGGACCGGTGGAGACGATGGCGAACCCAGAACGCAGACTCATAATTAGAAGGACAAAAAACTAATTTATTAAACTAAAGAAACAAAATGAAAACAAACAGCTGACGAGGCAGCAACTTAAAAGAACAAAAAATGAAACAACGGTGGGCAGAACAACAAGGAGACAAGGTACGGAGCATGGAAGCTAACGGCAAACAAAAAACAATGAACCAGCGACTAGTGGAAGAAATGACCGGGTATTTAAAGTGCTGAGGATAATCAGGTAAGTGGAGACAGGTGACAAGATTAACAGGCTTTGACAGGTGTGAGTGGGCGTGACAGGAATGCAGAGGGAGAAATAGACTGAGGAGGAATGAGGAAGTGAAAAAACACGAGAACAGAAACTAAAACACAAACCAATAAACTAAAACAGAAGTAAAACAAAACACAGGAAAAAACCCAAATCACCACAGTGCCCCATGTTAAAATTTATGAACTGTTAATGATTCATAACGTCTCCATCATATTTCATGTACCCTCCTACAATTTTAAATTTCTTCACTGTCCTTGCTTTGGATTTTATGTTTGTAACAGAAACCTAACAAAGCGTTGGTGAAACAAGCTCTTTACTCTTACCCATAGACAGTACTTTTTTTAATATAGATGAGTACTGGATGTGGTGGAAGAGAACGGGCTAATTTAAAAAAAAGAAGTACACATTATTGTTGAGCATGAGACAACTATTTTGCTAATTTAGTTTCAACAGGAATCACCTCCTGAGTGTGAAGCAGCTGGGATGAGAGTCAGCTCCTCTGAATCTGAGGTCATGGTTCACAACTGGAAAGGGGTGGAATGCTCCCTCCAGGTCGGGAATGAGCATCTGCCTCACACAGAAGAGTTCAAGTATCTGGGAGTCGTGTTCACGAGTATGATGGAGAGGGAGCTGGAGTGGCAGATTGGAGCCTCGTTCACAGTAGTGAGGGCATTGTTTAGATCCGTCATGGCAAAGAAAGAATTGTGTCAAAAGACACTCTTGGTTTACTGTTTGTAATGAGGTTTGGATCATGACTGAAAGAACAAGATCTCAGATATAAGCCACTAAAATGAGCTTACTTTGTAGAGTGGCCAAGCTCAGCCTTAGAAATAAGGGGAGGAGCTCTGTCGTCTGGGGGAGCTTTAAGTAGAGCCACTGCTCCTTTGCATTAAAAAGAGTCAGTTAAGGTGGTTCAGGCATTTTATTAGGATGCCTCCTTTTGGAGGTTTTTCAGCATGTCTGGCTGGGAAGAAACCTCAGGCAGACCCAGAACCTGCTTTAGGAATTATGTATCCTCTCTGGCCTAGGATCCTCCGGGAGGAGCTGAAGAGTATTGCTGGGAAAAGGGATGTCTGGGTTTCTCTCCAGGACCTGTTGCCTCTGTGACCCAACCATGGAAAAATGGTAGAAGATGGATGGATGAACAAATGAAGTAACCATGCAACGCAATGAACTAACAACAAAGAATGGTTTGCCATCCAAGGTTTCAGGTAAGCATAGATTACGTGATATGCTGGCCTAAACTCAATCGGCTATATACACTGCCTGCCCCCCCCAAAAAGTCTCCACCTGGATTTAATTAAGCAAATAGGCACGAGCCTCCTATTGGATAATTACTGCATGGGCAATTATGTTTCAGCTGGTAACAAGTTATTTAACCCCAACTGGTGCAATGAGTTGCTTCTCATTTCTTAAACAACCATGTCAAAAGAAACATCCCGTGGCCATGGAAAACAAATCAGTCTGTTTGAGAAGGGTCAAATCATTGGCATGCATCAAGCTGAGAAAACATCCAAGGAGATTGCAGAAACTACTAAAATTGAAATAAGAACTGTCCAACATATAATTAAAAACTGGAAGGATAGTGGTAACCCACTGTCTTTGAGGAAGAAATGTGGCTAGAAAAAAAATCCTGAATGATCGTGATCGGTGATCACTTCAACGTTTGCTGAAATCAAATCCAAGAAAAACAACAGAACTCCGGGCTACATTTAGTGAAAGTGAGAGCATTTCCACATATACAATGCAAAAGGATACCCAAAGGATTGGGACTGAACAGCTGTGTAGCCTTAAGAAAACCACTAATCAGTGAGGCTAACCAGAAAAAAAGGCTTCAATTTCCTAGAGAGCATAAAGATTGGACTCTGGAGCAATGGAAGACGGTCATGTGGTCTGTTGAGTCCAGATCTACCCTGTTTCCGAGTGATGGGTGCATCAGGGTAAGAAGAGAGGCAGGGGAAGTGTTGCACCCATCATGCCTAGTGCCTACTGTACAAGCCTGTGGGGGCAGTGCTATGATCTGGGGTTGCTGCAGTTGGTCAGGTCTAGGTTCAGCAACAGTGTGTGTTCAAAGAATGAGGTCAGCTGACTACCTGAATATACTGAATGACCAGGTTATTCCATCAATTGATTTTTTCTTCCCTTATGGTACATTCCAAGATGACAATGCCAGGATTCATCGGGCTAAAATTGTGAAAGAGTGGTTTGGAGAGCATGAGACATCATTTTCACACATGGATTGGCCAACACAGAGTCCAGACCTTAACCACATTGAGAATCTTTGGGATGTGCTGGAGAAGGCTTTGCGCAGCGATCAGACTCTACCATCATCAATGCAAACTCTTTTGAAAAATTAATGCAATAGTGGATGGAAATAAATCTTGTGACACTGCACTGCACATTCCAAAAGCTTATCGAAGCAATGCCACAGCAAATGCGTGCTGTAATCAAAGGTAAAGGTGGTCCAACAAAATATTAGAGTGTGTAACCTTTTCTTTGGTGGCAACTTTTTTGGGGCCAGTCAAAATATATAAATATAAAAAAATAATAATAATAATAAAAAAATATTATATAATATATATATACGTTGCTATAGCGGTGCACAGAGGTGAAGCTGCTTCTAGAGCTCCCAGGATTAAGCCTTATTTTAATTATTTTAATACCTATGAGCCATTAGCCATTAGTTCAGTGCTAAATTCAGGAGTGAAGTACAGCTCAACCGAACTGATGGTCATCAGAGACAGTTCCGTTATTAGTATATCACCAATGCTGAAATCTGCACTCGGTAGACTGCGGTTCCTGAGGACAACAGCCTGGTGCAGCAGAGTGTGGAGAGCAACGGTCAAAAGGAAACATTGTGCCCAAAAACAGAAGAGGAGAAAGCGGACGGGCGCGTTGGCCCAGGTAAAAGCTAGAACACCACAGATTCCGACTGTCCTTCTGTCCAGTGTCCGCTCACTCGATAACACAGTGGACTTGTTACGTCTGAGGCTGAATGTTTCTACAGAAATGAAGAACTGTGCTGTTCTTTGCCTAACGCAAACCTGGCTTAACAACAACATGCTGGTCTCAGCCTTCTAGATCAAAGGCCATCAACTGTTCTGAGCAGACCACGTCCACCAGTCGGGTAAAACAAGGGGAGGAGGACTCTGTATGTACATGAATGAAGGTTGTGTGTATATATATATATATATATATATATATATATATATATATATATATATATATATATATATTTATTAAGTATCTGGGCATTAAGTAGCTGACTGCAGAACCAGCCTGAACCGGCCTGAAGAGGTGACTCAGCTCCCGCTGACTGGAAAAAGTCCTGGAGACAACCTCTCGTGGACCTTTTCCATCAACCCAGCAGAACCATCATCTTATACCGAACGTAGCAGCTAAGCAAGCTGCCTCTTGGTAGGAAAAATCTCTGAACCTTTTGCTAGTTGACTCTGGTGAAAGCTCCGAGTTTGGGTCTCTGAGTCATGAATAGCTCACTCAGGTGGTCAAATCCATAAAAAAATTGTAATTTTCATTATGCAAAGTGAATTTCTCAAACACCTTCTGCTTCAAACTTTTAACTTCTTTGCTTTAATTAGACTTTTTTGTTCAACCTTTATACCAATTCAGCCACTCAGTCAGTATTTGTTACCAAATTCAGATGTTCAGTATTTTCATAACCTGCCAGAAATTGTGTTACATTTGTTTGTTCAATAAACGTCACATAAACAGTGCAAAACTTAATTCAGTTATGCGTGTATTTTGATATGATTATGATTTTAATCCAAAGTGAAGAACTCATGATTTAGGGTAGTTAAATTTTGAGACTGAAAATTAAAATTCTAGATCAATGTAATTTTCCCTCTTTGGAGGGTGGTGCCCCTGGGTATTATAATTTATGAATTATTAACGATTCAGACGTCTCCATCTCAATAAAATATACCCTCTCCCCTTCACACACACAGACACACACACACACACATATCCATCCATCCATTTTCTTTACCCGCTTCTCCATTCCTGGTCGCAGGGAGCTGGTGCCTATCCCCAGCATTCACTGTGTGAGAAGCGGGGGGACACCCTGGACAGGTCGCAAGTCCATCGCAGAGACAAACAACCATTCGCACTCTCACTCACACCTAGGGACTATTTAAGAGTCACCAATTAACCTAACATGCATGTTTTTGGTCTGTGGGAGGAAACCGAAGTACCCGGAGTAAACTCACATGTGCACAGGGAGTATTCCGCATAGATTACAAAATTCTCCTGTACACTTTCAAGGCCCTTTACAATCTCTCCCCCCCATATCTTTCAAATCTTATTCATATTGCCATTCCCTCTCGCTCCCTCAGATCATCCTCCTCCATCCTTTTGACTGTCCCCTCCGCCCGTCTCACCACCATGGGGAGCAGAGCCTTCAGTCGCTCTGCTCCCCGACTTTGGAACTCGTTACCACCTCACATTAGAAACATAAAGTCAATCTCACAATACAAATCAGAACTCAAAACACACCTTTTTAGATCTGCTTTTTCCACCTGACACAATTGGTTTGCCTGATTTTATATTGATTTTATACATTGTCTTTTCTTATTTATTTTTATTTACTTTCTTTTTCTTTTCTTTCTTTCATTGTTACATCTTATTTTCTGTTACTGCTGATTTTATTCTTTGTACGGTGTCCTTGAGTGCCAGAAAGGCGCCTTGAAATAAAATGTATTATTATTATTATTATTATTATTATTATTATTATTATTGTTATTTAAAATAAATTTACATTTTCATTTTTTTCTCAAAACTTGTGATCAAATAAAAATGTATTCATGATTTGAAATATCATTGCAAATAAAATGTATTTAAATGTTAAAACTGATCATAAATTAGTCTCTGTCTTGAAGGGAACAAACTGACTTAAAAGAAAGTGACTGTGAATATGTTCACTTGTTTTCTGTCCGACTTCTTTTTTTTTGTACCTGTGCATTAAAAATAAAACACCTGTAAAGAAATATTTTATTTAGTATTATTATACTATCATACCTACAAAATAATAATTTTTAAGCAACAGTTTTTATGTTTTATTGATGCCTCAAAGACTTTTAATCGGGTTAATAATGAAAAGTTATTTTTTAAGTTATACAACAGAGGGCTTCCCAGATCTATAGTTAGAATTCAGTCCTTTTGGTACGTTCATCAATTAATGTATATAACATGGGGCAATTGTGTGTCAGCTCCCTGTAAAATAAGAAATTATGTTTGACAGGGAAGCATTCTCTCTCCTCTTCTTTTTATTGTAGACATGGATAATTTATCAAACTGGCTACAAAACTGTGGGACAGGGTGTGTTATTGATGGAACCATAATTAACCATCTCATGTATGCAGATGATCTGGTTATTTTTAGTCCATGTAGTGCTGGTCTTCAACAATTATTGAGGACCTGCTCACAATAGGGTCATGAGTATGACATTATGTGCAATGAACTTAAAAATAATATCATGATTATAAAAATCATAATGTCATGATCAGAAGTTGGTCCTCCCTGACTTCTCTTTATCGGGTGCTGTTCTTAAAGTGTGAGCTGCTGCTAAATACCTGGGACATGATGTAACTGATGATCTGGCTGATGACATGGACATTTACAGACAATGCTGTTTAATGTATGCACAAGCCAACATGCTTCAGAATGTGTTCTGTTTCAGTGAAACTGGCTTATTTTAAAGCCTAATGCACTCCTTTGTACACTGCCCATTTGCAGAGACGGTACAAGCAAAGCAGTATACAGAAACTCAAAGTGGCAGATGTCACAACCTGGCTCGAGGATTGTGACAAAAACAGAGGGAAAATAATGCAAGGACTGTATTTTAAATGTTTTATTCAAAAACAGTTTGCTGAAAAAGTAAAGAAGATCAAGCCTGTCAAAAACAAAGTTATATTAACCTAACATAACCCAACATAACCAAAGTAAGCCAAACCACAACAACAACCCATGGAGGACAGACAAGGAGAGGGGATAGCCCAGTGACCCCCTCTCCTTGTCACACAGCACCTATCCTTTTTATACATGGTTAAATCAGCCAATCAGGTGTTCCTAATGACTACCTGCTGCACTCAGTGGAGCCGCCCCTGCAGCAGCTCAGTCAAACACCTGACAGGGTATAATGACGGAATGAGGATGCTGCTTAGATGAACTAAAGCAAGCCAGTTGTTTGTTGGTGTTGTTGTCTCCACTTTTTATGCTGCATTTTGTAACCTTATTTATTTATGTGGAGATTACGTGATTCTACAAATAACATCATCCTGATACTAACAGATACTGCACAAAGCTCAGTCAGGTTTAAGTCCAGAATGTGGTACCATTGGTGTTTTAGCCTTTTTTTAAAAATATGTGAATTATTTTTGTGATTTCTATCTTTTTTTATATTATTTATTCGTATTTTAAATAATTAATTAAATTTTTAATAATTTTTAAATATGGACCTATTGGTGTTTTTAATGAAGGTGATGATAAGCAATATGTAATATCAGGCAGCAGAATTTTTTTTGTTTAAAAATGAAAACAAATAAATCATGTTTTTCAAATTGTTTGTTTTATAACTGTGAAACCGTGGTATTTTTGGTCAAAGTTATCATTCTAGACTAGCCTAGTCTTAACCAAATAAACTATTCTAGTTTATTTAGTTAAGACTAAATAAATTAAAACAAGCATTTCATGTATTTTAAGAGTAAAATTTAGAATGCTTATTCAAATGAGGGCTGCTAAAATATACATACAGAGTAGCAGACAACCTTAACTCTAAAGTATGTCTTTCTTAAATCTGAATTTGCTCTTTGTCTTGGTGAAAATAGAGCAAATAAGTAAACAAAAGGTTCTATGAAAAAAATTGTGCAGAACAGTTGGCTCATTTTAGATCTGGTGGTTACTCACAGGTGGTTAATTTTTTGCAGTTGTGTCCATGTTTGAAGTACTGTGGGTTTTCTATAATAGGGATTCTGCTCATCCCAATCGCCACAGACTCCGGTCCAACATCTATTGCACAGGGGCTAATAATCCCATGGTTTACATGATGAAGAGGGTTGGCAGAGTCTTCCTCACCACCTATCACTGGTCCTGGACCTAGAAACCAAAACAAAACAACAAAAACATTTTGATAATTTTGTTGTCAAAGGCACAGATTACTGGCTAACAGTTTCTGAGGAAGTTTTAAATAAACTTTTGTAAAATATATGGTAGATTTATAAAGGAGTATGACAAGAAGAAGAGTTTAATTTTAGTATAAGGTTATCTAACATTGAGCAAATAATTTATAACCTGATTAATTCATCTTCACAAGGCTAACAGTCAGCCTAAAATTTTAAGACACTTTTCTCAAATGGTGTATTTGGTGCAAGAACCAGACTGTAGATCACCAAAAGAATACCATTCCTACATTGAAACATGATGGTGGTGACATCATGCCGTGGAGTTGCTTTTCTTCACCTAAAATGTCAAAAAGGATGTATATATGAATAGATCTAGTTACCTGTTTATTTTAGTCTAAAACCTACAGATGTCTAAAAAAAAAAATAAAAAAATTCCTCTTTATCTTCATTTTTCTAGCGAAGTGAAAATGTCACCAAGCACACTCTATATTCAAATCAACAAAAAAATTACTTCACCAGAAAAAATGGATGCTAATAGTCTCTTTCCTAAGAAGACTGAGGCTGGAATCAAATCATTAGGTGCTTAAACTAATAATTATTGTATTTTCCAGTCTATAAGGCGCAATTAAAAGCCTTCAATTTTCTCAAAAAACGACAGTGCGCCTTAAAATCTGGAGCGCCTTAAGAAGTCATAATGTCTTTGTACGACTTTGGTAAACTACAAAGCTGCACCGCTTGCAGCATTAGGCCCCCACATACTCAGGCGTACTGTGGCCCAGTCCCAATACTTGGACTACACCCTACGCCCCTCTATGAAGGGTGTACTCAGTCGAAGTGCACAGAAAGTAGGTAGGTAGGTAGGTAGGTAGGTACATTTATTTATATAGCATTTTTCAGCACAAGGCGACTTAAAGTGCTTTACAACACAAGAACAAAATTACAGACAAAGTTACAGAATTAAACACAATGAAACACAAAAGCTAAACAAGATAAACTAAACTAAGTGTACAGTTTGGATAAGTAATCTAAAACATGAGAATGCTAAGCTAATGATACAGAGCTTTCTAAATGGTACCAGACCCTCTATTCGGCCGACATAACAATTACTAACTAAGGTCTAAACATAACTAAACTAAGGTACTAACATTACCAAGGCCCACCAAACAGCCAACATGAGAGATGCTAAGATAAACTAAACATGACTAAACTAAACTAAGGTATGAACTCTAACTAACAGTACCAAGGCCTTCTGAACAGCCAGCATAAGAATTTCTGATATATATATAGATAATCTAAATAAGGAACCACGGAAGGAAGAAAAAAAAAAAAAGGGAAGTATGAGTATGAGAATGTGTGTGTGTGTTTCCAGACACGGTAGAAGGCAGTGTAATGCATTGGTGGGTGCGTGTGTGTGTTTGCAGGAAAGTCCATGAATGTTCACAGGCAACGGAGGGGGGGGGGGCTTCTGTTGACATAAATTCCATGGAGACTTGATAAGACTTTGACCTTCAAGGTCACATTGGGAAGCCAAATGTAGATAATAACAGAGTTGTTTTGGAACAGGCTGACTTCGTTTTGAGTCTGCCTTGAAGTCTTTGCTGGTACATTCTCGAATCCAAATAGCCGAATTTCAGGTCCAATCTGTTGTTCCGAAACGAGCAGCTTCTCCAAGATTTTAACCTTTTCCATATTCTGAGTCCAGAAATTGCATTTAGTCCAGA
>NC_051446.1:3776888-3780985 GCF_001649575.2 Kryptolebias marmoratus | reverse complement strand
GCATGAGGAGACAGAGAGAAGAATACGTCCGCCTTCCACCAGGGCAAAAAAAAAAAAAAGGGTCCGTGTGCTCAGGTTACAAGCATGCAGATATTGGAGAATTGGGTCAGTACAGGTTACATCATCAACTTATGTCTCTGCATCGTAACTGTGACATCCAACAGGGCTGGGCGGTCGATGTTTTGGTATTTTAAGAAGGTGCCAGTACAATTTTAAAGGGACAGTTTAGGTATTTTTGCTTTCTAAAGTCATTGCAGGAGATATTTGGCTCTTCAAATGTATTTTTCTGTTGAATATCGAGCAAAGTTTGATAGTATTCACACATTAACAGCAGAGTGAAACAAGAATTATTTCAATACTTTACATTTGGAAGCTGCTTTTTTGTGACAGACGCAGTTTGCTCTGCGTCTGTCAAAAAAAAAAATCAAAACGTGCCATGCAGCAATGAATTGATGTGGGCTTAGCCAAAGTACGGATGTAGTACACAAAGGGGGCGGGGCTAAAGAGGAGGATTGGGACACACTACGCACTCAAACCGTTCAGCATGAACGCGCATTTGAAGGACGCAAGGGTGGAATAAGGGTGCAAGTGCAAGTATCCCACAATTTATCACTGCATGTCAGGTTTTTAATTTTTTCTTTTTAAATCTTTATTGATAATGAAAGGGTTTTGAATTAAACGGCAGAAACATGGCAGTGGTGACAGAGCAAGCTGTAGGGTGTAGTGTGAGTACTGGGACTGGGCCTTGATCTTTGCGTGGATGTGTCCAGCGGACGTCTGCTTTGAGTCCACGTCGAGTCTGCCTCGAGTATGTGCGGACCTCCACGGAGTGAAGTATGTGGGGGCCTTTATGTCGGTTCAGTATTCTCCGTTTTGTTTCACTTAATGCACCTTATATATGGCAAAAGTTTGAAAATGGACTGTTTATTGGCAGTGCGCCTTGTAATCCAGTGTGTCCTATAGTGCGGAAAATATGGTAATTTCATGGTGTGCACTCCTATGCAATCAATTTATTGCACCTTTTTATTATTGCCTGCCACTTAGGCAAGAAGAAGATGTTTTTTGCCCATTTCTTTGCGCAAAATATCTCATGAACCACTGAAAAGATTTGAATTAAACTCTCAGAAAATAATGAGGCTGTACATCTGCGACTTATTAAATTTTGAAGTCAACCTAATTTACAATGGCTGCTACAGCTAATCATCTTTAACCAACATAAAAATGGCAGCAGCTGATTATTCCTGAGCAGATTTAAATCAGTTTCAACTATTGTGCTAACTTGTACTAAGTACAATGGGCATTTAACAAGAATGTTACCATGCCTTAAACTTGAAGTTCACTTAGTTTAACTCAAACATTGTATTTTAGGTAAACAACAACTCCCAGGTAAAGTGCACTCATTTATGAAGGCCCTTCCCCACTGCTGATATCTGTATGGTCCCTTGTCTTGGTTTGGAAAAATTGATAATATCAAAACTGACTAAAAAACAAGTTAATTTACATTGTCCTTTGGGGCTGAGGTGACTATTATCAGTAGTGACTGCAGGTAATATACAACTCATAACTCATTTTTACCATCTTGTGATCTACAGACATAATGAATTACAGAAATGTATTTGCAACATTTGAATTGTGCAATATAGTGCAAGTGTTATTAACACAAATAACAGCTGTAAGTGTTCTGTGCATGCTTGTGTTTAAAAAGTACTGAAATTGAATAAACTGATAATATATTAACAATATATATAACAATATATAATTGTTTCTGGAAAATATAAATTTACATAAGTGTATCAATGATGTATAATTTACAACTTTAACACAGTTATGTAAAGATTTATGAAGTATTTTCTGTTTGAGTATGTATACACAATGGACAGGACAAAAACTGAAAAGTTCACATTTTCATTGATTTCTGAATGAATATGCATTTAATATTCAATTGATTGATTGAGTATTAACTTACCAATGAAAGGTTTTGCCACTTTGTTTAAAATGCTGGCTCTGATAATTATAAAATTATTGGCAATTAATAGACTCCATTGTTAAGTTTGGATTTTTTAAACTTGATATTTATGGTTTCCTGTCAGTCTGGGAGTATCTAAGAATGCCTACATTGCTACATGTCCAACTTTTCAAAATTGATCAATTTTCATCTCTAGCAAATATTGCACAGGGCCCCTCTTTTTCAGTGTTAAAACATTAAGGTTTGTTTTTATATTTCAATCATTCTAAAACCTCACTCTGTAAAAGAAGAAATAAGAGTTGCAAATGAACTGCTACTGTAGTGACTGGACTCTGATGTGATTCTGATAATTATTTATCCAATAAAAAGATGAATTCAGATCTGTCCTGTTAACAATCTACCAACCCCAAAGCTACATAAAACATAGCTTCTCGAGTTGCCTGTAAAGAAGCAAGATTGTTTGGTTATTTTTATCTCCATCAATGAGGTTATGTTTACAGGGTCACTTGTTTGTTTGTCTGCCCGTCCATTTGTTAGCAAGATAACTCAAAAGCTAATTAACACTTTTTGATGACATTTTTAGTAAATGTTAGGGCTGTCATAAAAAATAAGTGATTACATTTTGGTGGGGATCTGGATTGCATAAGGATTTAATGGCATCAGTGATCCTATGGCCTTGGTGGATGTTTGCACTCTCAGAGTGCTTCTAGTTGAGAAAAAGTTGTTTTATAAGCTTAAAAAAATAAATAAATAATGGACCCTTGTTTGGCTAGCCATTAGTCTAGCCTGGAGGAAGACGCTGCCCTTTTCTTCCCACTCCATGATCTGACTCAAAAACTTACTAATAAAAACTATTTTACAGAAAATTGGGTCAGAAATGACCAAACTAATCATTTAAAGCTTGATTAGACAAAACAGACATAGTACGCTAAGTAAATATTTAGTCTTCTCACCTTTTATGCTGAACTTTGATCGTCGTACATATTTGTTGATGAGAACAAAGAGAAGTATCAGGATTACACCGGCAAACCCGGCCAGGCCGACTGCCATGGAAACCTGCAGGCAAGGTCAGGCAATTTGGTTGTGAACCAAATAAATAAAAAAAAACAGCACGGCACTGACCACTCAGTTCTAAACATTGGGTGTACATGTACACCTTACACCTTATTATCTGTCAAGGTTTTCAGGTGAAGACCCAAGTGCTCAGACTTTTACGAGGGCTCAAGTAAAAGAAGATTTATTAATAATATTTAAAACCAAAAGCGGCTGCATGCAAATTACAAAAGTAAAATCAAAACCTGGGAAGGTAGTAAAACAACAAGTAACCATAACCCACAAAGAGTACAAAAATAACCAGCAGAAAACACAGAAAGAAAACATTATGCCCAATAAAGATGAGGTGAAAGCCAGGGGTTTAAAATTGCTGGGAGTGGTGAGGTAAGTGGTTGCAGCTGAGACTAATTAGACAAAGGAACAGGTGTGAGATGAAGGGCAGGACTAAGGAGTATAACTAACTGACAGAAAAGTACAGGTGGCACAGGAAACATGGTCAAATAAACTGAACAGAAGTGAAATACAATAAAACAAAAGAAATAAGCTCAAAAACATTTAAACCCATTGAAACCATAGTTCATGGGATTAACTTTTGGAGTCAATCCAATTCAAGATGGCTGCCACAGCTATTTTAACTTGTGAAGCACAAAAACAGGTATGATTCAGTCAATTTTACTTTTATATTGAGTTAAAGTTTGATGTGGCAGTAACTGAGAGTCATTTCCAAGATTGAGTTAAAGTTTGATGTGGCAGTAACTGAGAGTCATTTCCAAGATTGAGTTAAAGTTTGATGTGGCAGTAACTGAGAGTCATTTCCAAGATATACTCGGAGTTCTATTGGATCGCAGGAAATCTTTGTTCAAAACTTTGGCATGCAAGGCAGTTGGTGATGTTGATGTACATTCCTTCAAGAAATGCTCTCATTATTAATACACTCCTGATCAAAATCTTAAGACCAGTCAAAAAATTGCAAGAATTTGCATTTTGCACTATTGGATCTTAAGAAGGTTCTAAGTAGAGCTTCACAATGTTAAAAGAAGAAATCAGCGTAAGAGACAAAAACTTTTGAGCGGGGAAT
>NC_051446.1:3762776-3775671 GCF_001649575.2 Kryptolebias marmoratus | reverse complement strand
GAAGCTCTACTTAGAACCTTCTTAAGATCCAATAGAGCAAAATGCAAATTCTTGCAATTTTTTGACTGGTCTTAAGATTTTGATCAGGAGTGTAGTAAATGTTTAGATGTTTTTGTGTTGTTTGTTTTAGTTGGTTTATCTCCAATACACACTCAACATGTTTTGCTTTCAGTCACTCACCCCCGAAGCATCTTCCTCTGGTTTGGAAGTTGCAGCTACTGGAAAACAGAAAAGTTTACTGTCCAGCTGTTTCTGCAGGTAAACTTTGGAGATATATTTTGAAATATTTTCCCCCACATCAGTCACAGAACTACTCACATCTGAATCAAAACAAAATAAAAAACAGTGACAGACAACACTGTTTAAGTTACTAAACTTCAGTTAAAAAATGTAATATGGTCTCTGTTTTTAACACTTGCAGCTGAAGGGGAAGAAGTGAAAATGTTTGAATGCAGGTGTTTTGTTTGTCTGTAGTGTTAGCAAAATATCTCATAAACCACTGGATGAATTTTAATGAAACTTTCAGAAAGTAATAACTGGATGTACATCTACAACTGATTACCCTTTGGAGACAACACCATTCAAAAATGGCTGTCAGCTAATCAATATTAGCAAGCACAAAAATTGCTATAACTTTTCAATTCAGATTTTGAGCTAATTATAGTGTGGCAGTGTCTGAGAGCTTCTTAAAACACTTTTATGCAAGCACTTACCAGTATAATAGTCATCTGGTTCTAGGCATAAAAAAAGCAAATTATTAGAACAATAATGTATAGATTATATTTATACACTTAATATGTAATTACATTGAATATTTCAACATATATTTACAGGAGAAACACAAGCACATTTGAGAAAACATGAAACCAATAATGGCTAATGGCTACATGTAAACAAAAAGAATACAAATTAACAAAAATAATACGTTTATCAATTATTTAATAAGGCTTTATAAATGGGTTAATTGTGAGTTTGCAAACACTTTATAAAGCATTAATAAGCATCTTAAAAATAGTTGTAAAACAGTGCTCATATATTTAAATAGGCTCACTATTTGTTGTATTTTTATTCAGGTAAATATTACTTTCTCCTATTTGCTGACCCTCCTTTTTTACGAAGGTCAAAAGTCCAAGTCAAATTTATTTATGTAGCACTTTTCAGCAACAAGGTGGTTTGTCAAAACAAACTTTGGATTTACAGATGTCAGTAGTATTTACCTTCAGGCAACTTAATGACAGATGTTTGCGATTTAAAATCTAACTTATAGAGACTACAGGTAAACAGTGAGAATGGTGAGGACCAATAAATAAATGCTTACTGATTGCAAGTAACTAATCAGTATTTTCCTTTTTTAACAGATACACTGAAATGACTCATTATTAGTTTCTTATATGCTTACAGTTGAATCATTATCTTTTTTCAAATAACTTATAAGGTACCCTTATTATAAAGTTGTACAAAGTATGAAAGCCTTTGTAAAATTCTAAACCTTTCACAATATTGTTTTTCTGTTTATAGTTCATATGTTTTTTTGTTGTCTTTTTTTCAGTCAAACTACTTCTGCATGCTTTGTGCTATTTTAACCATTCCTATATCAAAACTATTGGCTAGATCAGGAACATTGTCCTAGAACTTTTGGTTTTGTAAGTTATACCTTTAAAACTATTTACTTTTATTTAAAAGTAAAGCCTAGTCAAAGTCCCAGAGACAAAGTGCGAGGCGTCGTCGTCTTTAGCCTCTCTGGAGTGGCTTTGTGAGAGATGTTGCTCTCGACCATCTCTTGAGCAGCCTGGTGAGAGGCATCATCCTTGACTTCCTCTGGAGCATCCTGATAAGAGTTGTCAACCTCCACTGAGATGCAGGCAGGTAGGGATCAAGGGACCCCTGAAGACCTTGAGGAGTGAAGTCTCAGAGAGACTGAGACCAGCCTTGGAGAAGCTGAGACCGGCTCTGGAGAAGTTAAGAGTGGCCCTAGAGAGGTTGAGAGTTGGGGGACCACAGAGGAAGGAGGCACAGAAGGCACTGAAGACTCTACATTCAGTGGTGTAGGGACTGAAGACTCTGAAGGGCAGTGCTTGGAAGGACTGGAGTCCCTGGGGGGCTCAGAGAGCTGAGTCTAGGGGTTTGCAGAGCCGGGGCTCGGAGAGTGGAAATGGCTGAAAACCATGGGTGGTTGATAGCGAGCAAAGAATGGTACTGCAGTCGATGGAGACGTGGAGCACGCACCAGCCGATAGAGACACAGGGAGTGCTGCAGCAAATTGATTCATTCTGACAGGTTTGTAGATGGAGGATTTGTGCCGAGGTGAGGGGAAACGGAAACGAACCCAGAGTGCAGACTCATTTAAAAAAAAACTAATTTAAAACAAAACAAAAAGGCTGACATGGCAGCAAAAAAACAGAAATAAATACAAACATAAATAAACGAAGCATGGAGCGATGAAACCTGGACAAAGGGCAACAAGCAGGGAACCAAAAGCAATGAACCAGCGGCGTGTGTAAGAGTTGACCGGGTTTTTAAAACACAGGAGGTGATTAGGAAAGTGGGCACAGGTGGATTGATTACCAGAACTCGGGGCAGGTGGAAGTGGGCGTGGCAGTTAGACAAATGAATGACAGAGGAGGAGTGGATAGTGACAGCAAGCAAGAACAAGAACTAAACTGAACAATAACTCAAACAGAAACAAGATAGTAGAAACAATAAACTGAAACACAAAAACTCAAATCCCGCCAATTAGGACCTAGATTGCAGACCAACACAAAGAACTCAAAAATAAAACTAATTTATTAATGAAGAAAACAAAGGGCTGATGTGGCAGCAAACAAAAACTTAGTAAGTTTTTGTTAGCTAATAAAGAATGCTTTATTAGCTAATAATAAACACTTTCATAATGTTGTTTGGTTTGTCGCTGTTTTCTCAATTAAACATCTGCGTTACAATGCAAATGTTGGTGTGCTGAGCATAGATACAACCTGTATATTATATTGATGGTGATGAGGCTCCTGAATGTGTCAGTCCACCTGATCAAATCAAATCAGATCAGGTTTATTGTCATTTTGCTACATATACAATATAAAGTTAACTGTTTGGAGTCCATGGATGCACAGGCACATCCTAGTCACATGACTAGTCGCTCTAGTGAGAAAAATGTGCCCTCTCTGAGCCTTTGTTTCAATTTGTGTTAAAAGTACAGACTTCAAACCATACAGCAGTTTTTAAGTCATGCTGATAGGCCATGTAAAAGCAGTTATGATAAATAATTCACGCCACATATTTTTCTAAAAATCATTGTCATATGATGTGTTAGAGTGAGAGGCTGTCAGGATTTGGGTTTTTGTATTCAGTTTGTCTTGTTTTAGTTTGAGTTTGTTTATTTCATTTGGTTATCTTGTTCCTTGTGTCTTTGTTCCCTGTGCCTTAGCCAATATCTCTGGTTCTCCTGCCACGCCCATCTCCACCTGCCTGCAATCTTCATCATTTACCTCGTCACCCTCTGTGTTTAAAACCTGGTCACGTTCTCTACCTCTCTGCTGGTTCATTGTCATTTGTCACCTCCTTGTAGTTTCATTTCTTGCCTCCTGTTGCTCCTCCGTGTTTTGGACTTAGATGTATCTAGTTTTTGCTGCCACGTCAGCTCTTTGTGTTTGATTCTTTGTAATAAATTAGTTTTCCTTTTTTACCATGAGTCTGCAATCTGGGTTTGCCTCCTTTTCCCCACACCATGCTTGAGGCAAGAGCAAAGATGGAATCTCATGTTTGTTTGTCTGTTACTCTGCTCCTGGTGGAAGGCGGACATGTTTTCTTTTCTCTCTGTCTCCTGAACTATTGTCCCCCCCCCCACACACACACCTCTCTGGCCTGCTTTCTTTTGGAGCCTCTTTTTTACATATTCCTCCAAAATTTTTAAACCATGGATCTGGTCAGCTGGTCTCTCAACGCAATTGATCAAATTTTCTTGAGGGGAAGACAGAACTTGGGAGAGTCGACTTACCCTGATGGGACATTTTTTGCTGGATACACAATGGATTCCTGGAGGAAATGGAATAATTGTTTGTCTGACAATTTTTGTCTTTGGAAAATCTTCACATATTTGGGTTTTTGATAACAGGATTTCTGCTGTTTGGATTAAGCAGTTACCTGACTTATCGTCAAATTCATTTAATGGGTTTGGTGGTCAACAATCAAACTGTGGGGTTACGGGAGCTGAATCGCAAGTTGGACTGAATTTCGGTTCTGGAACTCATTAAATGGGTTACATCTTGGAGGAAGTAGCTTGCTCGAATCAGGCGGTATGGTCCTGGAATTTGGCTGTTTGGATTCGCCATTGAGAAGTATCAGCAAGACTTTTTAGACAGACAAAAAATAAGTCTGCCTGAACCAAAACAATTACTGTTTGTTTGTGAATTTGGCTCCCCTAGGCTGACCTTGGTCAGCTATCTTCAAATTTCTCCTGGAACTATGTAAACAAGATGCTCTGCTCCCTCTGCCTAAGGACATCTGTGGATCTGCTCTGGGCTGGCTAATAAACATTCCATCATTATCAAAGACAATGGCCTCTGTGAGGTGATTCATGGACTTACATGCAAAACACACACTCAGACACTTATACAACATGCACCACATCGTCTTCCACCGCCTCTACACAGGCACACACACACACACACTTTCCGCCGTTTCTGAGTCATCTCTCTCACTCTCCTCCTTCCCTCCTTCACTATTTTAATTAGTAATTCTAATGTTGGCTGCTTAGTGGGCCTTTGGTACAATTAGAAAGTCTTTTGTACCATTAGTTTTAGCATGTTTTAGCTTATTTAGCCTTCCTGTACATTTAGTTTAGTTCTTGTACATTTAGTTTAGTTTAGTTTATCTTAGCTCATATTTTAGACACTGTTAGATTATTAGATTCCTAATTGTTGTTTAGTTCAGCTTTAACTTTATCATGATTTTATTTAAGATTATTTTAGCTACTATTTTGACTGTCTTAGCTCATGTTTAGATATGTCTGGTTTCGTGATTTTATTTAGATTATCCTATATTTCATTTAGATTACACATGATTGATGTGTTTTTTTTCTTTCTTTTTTTGTTTCATTGTGTATTTGCTGTATTGGATTCTGTTTTTATTTCTGTGTAAAGCACTTTGGATTGTCCTGTTGCTGAAAAGTGCTATATAGATAAATCTCACTTCACTTCACTTCACTTCACTTCACTTCACTTCACTTCACTTCACTTCATGCAGAAAACACCCCATCCTCTATCCGTTCTCACCCCAAAAACATTATTTCCATTCTGACTGAAGCCCGAAGTTATTAATCAAGCACCCAAAAATCTACAGGAAGAAGAAGACGCAAAAGTTGAAAGACGTTTGGCAGTGACAAAAACTCTAATACAAAACAAACAAGCAAACAGAAAAAAAAAACAAACAGCAAACGCGGGAATAAGTAATGAGATTTGTGATAATTAGCGTGTTTGGGTTTTATATTTAGGGTGTAGTGTAGTGTGTTTAGTGTTAGGTTTAGTCAGTTTTAGTGTGTTTATGTCATGAATGTCAATGTTTTTGGGTTTTGGTTCTTTGTTTGGTGTTTTTTGTTCTTGCTGTTTTGGTTTAGTTGTCTTTTGGATTTCATGTCTTGTCACTATTCACCTCCCCAGTACTTTTCCAGTCACGTCTGCCACGCCCATCTCCACCTGTCAGTAATCATTATCACTCACCAGTGCTTATTTACCTCATTATCCTCAGTCTTTAAAAACCGGTCACTTTTTAATCACTCCTCTCTGGGTCATTCTTCTTGTTCATGCCATGCTCGTTGTTTTCCTCTCATTCCATGCCTTGCTTTTGCCTTGCTTTGCCGTTGTTTTGGATATTTTGTTATTGTTAGTTTTCTTTTTGCTGCCATGTCAGCCGTTTGTTTTGTTAGTGTTTTACTTTAATAAGTTAGTTTCCCTTTTGAAAAATGAGTCTGCATTCTAGGTTCGCCTCCGTCTCCCCGCTTTATGACAGTTTAAGTCAAAACAATGAGGCAATATTTGAACATGGAGCTCCAGCCTCTGTTTGAGGTGGTGGACAGGCTCTGACTCAGAGATGATAGAGCCACAGTCAGGGCCTTGTCAGACAAAAGGAGAAGCTAAAGGCAGAGATGGAGAAAAATAAACAACAACAACAAAAAAGTCTAAGACAGACAATGAGGACGTCGTTGATAAACTAATCAATCCATTATTTGTTTAAGAAGAGGGAAAAAAATAAAGAGAATGGGGAAAAAATAAATCTAGACTGACATGAACATGGAAGATTTGTATAGATGTTTTGTCTCCTGATTCACATGTTGGATTACTTGAAACAGAAGCACATTTTGCCTGTGCCCCTTCCAACCAAAATAATGTCATGAGACAGATTCAGATCCACATCATGTAACATTTACCTGACTGGTCCTGAGCAGGACATAGAAACTTATCACATAAAAAAAATAAAAATCTTCTCAGATTTTATGTTTTTTTGTGGAATTTTAAGTCTATTGTGTTTATACAGTAGATCAAAAGTAAAAATTGACTTGACATTCACACTTGGGAGGTTGTGCTAAAAAAGATGCCAAACATGTCTGTTTAAACCATTTTAGGGTAAAATATGAATGAACAATCATTTTACTCTGGACCCCAGAGGGTTAAAGAAAATGTTGCTCTGTCCAACATAAGCAAAAAAAAGGCTACAAAGCGAGCAGTATAAGCAATTTTGGACAATGCAGTAGAAGGTGCATTAAATTTTTAAAGTGCAAGTACACAATCCAGCGAGATGTAAGAAGGGGGATTGAAGGTCAAGTGTTTGTGTGTGTGTGTGTGTGTTAAAGACCCTGATGGCCGGGGGGAAGAAGCTGTTTGAGAACCATGTCATTGTGTTCTGAGGTTTACTCACTGAATGCATTTATGTTGCTGATAATACTTCTTGTTACTAGATGGCACTGCTGTGACCGTATAAGGCAGAAGAGACTGTTAGGGGAACTGTAGAAGATGTAGAAGCATAAGAATGCAGAAGATAAAACTGAACACAGTTCTGTAATGGCGCCTGGTGTCACCTCACCTGTGTAATAAAGTTTGTGAGTTCAACTGCCATCTCCTTATTTAATTTACAACTGCAACAATACTTGTAAGATATGTTTTGATACTGTGAAACCTCCTGCTTGATAGTAGCAGGAAGAGGTGGGAAATCATATGGTGATACAGGTAGTGATAACACTTGTCTTCAGTCTTTATAGAGCGTAAAAGACAATACTGTGCCTTCTTCACAGTTTAACTGGTATTTGTGGTCCAGGTGAGGTCATTAGAATGTCAGCTTCCAAGAAAATGGTGGTTTTGATTGTTTTCACCTCAGAGTATATGATGTTCAGGGGTTGGTAATCAGCATGTTTCCTCCCTTTTTACTTTTGTGCATATTCAGTAACAGGTTGTTCTGGCACCAGCTCATCAGGTGTGCCACTTCCTCTCTGTTTGAACCTTCATTATTATTGCTTATGGGACCCACAACTGTTGTCAACAGCAAACTTTACGATGATGATGGATTTGGACTTTGCAGGGCAACCATGCCATGAGCAGAGGGTACACATCCCTGGGAGACGCCTTTGCTCAGCATGACTGTACTTGAGGTCCTGCTGCTGATGCGCACAGACTGTGGTCTGTGTGTCAGATCTAGTTACATGAGCAAAATTGTATGACTATATTAATATATTGAAACCACACATCTATATCTATTTACTCATTTCAGATTTCAATATTAGCGTTTTTCATTGTCACAACATTTTTAATGTCAGAATTGAAATTAAAGATTTTTACAATCACATTTTTAATAGTAGACATTAAAACTTAAGATAATTTCAAATAAATTAGTAAAAATTAAATTAAACTACCTATAAATCCTTCAAAAGTTAAAGTAGTTGACATACCAGTTACTGAACAGTCTGGAAATGTATTGTATATACACTGCCTGGCCCCCCAAAAAAGTCTCCACCTGGATTTAATTAATCAAATTGGTACGAGCCTCCTATTGGATAATTACTGCATGGGCAATTATGTTTCAGCTGGTAACAAGTTATTTAACCCCAACTGGTGCAATGAGTTGCTTCTCATTTCTTAAACAACCATGTCAAAAGACATCTCGTGGTTGTGGAAAGAATTTCAGTCTGTTTGTGAAGGGTTAAACCATTGGCATGCATCAAGCAGAGAAAACATCTAAGGAGATTGCAGAAACTACTAAAATTGGATTAAGAACTGTAAAATGCATTATTAAAAACTGGAAGTATAGTGGAGACCCATCATCTTCGAGGAAGAAATGTGGCCGGAAAAAAATCCTGAATGATCGTGATCGGCGATCACTTAAACATTTGGTGAAATCAAATCAAAGAAAAACAACAGTAGAACTCCGGCCTACGTTTAATAGTAAAAGCAAGAGCATTTCCACACGCACAATGCAAAGGGAACTCAAAGGATTGGGACTGAACAGCTGTGTAGCCTTAAGAAAACCACTAATCAGTGAGGCTAACCAGAAAAAAAGGCTTCAATTTGCTAGGGAGCATAAAGATTGGACTCTGGAGCAATGGAAGAAGGTCATGTGGTCTGATGAGTCCAAATTTATCCTGTTCCAGAGTAATGGGTGCATCAGGGTAAGAAGAGAGGCAGGTGAAGTGATGCACCCATCATGCCTAGTGCCTACTGTACAAGCCTGTGGGGGCAGTGCTATGATCTGGGGTTGCTGCAGTTGGTCAGGTCTAGGTTCAGCAACAGTATGTGCTCAAAGAATGAGGTCAGCTGACTACCTGAATATATTGAATGACCAGGTTATTCCATTAATGGATTTTTTCTTCCCTGAAGGTACAAGCATATTCCAAGATGACAATGCTAGGATTCATTGGGCTCAAATTGTGAAAGAGTGGTTCAGGGAGCATGAGACATCATCTTCACACATGGATTGGCCACCACAGAGTACAGACCTCAACCCCATTGAGAATCTTTGGGATGTGCTGGAGAAGGCTTTGCACAGCGATCAGACGCTACCATCATCAATGCAAGATCTTGGAAAAAAATGAATGCAACACTGGATGGAAATAAATCTTGTAACATTGCAAAAGTCTTTTAAAGCAATGCCACAGTGAATGTGTGATTTAATCAAAGCTAAAGGCAATCCAACAAAATAGAGTCTGTAACCTTTTTTCTTGGTGGCAACTGTTTTTTGGGCCAGGCAGTGTATCTATTGTTCTAATTTAATAATAATAATAGGTTAATAATAATAAAAGGTTATTAACTTTAATAATTATTACTATAAAAAAGATTCTTATGATCTTGTCTGGTAACAGCACACAACTCTTTTCGTAATACATTAGATAAGATGTCATTTGTACTCATAGTATAATCTCATGCAGGTTCAAAAGTCACAAATCAAACACAGTGATCCTAGGCTTGCTAAAAACAAACAAACAAAAAAAAGGACTTGTGAAAATCTTACAAACCTGGCTTGTAATATCAGTAGGACAATCTGGCAAACAACATTACTAGATATCTAAAATAAAACATATGCCTAATAATTGTTGATAATATCTAAAATGTGAGTTTCTCCTTGTAAGAACTCTGTTTCATTTTGATTTGAAAGATATCTGCAATACATATCCACTCTGACCAATAAATGTTAAGTCATTCATTTTAACCTTTCATTAATTTTTAAAGATTTTAAGCTATCTTTTATTAAGCACAACCAGAATTATCTTCAATTTTATTTGTAATAATGTGACTGTAAATATATAATTTGTCATTAGCAAAAATGTTATTTTGATCAGTAGTAATGCTGTTAATAATAATAATAAAAAATATGAATTTTCTTTGTAATGTACTTTTCATTAGCAAAAAATCTCAAAGTGCTACAAAACAACAATCACAGTATGCTAAAAAAAAAAAGAACCACTGCCACCTTCAGAAGTTCTCGGATGATACAGCCATCGTTGGATGCGTATCAGACTGGAACGATGAAGAATACAGGGGGGTCATCAGTGACTTTGTTGGCTGGTGTGAGACCAACGCTCTCCAAATCAACGCCAGCAAAACGAAGGAGATGGTCATTGACCTCAGGAGGAAGTCATCCCCTACAGCACCGGTGAACATCCAGGGAAAGGACATTGATTCAGTGGACTCTTACAAGTACCTGGGTGTTCACCTCAACAACAAGCTGGACTGGTCTACTAACACAGACGTCCTGTATAAGAAGAGCCAGAGTCGACTCCACCTGCTGCGGAGACTGAGGTCCTTCGGTGTATGCAGGACTCTGTTAAAGACCTTCTACGATACAGTGGTTGCATCTGCCTTCTTCTATGGAGTGGTCTGCTGGGGGGCTGGATGTACTGAAAGGGACAGGAACAGGATAGACAAACTAGTACGGAGGTCAAGTTCTGTACTGGGGTGTCCTCTGGAGCCTGTGGTAGTGATGGGTGAGAGGAGGATGTTAGCTAAGCTGACAGCCATCATAGACAACCCCCGCCACCCTCTGCATGAAACTGTGGGAAGGATGAGCAGCTCCTTCAGCCAGAGACTCAAACATCCTCGCTGCAGAACGGAGCGCTTCCGTAGATCATTCATCCCAACTGCAGTTAGGCTGTATAACACAACATGATGTTATGAGTCACTTGGACACTTCACCTCCACTGCAATCACTTTGCGAACACCCTCCATATAAATTTAATTTATTTACTGTATTTATTACTGTACTGTTATATGTGTATATATAGTGTTCATTGATGTACATGTGTGTAGATGTATATTTGGTTAATATATATATATATATATATATATATATATATATATATATATATATATATATATATATATATATATATATATATATATTTATGTGTATATGATGTACATTGCTATTTATTATAGGTGCATAGTGTTTTCTTTTTTCATCTCAACTTTTCTGTATTGAGCTGCAGTAACGTGCAAATTTACCCTTTGTGGGATCAATAAAGTTTATCTTATCTTAAGAGTTGCACTTTGAGATCTCTAATAACAGCTTTTAATATATTTTTTTTTACTATGAATTTTTTTTTTATATAAAAACTTCCCTCTCTCTTCATTTAAGGTCTTTGAGAGATGCCACGCAGTGGTGGATTGCATATATTGCAGATTGAGATACAGTTGCAAAACCATCCAGTGGGCAAGTGTACTCTCTTTCACTATGGTTGTGCAAAATCAGCCCTCATGCACCTGCTGACCCCTTCAAAAGGGATTTGTCTGTCAAAGAGTAGAAATTATTCGAGGACAGGTCCACCATAGAGAAGTTGCTACAGCCAGATCTATCTTCAATTGCTGTCTGAAAACTTTGCTCAAAGTTGTATTTTTTGACCATTCTGTCTCCAGACTTGGGACCACCACACTAAAGCAGCATAGCATAGCATGGGGCAGACTATGGCTGTATAGATACATCTGACAAACTTTGAGGTGGTACCCCAATGACTGCCTTCAATTCAGCACTGATGTAAGCCCATTGTGGTCTTTTTGCACTTGTCATGCACATCTTTTTCAATTAAGCTTTCTGTCTGGATAGACACCCAGAAACCTAACCAACTCTGACAAGGAAAGTTTCACTCCTTTTAACTTGGGAGGTGAGTAACCCTTTCTTGACCTCTTATGGGTAAAAAAACAACAACTCTTGTTTGGGTTTAGTCTTGTTTGGGTTGATAGAAATCCCACACTCCTGGCACCATCTATATACTATATTTAGTCCCCTCTGCATTAGGTTACATATCCTAACCAAGCAGAAGCCTTATACTGTATATGTATAACTAAGTCATCTGCATACCCTTGTGTATACAGTCTGGATGCATTCAACTCACTTAGTAGGCTGTCGACAGCCAAGGGCAAGATTACTTCTCCCTGTGGACAGCCCCATCTAAGGCTGATGGTTACCATACAGTCCCCCAGAATTAAAGATGCTTCTCTTGTTCAAAGCATGGAAAAAAGCTAATTTGTAGTTTTCTCATTCACATCTTTGCTGGCCCGTGCTGTCTCTATAGCTTCTATAGGTACATTGTCAAATGTCCCTGTATGTTCAGGAAGCAGCCCAGCGAATATTGTCAACGTGCCAGACTGCGTTCTGTTCGCAAAACAACATGTAAGGCTGTTTCTGTGGAAAGACCTAACTGATATGCATGCTGTTTAGGACTTAAAGGTGATAGCACTAGGATGCCAACTCTTAGATGTTGATCAACCTATCCTTTAGGAGGCTGATTCGCCAACTCACCCTCCCCAGCAGCCAAGCCAGAGGAAGGAGTGAAAGGCTTTTTCTTCACCCTTTCTTCTGAGCGGCAGTGGCTCAGGAGGTAGGGGTTTGTCTTGTGATCGGAGGGTTGCTGGTTCAAACCCCCCACTCCGACTGTCTCAGCCGTTGTGTCCTTGGGCAAGACACTTCACCTGCCTTGCCTACTGGTGATGGTCAGAGGGCTCGGTGGCGCCGGTGTGATGGCAGCCTCACCTCTGTCAGCCTGCAGCATGGGTGAATGATTGTAGTGTAAAGTGCTTTGGGGTCCTTGGACTAGATAAAGCGCTATATAAGTGCATGCCATTTACCATTCTTTTTCTGATCTCAAAGGGAGAGGCCTCAACCACTCCCCAATAGGGTGCAGTCAAGAGGCCACACACACACTGGGTATTCCCAGTAGACCCAGTAACAGTAGAGGCAGAAGCCCCTGCCATCAGAGCTCAACACATAGGCATCAGGCTCCAATGCCAGAGAAAAGGTTGTTCCATTCACTGTGCTGCTGGCCTGCTCAGCCTGTTCTCCAACCAGACAGGTCAGAGGTACAGTCATTCAACCACCTGCACTCAAGATGCTAAAGGCTGGGTTCTTGGAGACTTTAGAACCCCCC
>NC_051446.1:3760848-3762739 GCF_001649575.2 Kryptolebias marmoratus | reverse complement strand
CCCCTCCCCCCTACAGGGCACTGGGGTCCGGTCCTTTGTCAATTAATTTTAAAATTTCTGTCAACTGTCATCCTCCAAGGGCAGATGGCTAACACTTCTCCTTGGTAGGTTGCCTGCCAAGGTCAGTTGACCACCCCCAAATAAAAATGTTCAAAATGCCAGAAGTTTGAGTTTCAGAAAAGTTGGGTATAAATCAGAGAGTATGGTCAGTAATTATTAACTCCATAGGAAAAAAAACTATGAATCTTTTTTACAATTTTTTTGAAGTGCAAAATTCTTTTGATAAAACAACTTATGTTGTGGTCCTAACCAAGTCTATAAAATTTAGTTGAAATTCGCGTTGCTGTTTTTGAGATATAAACTTTTGACATTGTTAGCACCCCTAGAGGTTGGTAATTATGAAACTCAGAATGATAAACTTGACCCATGACATGAATTTGTTGTTTACGTCTTAAAATAGATAAGATATGGTCATTTTTAAATTAAACTTGCTGGCTAGCTAAAATTTGCATAAACATAAACATAAAAACTTAACTTTTCCTAAATACCTTTTTTATGGCTACTACTCTAGATGTTATATATAAATTTTTATGCTGATTGGGTTTGATCCCTTGGAGGAGATAATGTTTATGTTTGCATAAACAATGTTACATTTTCAAAGCAAACTTGCATGTACTAAAAGATTTAGTAAACTTTAACAATTAGGGGACCATAAAGAAGCTGCTGATGGAGATATAGACCCAAATGTTTCAACTATGGTAGCCTAACAGTTGACATGTAATAATAATTATTTGCACAGGAATAGCTTACACATTTTTGAAAATACTTACTTATCCTTGACAACCTGTATTTAGCTTGGTATCTAGTGAAGTGAGAATTATTTATATAGCACTTTTCAGCAATGAGGCGATCCAAAGTGCTTTACAACAGAAACAAAAACAGAATCCAATACAGAATGAAACAAAAGAAAAATAGGGTAATCTAAACAAAATCACAAAAACAGACATATCTAAGCATGAGCTGAGATAGTCAAATAATCAAATTCAGATAAACTAAACATATCTAAACATGGAATACAGGAAAACACATCAATCATGTATATTCTAAAAGAATCATGTATAATCTAAATGGAATATAAACACAATGAAACAAAAAAAAGAAAAACACATCAATCATGTCTAATCTAAATTAATCTAAATGTACAGAACTAAACTAAGTGTACACGAAGCTAAAAACATGAGAAAGCTAAACTAAACAGTACCGAATTTCTAAATGGTACCAGAGGCCCGCTAAAACAGCCGATGTAAGAATTACTAACTAAGATAGAGAGAGAGAGAGGGAAGGAGGAGGAGGAAGGGGGTGGAGTGAGAGAGATGACAGAAACAGCGGAAAGTGTGCGTTTTTGTGTGTAGAGACAGTGAGAAGATGGTGTGTTGTGTGTGTGTGTGTTTGCAGATAGGTCCATGAATCACGTCACAGAGGCCATTGTCTTTGATAATGATGGAATGATATGAGTGAGCTCTGGACGGATACAGAGATGTAGGCAGAGGGGAACATTTTATTTACATAGTTCCAGGAGAAATTGATATAGCTGACCAAGGTCAGCCTAGGGGAGCCAATTCACAAACAAACATTAATTGTTTTGGTTCAGGCAGACTTGGTTTCATCTGCCTTGAAAGTCTTGCTGATACTTCTCAATGGTGAATCCAAACAGCCAAATTCCAGGACCATTCTGTCAGGTTTTCAGATATACCCAAGCGAGCAGTTCGGCCACAGACAAACGCAGAAGCCAGCAGGTAACGGGAAGTGAATTTATTTACAGTGTCAGGGAATATATACAGAAGGGAACCGGAACCAGGACCTGAGAAACGGAGAATCAGGTGAGTATGGG
>NC_051446.1:3750644-3760472 GCF_001649575.2 Kryptolebias marmoratus | reverse complement strand
ACAGGCTCTGCACATTACCGAATGGTAAACAATGCTCCAGCGCTGATCTGGTCCTCACTGCAGCCTTAAGTACTCCTCCAAGTCCCATCAGCTTGATCAGCCACAGGTGTGAGAGGAGTGGTGATGAGGCGTCCATCACCAGCTCAGGAGACGCCCACCAGGAAGTGCTCACACACACACAAACCACCAATCACCACACATTCTGCCTGATTCGAGCGAGCAACTTCCTCCAAGATGTAATCCATATTATAAGCTCCAGAACCGCAATTAAGTCTGCGGTCCTGTAAAAGAATCGCATCTAACTTGTGATTCAGCTCCCATATCCACACAGTTTGATTGCTGACCCATCAAACAAGTTTGACGATAAGTCAGGTAATTGCCTAATCCAAACAGCAGAAATCCTGTTACCCCATCTTCCACAGACAGACTCGATAGACAAACAGGATTCCAACGTTTCCAGGAATCCAATGTGTATCCAGCGAAGAATGTCTTCTCAGGGCAAGCTGGCTCTCCTTTGGTCAGCCTTCCCGTTGAGAAAATTTGATCAATTGCGTTGAGAGACCAGCTGACCAGATCCATAGTTCAAAAAAGTTTGGAGGAATATGTAAAAAAGAAGTTCTGAAAGCAGAGGGTGGGGGGTGGGGGGTGGTGGGGCAGTACAGGAGACAGAGAGACAGAGAGAAAAGAAACACGTCCGCCTTCCACCAGGAGCAGAGAGAAAAAAACTAGAATTAATTTGGTGATTGATGTTAAAACCTTTGAGAAGTCAAAAGTAGATTCTGTGAATTTCGAGACAGCAAAAAAAAAACAAAAACAAAAAACTATTTAGGCAGAAAAGGGCATGGCCTATACCATGCGATTCAGTACATTACAAGAAATGCGTAGATTTATGTTTTTAAGGTGTGCCATCGATGGTTTAGAAGTTACTGGACAAAGTGCAAAAACCACAATGATAGCGCCCCCTCTAGGTTGAAATATCTGGTTATTTTTGTGAGCTGCATACGCAAGTCCTACTTGCCATCATGTAAATATGATCTCAAAACTCCTTACGGTTGGACTGCAATATGAGTTTTATTTATGGAAGGAAAAGAAAACTGGAAAATAAGAAAAAGAATAAAAAACAGAACAGTTTTCATAGGTTTCCATGCTCCCCTGGATGCATGGAAACACTGCTTTACAGTCACGTTACGTTTCCTTTGTGGGCTTGAACCTCTAATAAATGATGTCATGTAAAAGTGTAGAGGTTTAACAAATGAAGGGTTTTTTACACCAGTATATTGTTTTTTTTTTTTTTTTAAATGTGTTATAAACCAGAAAAACGTTTTTAAAAAATTGGCACTCATTTGGCTAGCCATTATCCTTGCCTGGATGACAATGTTTGCTTTTTTCTCCATATTTCATGCTCTATGACTGATGTTACAGTTGAAAAAGTAAACATCCTTTTAATTGACAAACATTGCACAAAAACTAAAATGACAACTGATGACTAAAATATGACTAAAACAAAACTACATTTAGTAAAAAGCCTAAAATTAAAACTAAAAACTAATTGCTGTCAAAATTAACACTGCTCCAACTAGTCCCAAATAGTTCCAGCCAAATGAGATATTACCCTAAACAGAGTAAGACACTATTATTTAAAATAAAAGTTTTATATAGAAAGACAGCTTACACATATACTACTATTGTGTCAAATGTGTGCTTACCATCAAAAGGATCGTCGAGGAAATGACCATACACAGTGCTGGTGGCCACACCCAGGTAGTTGGTTGCCTCCAACGTGTAGTTGCCATTTTTATGGTGTGTTGGGTTTTTAAAATTAAGGCACCCCTCTAATGAATCCTTGTGAATTACCATGTCAGGTCGCACATATTCAGTGTGAGACATTTCCTAAAAGTGCAAAAACAGAAAAGCAATAATACATATGTCAGGATTCAGACTTTATAAAAGTGACTTTATTTACAGTGTGGATAAATGTGAGAGCGAGAGCAGGAGCCGGGACCTGGAAACAGAAGACTGATTGAGTGAGAGAGTTCTTCAGGTAAGGAGCATGAAGTATGGCGAAGGTAATCTTTCCAGTAAGAGTTCTTACGAGGAGAAGCGTGATCCACAGCACGGAGGAGAGAGGACGAGGTGAGTAGTTTCCAGAGGAGGTTTGATGGTAATTCCAGATGGTTTGCAGGTACGTTCCTTCTTTCCAGTTGGCAGCGGTTACATAGGCAGACAGGCACTGGTGAACAGGTGAGTACTTAGCTTAGCGGCGAGTTACGGATGCAGACCAGACTGGTTCCAGAGTGGACACGTAATCCTAAATCAGCAATAGCTACATTAAACTGCTGCTGGCTGCCATCAGCACTGTCCAGTGAAGAAACTGCAAAATGCAGTTGCTTTCTTGCTACATTCAAAAAAGGTTAAAAAACAAAAACAACTGGATTTCTATTCTGTAGTTGAAGACAATTCGCTTTTCATCCGAGGAGCTTTCTCAATTCAGAAATAGAGAGTGTGCAGTTAAGTTTTTAAAGCTGAGATGTGATGTAAGCTGGATTGCTAGCAAATTGTTCTCACTCTCCTAACAATAGAGGCTCGTTATGGTCCTTGTTTGTCTGACTCACTGATGGGCTCCTCTGGTCACATGAGTGCAGGTGTTGATTGGAGTGAAACTGACTGGGGATCAGGCCTAAAGCTCCATTATGTTTTTGAAAGCTGGAATCTGAGACCTCCTCCTCTGTTTAATGTTGGTTTCTCCTTTTTGACATAGATGGCTTCCTTTACCCCCTCTCAAACCATCTGTCTTCTCGGTCCAAAATATGAACATTTTGGTATTCTATGAACATTTTGGTATTCAAAGGAGTGTCCCTTATCCTTGAGGTGTAGGTGAACCGCTGAGTCCTGTCCAGAAGAGGTGTCTCTCCTGTGTTGAGCCATGCGTCTGTGGAGAGGTTGTTTGGTCTCTCCAATATAGAGGTCTGAACATTTTTCTCTGCACTGAACTGCATACACAACTCTGGAGAAAATCTTTCTGAGTTTCTCGGATACTCCAGCAACGTAAGGAATGACAATGTTCTTTCTTCTGTTCCTCTCCTTGTTCTGTTTTGTGGTGTGTTTAGTGGATTTCCTAGCTGACTTGACAAAAGCCCAATTGGCATACCCACATGTTTGGAGAGCTTTTTTGATGTGTTTCTGTTCCACTAAACACACCATGGAACAGAACAAGGAGAGGAGAGGAACATCATTAGTTTCTCCAGTATATATTCCGCCCAGTTTTTCGTTTTTTGTTGTTGTTGCTTTGTTTGTCAGATCCTAGTCGTTGCTTTTTTTTTTTGCCTGTCTGCCTTTCACTTGGATTTGTTATATCCTAGAGTCAAGTTTAGCTTAGGTTTTCTTGCTTTCACAGCATTTTCAGTGATTCGTCTTCTTTTAATTTAACATTACATCTGTTCTTACATCTTTGCACTGGCTTACTACAGAAAACAAAATTAATTTAAAAATCTTACTACTTTGTATAAATGGTTACATAGCCTTGCACCACAGTACATAAGTGGCATGATAATTAGCTATATACTTTAGCCAGATCACTCAGGTCTGCAAACCGCAGTAACTTTGTCATACCTTGTACTTTTTCCAAATCAGAAGAAACTGCCTTCTCTATTTGTGCTCCACTGAAATGGAATGCAATGCCTTGAGGTCTGAGAGAATTTCCCACTTAACATATTTTTAAAAAGTTAAAATTCTTTCTATTTTTGTAAACATTTCAATAAGTTTGTTTGTGTATTTTGTATTAGTAATGACTCTGCTCTTAAGCTGGTGTTCATCTATGTACATGTATGTATAAATATGTCTGACCTCCTATTTCAGGACTTGTGTTTGTGACAAAAGTTGGGACTTCGATTTTTTGACATTTTGACAAAATATATTTTCAATTATTGATTTTTTTTTCCAGTAATAACAACAATAAAGCATGACATCTAACCTGTAAAATAGAATTATTTTAAAGACATTATCCACACCTCTCCTTTGTGGAACCATCTTAAGGTTGGATGTGGTGAACCTCGAACAGTAAACAGTATGCATGTGTCATGGCGTCGCTCGGGTTCCTCCAGCTGCTCAATGATGGGAGGAACTAAAAGTACAGAAAAACAAGAGGTCACTCTTCACTTTGGCAAGACATAGAAGACTTTATTTCATGTAAACAACAGTCATAGAAAAAGTAAATTCACATTCTTTTAAATCGATCTTAGCTATCAAAAAAATAAATAAAATAAAAAATACTATGAACTACGCTTTTTAATGAAACCAAATGAGGACTTATGATATCATGTGTTGTTCACTTAAAGTTAAATTTAAGGCCATAGGTCTTAAGATTAAAGTTTCAATCTTAAGACCTATGGGCTATTTCACAAAACAGGATATAATAATCTAGAATAGGAGAAGAAAACTGGTCTTGACTAAAACTTGTATGAATTCATGGATTATTCAGTTTAACAAACATTAAGCCAGGCTGCTGAGACTCAACTAAGTAGGTGTTAGGTAATCCTAATATTTTTTAATAACACCCACATGCACTATAAAAATGGCTATGCTTCTCCCAAAATTATTAATAATTGAGGTTTTTAAAACAGTTCCTAAAATAAGTAGTTGTTTAAATGGATTAATTGCTGTTTTTTGCAATGTCCACTTATAGTTATCTATATTAGAGCAGTGTTTTCCTTACTGCTATTAGAAGCGGGGTGGGGTATCAGGAAAGTTCTAGTTTGTGTGTTACACCCCCTTTACACTAGACGCTGACCACATTACAATGTGAAGAAACAGCCAAAGATGGCCTTTTCAGGGTCTTGGTGAGGTATTTAGGCAAGTAGGCGACTCATTGTGGATTTTGAGAATGCACAACATTCTGGAGTACATTCCTCTGTCATTCAGGACATGACAAATCCCAAAAAATATTCAAAAAACAAACTTCAGTAGCTGAAGATGCTTTGTTTCTCATTTGATGAGCTTTTTCAGTTCAATGCTGGAAAGTGTGGAGTTCCAAGCTTTTATGGTACATGAGATGTTCTGTGTGCGATGCACAGTGGTCCTCAACACTTCTGTGTACCAGGAAAAAATAACCACATAACTGAGTGACTACACCCCTTATGAGCCCTAGAAGAGAGACCTTGGCATTTTATAATGTATGTGAACATTTTTGTACAGTGCCCTGAGATGTATTTTTTTGTGAATTGGCACTATATAAATAAACTGAATTGAAACTGAAGAAGGACCCAACCAGCACAGACAAAACGTTCACAGACTACCTGCAAAAACTTGAAAATAACAAAATAATCAATTACTCTCTTTACCACAGCTTACCCAAGCCACTCCCTGTTTATATGGGCTTCCCAAAGTACACAAAGAAAAAAACACCACTCAGACCTATTGTTAGCAACATAAACTCAGTGACATACAATACTGAAAAACACCTTGCGGGTGTTTTAGCTCCTCTTGTTGGAAACACACCACATCACAAAGATAACTCCATGGATTTTACAAGGTTGAACACTTGAAGCTGGCTCCAGGAGAAACTCATTTATCTTTTTGTCACTTCACATTTCACTTGCATACCCACATCAGAAGCAATGGAAACTGTCAGAAAACAACTTCAACCAGATAACTAGAACTGTGATCGATGTCCAAGCCCCTTGACGCATGTCCCCCTAACCCCCCACCCCACCCCCCAAACACACACACAAAATCATCCGAGGACCTGTCGAAGCACATACTCTACCTTTTTGTAGAGGTAGAGTCTTTATCTTATTGCCTATTTGTGTACCCAATGTACTAACAGAGTTTGAATGTTAGTTTACCATATAAAGTGCCCCCTCTCAAATATAAACCAGCTATTGGCCCTTTTCAGTGCAAGAAAAGGTGTTCCTTTTGAAAATGAAATATTTAGTAAAACTATCAGTAGAAAAGATAACATTTACTGCTTTTAGTTAGAAAATCTGCTAGTCCCTCTTAAATAACCAAACTTCTCACCCTATCTCTAAGGGAGCACCCAGATACCCTGGAAAGAAAATTCATTTTGACCATCTGTATGTGCAATCTCATTCTTTCGGTCACTACACAAGGTTTGTGACCATAAGTGAGAGTAGGAACATTGACCAATTGGTAAACAGAGAGTTTAGCCTTGCAGCCTACCTCCCTCTTCACTGCAATGGACCGGCACAGTCCATTGCGGTGCAATACAGCGGAAGCTGTACCAATCCGTCTGTCAATCTCATGCTCCATTCTTCCCTCACTCGTGAAGAAGACCCCAAGATAGTGTAATGGCAGAATTTACTGTAGGGTAACACCTGTTGTTTCCTGGAAGTTCCACAGCCAGTACAGCTGTAGAACTGCTGCATTGTTCATCCTGAATTTGAAGTTCGACATTCAACCGGACTTTCTTTTCCAAGAGCCAGCTTTGGTAAGGTAGGGTCAGAGCGCACAACCCTTTTTCCTGAACAACTTTTTTCAAGCTACTACTCTAGATATTATATATGAAGTTCTATGATCATCAAGTTTGAGCCCTTGTGGTTCGAGCAGTCATCCTCCAGTGAGATTGTTGGAAGTTCGATTCCACCTGTATGCCACATGTCAAAGTGTCCTTGGTCAAGACGCTGAACCCCTAATTGGCTCTGTGCCCCATTTGTTTATGAATGAGATTTAAAGCACTGATTAGACTCTATAGACTGTTTTTTTTTCAGATTTGCAGAGATTCAGTAGAGTGCTGTGTGAATGTCTGTGGATGGGTAAATGAGGGCACAGATTGTAATAAAAAACACAATGAGTGGCCTGGTTGTCTAGAAAGGCAGAAAGACTATATAAGTATAGCCCATTTATAATTTAGTTTTTCTATGAAAAACTTCAAAATCTGTGACAGTTTAGGCTACATGTCTGATTTTGTGAAATTTTGTCTTTGAGATGCAAAAGGCCACACTCACTTTAACTGAGCAAAATGACCTGTTAAGGCTGACATCAAAGGGATGTCCTGATGGTCTGTACCAAATTTCATAAAGATTTTAGAAAATAACTTCTGGTAAATAACTTTTTATCACGATTCTCTCTCAGTGATACATAAAATGTTTGACACTGATTGGCCTTGAATTCAAAGAGAAGTTGACACAAATATGTTTAATGCACACTTAGGATTTTGAACAAATATGGTACATTTTCAAAGTGAACTTCCATTGATAAAAACCTTAACTTTAATTTAACAATTACATTGATATAAAGGAATTGATAATGCAACTCTTGTTTAGAAGATAATGACTAAAATGCATTTACTTTGAACATGTGTACCTCTTTGCCACTGACTACGAGAGCAGATATTTGTCTTACCTACATATTAAATATCAAACTTGTTCAAGGCTTTTGTAAAAGGTGGATCGTAATCCCACCTGCAATTTTTCCCAATTGTAGGAACGCAGCCATAGTAGGACAATATAATTGAATTTAATAAAATTTCAAAAAAGGCCTAACTTTTTAAAGCTACTATTCTAGATGTTATACAATACGTTTTACACAGATCGAGTTTAGGCCCTTGGAGGAGATGTTGTTTTGCACATTATTTTAATTTGCATAAATGACAATTTCACACAGATTTTTTTTTTTTTTTACTTGAGCCATGTATTCCTATAACTCTAAGTAGTGATGACTGTAAGACTCTTTATTCATAAAATTATTTCAATTAAAGAGAAAATTTACACACTCCTTCCTTCTACGGCCTCTGTTTCCCTATCAAATAATACAGTTTTAGAGGTGTCACTAGAACCTGATTTGTGTTTGGACTGTTTTTGTCCTCTTGGGCTTTCTGAATGATCAAAAATAGTAGCTCAATCCAAACCATCAGCATGTCTGCTGGATCTCATCCCAACCAGACAAAGAGGTATTTCCACTAATTAATATCTTCATTTTGGATCTGCTTAATTTGTCTCTAATGAATCTACCACAAGGCCATAAGATGGGCATGTTTGTATTTGAAAATATTACTATCATTACCATGTAATTTTCTTTGTTTTTCTTCCCATAGTAACTACACCTGGACCAGCCATTATTTGTTTGTCTGTGTTGCTTTCCTGCCCACTCAAACCTGGTCAAGGCAAATGGACGCCCTCCTGAGCCTGGTTCTGCTGGAGGTTTCTCCCTGTTGAAAGGATTTTTTTCTTTCCGCTGTCGCCAATGCACTTGCTCAGAATGGGAAAATGCAACAAAGAGAAGACTCAGCGCATTCTGCTGGCTTCCTTAGACAGATAACTTTTACAAACTGACTGTAATGTATGTGAATGTTTTTGTACAGTGCAATGATATGACTTTTGTAATGAATTGGTGCTATTTAAAAAAACTCAACTGAACTGAACATGGTTTTATGCTTTCATTTGTAGTATGAGTTTTATTTATGGAAGAAAAATAAAATGCATAAACAAACAAAACGGTTTCAGTAGGGTTTCATGCTCTGCTGGAAGCATGGGAACACTGCTTTAAGAAGGCTTTCCAGATAAGAGATGTGGTTAAGCAGTGGTCCTGCTTCTAAACTTATGTTGACATTTTGTTTTCTAACAGCACCGGAAATTGTAGTCAACGTAACTCAAATTACAGTGGATATTTCATTAGCACCAAAAATGTTATATTTTTCTAGTGCCCGTAAGTAACAAGTGTTCTTAAAGGCTCTTTGCAGGTATCGGGATGCTTGTGAGTGTGTGTTTGTATGTGGTTTATGTCCCAACTTACAGTGAACAGTTAGCTGAACAGGAGCTTTGATCACTCCCACAATATTGTTGGCGAGGCAAGTAAGCGATTTGTTGTTGTCCTCTCCGCTCACGTTTACCAGAGTTATGTTGATGGAATGAGTACTGTTTTCATAGATTGTAACCTGGAGGCAAAGCAAGAGAAAATGAACAAACATGAGAAAATAAGGAGTGAACATATCAGGCGTCTAGAATGGGTGAAGAGGTTCACAAAAAAATTAGCTATCAAAACACGTGTACCTAGCAATGATAATTTAAAGACAGAACTTCAATTCATTTAAAACGTTTGGAAAAATGAAAAAATATATACTATTACAATATCATTTATGAGTATCTTCATGGTTATATTTACATGGACATGCTTGTACATATTTAAGCCATTATCTCATTGGGCTGCAACTTCTGGTGACAAACTACAAATGCCATTCACAAGGATGTTTGCAAAATGCCTTAAAGAAGAAATCAAGTGTTTTGAAGCTGACATTAGTTTAGGAAAATTATATAACATGATGTTTGTAAAATAATATTAATAACTAGAAAGTTTCTAAAGAAACTTTGAGGGAGTCTGCTTTTTTGTGCGTTTATACTGAATGAAGATGCCTCCAAGAGCTGATTAGTTGCAGACAGGCATCATAAAGGGCTGATCCTTGACACACGAGGAGTCTAGCTGTGAAGTTTGACCTTCCTACAGTACACGGTTGCAGAGTTAGAGCTCACAAGCGCTTGTGACCTCGAACTCCCTAGGATGGATCCCTGACCCATGAGGGTTCTAGCTGTGATGTTTGACCTAGTTACATTACACTGTTGCCGAGTTAGAGCACGCACAAGTTTTGGTCTAAATTTTTTACCCTGCTGACTTTGGTGGCCATCTTGATACATATGAAGGAAAAAAGATTCCCTTCTCCCCTTCCGCGGGTGGTCTTGTTTCATCCTCTGAGCTCGGGTCTTCTACCAGAGGCCTGGGAGCTTGAGGGTTCTGCGCAGTATCTTGGCTGTGCCTAGAACTGCACATTTCTGGACTGAGATGTCTGATGTTGTTCCTGGGATCTGTTTTAGCCACTACTCC
>NC_051446.1:3742133-3748174 GCF_001649575.2 Kryptolebias marmoratus | reverse complement strand
TATATATATATATATATATATATATATATATATATATATATATATATATATATATATATATATATACTGAAAAAGCTGCTTTAGTGTTTTTGCCATTTTTTCTTACTACCTTGGATGTGTGACATCAACTGTGCCACAAAGGTTTATGAGCATACAGCAATTCAACAGTGAGTGGTTGAACCAGTAACTGTTCGAACCAGCCAGAAAATACCACTAGAATTTTTCTTTGGCTTTCCAAAAGATAACAATTTTTGACAGATTTGGATATGCATGCTCCAACATGAGATTTACTATATGAACTCGGGTGACCGCCTGTGCAGTGATCACTTCAAGAGGCGTACCTCAAGTTCTGACCCTCATTAATGCAGTCGATTGGTTTAAAGTCTTGCTAATTGTTGGCATCCAGCTTGATGTCATCTTTGTAAAGGAGGTGGCTGGTGACTGTTCCATTTTGGAAAGCGTAACTATAGCCAGTCTTTGCAATGATCTGGCTGATGGGGTTCAGGCCTATGCAAAATAGTAGTGGAGACAGAGCATTACCTTAGTACAGGGGTCGGCAACACGCGGCTCTTTAGCGCTGCCCTAGTGGCTCCCCGGAGCTTTTTTAAAAACGTTTGAAAATGGAAAAAGATGGGAGTGGGAAATATATTTTTATTTTAATATGGTTTCTGTAGGAGGACAAACATTCGTAACGTTTTCCAATGCTGTAAAAATGTGTAGAATAAATATTAAAGCTGTGACCGAATTCAGGGTCTGCATCCTTCGAAAGACGAATCTGTTGGCCGATTATATCATAGCGTAGCAACAAGGCCTGTCTGAATTCAAAGTCTCCTTCAAATGCGTCCTTTTTTTCCCCAGATTTGAAGGATGGATCCGGTGTATCATTCATGGTTCACCATCTCCCATAATTTATTGAGGGTCCAAACCGGGCGTTCAAACAAAGCGGCAATGACGGTGACGAGCAGCAACTTATTTTGCTATATTACACTTTAAGTGACACAACATGATTTTTTACAACGTTTTTAGGCAAGAATGTGGCTTTGAAAGTCTCAAATATCTGCTCGGTTCATCAATACATCACCTAATTGCAATATTGTTCTGACATTTTTGGACATGTCTGCTCCCGCTGTATTAGCAGCCAGCTCCCCTCGCCAGCTGTCAGCTGGCTGAGCGCTCCAGGTTTGGTATACCGAGGGAGAAACAACTTAAAGTTTCACAGCTCACGGCCGTTGTCACGCCTCCTCTCACAGTTCCCTCCCTCATGTCACGCCCACGTTACCGTGGCCATCCCATCATCAAGCCAATTTCCTGCACCTGTGTTTACCTGTATTTAAGATCACTCCACACACTCAGACTCCGCCAGATTATTGAACAGCTCTTGCTTATTAAGTGTCCAGCAATTCCCAGAGTTTCATGCCTGCCTTGTTTCTGACCTCTTGCCTGCCTCTTGACTTCTGTTTTTTGCTCGCTCCCTTTTGGATACCTCTTCGGACTCGGGCCTGGATTAACGGATTTTCCCCCTGCTCATCGGACTTAGCTTTTGGATTACCCTTCTCTGTTTTTGGCTGCCGACTTCTGATCTCTCGGTTCCGACCCCACGCCCGCTACTGGATATTCCTTTCTGCCCAAGACCCTCACCTAACTCAGTTCCTGCTCCGGGCTTCCAGGGCTTTGTACCCCAGCCATTGACTGAGCTAGACCTGCCACTAAGTGTGAGTGCTGTTTTTGATACATCTTCTAACAGCTTAGAGTTAACCAATAAAAGGTTAAAACTTCATCTTTGTTGTCTCATGTTGACTCCATTGTTGCCTGACCTTGTCATTAAAGTGATTATTTTCAAGGTGCAATCGTTGTTATGCAAACTGCTTTTGGGAGCAGATTTTTCTAGGTCCAAAAGGAACAAATGACACCATTATTCCCTGTCGAATCTTCAAAATAAAAATGGCATCAAAAATCTGATGTCTTTATTGCATTTCATTAATTTTATCAATGCAACAAAATATAATACAATAATATTGTGATGGAAGTTAAACTTAAAGCAACATCGTGCAACAGAGTAGTCACGTGGTGCGTCATTCCGTCCAGGACACACTGCAGGGAAAATAAACATTTAATCATGAATTCTCATTATGTATACACTTTTGATAATAGGCTAATATAGACACTTAAAGCCTGTGTTGCCTTCATTATAAGCCTTGTATAAGGCTTTTAATTGTTTTGCGGCTCCAGACAGATTTGTTTTTTGGTCCAAAATGGCTCTTTCGATATTTTGGGTTGCCGACCCCTGCCGTAGCACTAATTAGGGCAATTGGGCAACTCCAAGATCAATATGTCCGGCATTGAGTCATAGGCCTTTGTATACTCAATCGAGGCAGTGCACAGGTTTGTGTGTCTGGCCTTGCAATCTTGATCTATGGTTCTGTAAAGCAGTAGGTGGTGCTTCTCTCCTCTGGTGTTGGTTCCAGTTCTCTTGTGGCTATTCATCTTACCTCTATTATGTCTGACAAGAGTTTCCATGTTATTCAGACCCAGGTTAATGGCCAATAGTTAGATGGGGGTCTTTCATGATCAGAGCTGTCTAGCCTTGGGTCAACCATCCTGGGTTGGTTCCTTGCATTAGCAGCTGGTTCATTTCTGCTGCGAGGCATTCATGGAGAGCAGTCAGCTTCTTTAGCCAGTAGGTGTAGAATACGTCATGCCCTACTGCATGTCAACTCTTCATACTTGCGATTCTGTCTTGGATGTCTGCCACTGTGATGGATACTGGTTCTTGTTCAAGGAGATTGCTGAGGTTAGATCTTAGATCCTGGAACAACAGGACATTACCACAGATCCATCCTTCACCTCTGTGCTTCTTTAGTATTGCTCTGTCTCAGTTCTGGGTAGAGCTACGATGCTATATTGGCTTGAAATTTATCTAAACAAACAAGGTCCACCTCAGATGTTGAGGAATCAGGACATCTGATGAGAAATGACTACTGGAACAAGACACTGGACTTCAAGTTCAGAGGCCTCTGGTAGAGAACCCGAGCTTGAAAAGAAGTGTTGCTGTCCATGTAGGATAAAGATAACTAATTTATTTATTTATATTGTCAGGTTCAGTGGTGACGGAGGGTAACCCAGGAAGCAGACTCATACTTGAAAAACTAAAGAAAAACTGATTTAATAATACAAAAGCAAAAGCTGATGGGGCAGCAAAACAAAAACATAAACGTAAGCTTGGTTCACGGATGAGACACAGGACGAGAAGAAATGAACAATGATCCAACGGAGTAGTGGAGGAAATGACCGGGTTTTAAACACAGAGGATAATGAGGTAAGTGGGTACAGGTGAATGATCATAATTGCTGGCAGGTGGAGATGTGTGTGGCAGGTAAACAGATGACAAAACTAGGAAGAGGTAGATGAGAACAAACACAGACACAAGAGACAAAGACAGAAAGTACAAGAATCAAACTAACAAGATAACTGAATAAAATAAACAATAAACTCCAACTGAAACACAAAGACAACAAACTGAAAACTGAATGGAGGGACACTTTTAGACAAACTTTTCCATCTATTGTGATGAGAAATGTCAGGTCCCTAAACAACAAGGTGGATAAACTCTTTAGGATGATCCAAGCAGACAGGAACACCAAAGAGACTGGTAAGCTGTGAGAAGGAGGGGCTTGTGATTTTTATTAACAGCAAATGGTATAACCCTGGACATGCTATGATACTAAAGTCTACCAAAGACATTGACCTCCTGGCAGTGAGCATCAGACCATTTACCTGCCATGGGTATTCTCTGCAGTGATCCCTATTTTTGTTTACATTCCTTCATTATCACATGCTGTGACATTTAGTGCATGCTACTATCACAACACCACAAGTTAAATATCCTACACTTCCCACTGGAGAACATGGCCTTGCTGATTAATTTAACCTGTTTTAATCAATTAGAATGTTCCACTAACTTCTAGGGTAGGTACTCAATAAGACCTGCATACTCCTCAAGTCCTGTTCCTCTTAGCTGTGTGACATCCTGGCTTACCTATTCAATCTGAGCCTGCAGCTGCAGAAAATTCCCACCTCCTGGAAGACATCTTGTCTGGTCTTTGTCCCCCCCAAAAAAATATGCAACAGGTCCTGGTGACTTCAGACCCATTGCTTTAGGTTCCTGCATTGTGAAGACTCTGTAGAAGTTGGTCCTTTCCCACATCAGACCCAAAGTCAACACATTCACAGACCCCTTATAGTTTACATATCAGCTCAACATATGTGGCAATGATGCTCTCAGAATGACAAGGCGGGGCTTGGCAGAACTCAGACTCACAACCACACAACAAAGTTTTAAGGATTTTATTGCCAGTAAGCTGGAAGCAGGCTCAAAGTCTTTGATCGTCTCACTCACGTGATCGACTAGTGTCGGGACCGGAATTGGTAAGTCCACTCTAGCTTGGTTATGTGATGCAGACCGGCTGGTCTGAAAGGGGCTGAGACGAGAGGGAAAATCCAGGTCCAGGTGTGAGGTCGTTACCGGTAGGTCAGAGTTCCGAAGCCAAAACCAGACAGGGAGAATCCAAAAGGCGAGGTCCAGATGAGCAAAGCAAGGTCGGTAACGGGAGATCAGAATCCAGAGCAGTATCAGGCAGGGAGCAGGCAGAAGACGATGGTCAGGAAAAAGGCAAGGGTCAAGATCAGGCATGAACAAGAGAAGTACGCTGGACATTTACTGGCGGTTAGGCTTTCATTAATCTGGCACTGAGGTGTGTGAGCTGTGGGTATTTATGGTGACAGGAACAGGTGAGACAGATGAAGCTGATTGCGTGGGCATGGCAACATGGGTGTGGCTTGAACTGTGGGACTGTAGAAAGTTACGTGACTGTGGCAAGAGGTGTGGCAGGAACAGATGGAGCTGTGACACAGAATTCAACATCAACATGTATTCAACATCATCCAGTTGCAGCTGATCAGTGAGAAATTGAAGAGAATGCAGGTGGAGTCTGAGTTTGTTTCCTGAGTGCTGGAATACCTGACTGCTGAATACCTGAATACTGGTGCTGCTATGTGTGGCTCCAAAACTGTGTATCTGATGCCTTTCTTTGCAGTACAGCGGCTCCCCAAAGAACAGTTTTGTTGTCCTTCATATTTACCCTTTAAACTTCAGACCTTCAATGCAACCTGGACTCCTGTTTTTTCCAAAAGTTCTCCAATGACTTTGCTGTTGTGGACTGCATCAGGTGTCACAGTAAGGAGGAATATGGGAGCACAATAGGGGAGTTTGTGAACTGGTATAATCATAACCATCTGAAGCTGAACACTTCCAAAAACCAAAAAGATGGTTGTTGATTTTAGGAAAAAGAGCCTCATATAGAGCCTGTTTTCATTCAGGGTACAGAGGTGAAGTCTTCTTTGGAGTTGTGTACTTGGGGGTTGGGTGCTTGCATATCCATAGAAAAATATTTAATTTGACAAAACAAGCGAGCTCCAACAATGGAAAAACACAGGACTGAGTTGAGCAGGTGGCTTAATTGAAGGTACTAAGGGGAATACATGTCATTATGAACAACAACAGGTACCCACTTCATGCCCTGGAGGTTTTTCCTGAGAGCACCTTCAGTTGCCATCTGATTGCACCAAAGTGCAAGACTAAACATTACCAGATGACTTTCCTGGTAGCTGCCACCAAGCTCTATAATGAGCAATAAAGAAATGCATGTGAACTCAATGTATGCTACTAAATGTAGCATACCTCAATCCCACCCCCTTTGATTCAGTGTATTTTTATGAACTATGTTTTATTTTTATGTTACTATTATTAATAACAAAATCAACATGTTTTTAGTTTCTTTACTTAAGTATTATTTTTAATATTTTTGTATTGATATCTTTTTTTGATTCTGTTGTCTGTGTGACAACTACTGTTGCTGTGACCCTATAATTTCCTGCAAAAGGAATTCAGATAGATAGATAGATAGATAGATAGATAGATAGATAGATAGATAGATAGATAGATAGATAGATAGATAGATAGATAGATAGATAGATAGATAGAT
>NC_051446.1:3730669-3741997 GCF_001649575.2 Kryptolebias marmoratus | reverse complement strand
TCCTTTTATTTGAACAGGGACAGTGCACATTAATAAACATTTCTGTAAATGAGCCAGTGTTAGCTAAGTAGCTAGTTTTCAACTGTAGTCCCTGGGCAAGGTTTAAAATGCCAACATAATAAAACAACATTAAAAATTAGTGCAAACAATAAAATACATAGTTAGTAATCTACATAAAAGTTGGACATTAATCTGTAAAAAACAAAGACATTATTACAAATATAAGATTTAAACAGCATACAAAAGTGCATCAGGCAGGCAGACAGAAGTTATTGATTATGATTACAGGTTTGATTCTCCTGTAACCATGTCTTTAACATATTTTTGAAAGTTCTGTATGTGTCTGCATTGCGTATATGAGTTGGAATGGTGTTCCAGGACTGGGCTGCTCGCACTGAGAAGGCTGACTGACCAAATGAGCTTTTTCTCAGTGGGACTATAAGGTTATTAGAAGAGACAGATCTGGTGAGTCTGCTACCTTGTGTGAAAAAAGTGGTAAGTGGTGGTGGAGCAAAGCCATGTAAAATTTTAAAGACCAGATTTGCATCATGAAATGTAACTAGATTTTCCCAGTTTAACAGGACATGTTTGTCCAGTATACTACAATGATGAAAACGAAAGGGTTTCCTGTCCAGAACCTTTAGAGCCTGCTTGTAGACAGACTGGATTGGTTTTAATGTTGTTTTACAGCCCCGTGACCAGCAGCTGGTCACGGGGCTGATAGATAGATTGATTTAATGTGCTCTTCCTTTTGAATGTGATTGTAAGCATCTTACATACCTCTTCTGCAGTTATAGAGTGCAAACCATTGACATGCCAGTCCACCTCAGGAAGGGGGGATCCAGAGCCATTACAGGTCACTGTTACTTGATCACCTTCAACAACTGTCAGGTTGATGTGGCTTACACTGATAACTGGTAGGTCTGGAAAAGAGAGTCATGTTTTCTTATCAAACATGTCATCACAGTGTCAAATGAAATGTGTTATGTGTATAAAGTCGCAAATCATTTTCTAAACCTTTTATAGGTTTCAATGATTTAGAGTCATCACATTTTTTTGGTCATGTCTTTCTCACAAATCTGAAAACCTCTTTAAAAGCCTACAACAGATACAGCCATTCCTACAACTCATATCTAACCATAAAAAAATACAGAAAATATTTCACTGCTATTCTCTCTGAAAATTAGATTAGTGTTTATATAAATTTACTTCTTCCATAGTTTTTGGTCTGTTTATTATTATTATACAATTACATTGTACAAACAACTCAGTGTTTGTAGGGAAGCTGTTTTGAATACTCGCCCATTTTTGTCATCAAAAGGGACAAGACATAATGGACAACACTGCGGATTTGACGCACATTTATATTGTTATTAATTCAAACACTGAGGATTCTGACTTTGGGACAGGGGCACTTAGCTGTTCTGAACCGACATTTGGTGAGTCAGACAGTGGCAATCAGTTGGTTCAAACCCTGACTGATAGTGGGTCAGAACACCGGCAACCAGCAATCCGAAACCTGGCTGGTAGCAGTAAGGACACCAGCAATCAGCAGGCCTAAACCCAAAAAGTGTCTGGACGGCCACCTGGTAAAGATCAGGTTTTTTTTTTTTTTTCAACTTTTCTTCTCTTTTATTAAAGTAGTACTAATGTTAGTTTGGACCAGTGATTCCCAAAGTGTGGGATGTGCCCCAAAGGGGAGGGGGGGACTGCCATTGCAGGGGGGGCATGGTATGGATAAAAAAAAAAAGATTATTGTAATCCATAGGGGGGGGGGACAGAAGAAAATCTTTGGGAACCATTGGTTTAGACAAACCTGCCGTGACTTTAACAGAAGCATGTTTCTGGGACAGCTGAACTGTTGACATTGCCATCAAAAATAAAATGAAGCCACACATCTCTGTTCTCTGTGACTCGGAGAACATACATATACACAAGTTCTATATTGCAGCAAACAACAGAACATTTTCCTTTTCCAGCAGACATTGTTCAGCAATAAATACCAGCAGAACAAACGTGATAGTCTTCTTGTAATGAAGTGGGTGTAGATCCACTTGGGTTGCTGAGTGAGGGGCTGGGCTCAGCTTGGGGTTGCTAGCTAACAGGGATTGTGGCGCAACAATCAGACACCAGAAAACATTTACTGTCAAAAGAACAGCTGGGTAGGGTTTTTTTGCACTTGAACTGTTTCTAGAAGCAGTAGATACCCAAATGGAAGTACAAAAACATGCAAAAAGTGAATTTTGCATAAAAGGTCCTGTTTAACACAATGATAAAAACTATGTCGGGTGTGTAGCAGCACCACCACGGGCACAAACATCGGGAGTAGGGTACTGCCTGGTGCTCCCTCCACATCAATGGAGTACTGATAAGTTGTGAATGCGTAAAATTTAATATGTCACTGGGTCTCATTCATTGTAAACTAGGACAGTATTGTAGCACACAGGTTTTGGAATCATCAACTCTTCAGGTACACCTTTGTGTTATCTACCTTATCATTTATTAAACCTAAGCACCCCCTTCATTCTGGTTAATAACTCCTGCAGAGTGTTTGTAAAGGTGCTATAGATACAATCAGCAAAGCAATAACTAAAAGCTAAAACCAGCAAAACAATACCTAAAGTCTAAAATTGTGAAAATAGTAGCAAAAAAAGTAGCCAAAAGCTACAAGTTAAAATTAACAAAAGACTAGCTCAACATTTATGCCAGCTGAACATTAGCTAAAAAGTAAAAGCAGCAGAACAAAACCTAAAAGCTGTAATTAGTACAATATCTGAAAACCAGATTTATCAGAACATTATTGAAAAACCTAAAATAACCAAATGGTAGCTAAGAGTTAAAAATAGTAAAACAATAGCTAAATCTAGAAATTTAGCCAGTATGCTTAGGATTTCAAAGGCCAAAAGGTTTTTCAGGGATTTGAAAATATCTCAATGCATTTCTATGAAAAAACAAACAAAGAAACTAACATGTAACTAAAATTCTAAAGATCAAAAGTCATAGTTGAATGTCCTGAACTTTATGATACCCGAAAATATGTTGAAGCAGTTTCAGACTAAATATTGTATGGAAGAAACTATGAATAGAAAAACAATTTTAATGCTGAGTCAGTATTCACACATGAATTACCATCAAAACACTTCAACAATACATTTTTTGTCTTTCACATTTAGAAATACATGTACTAAAATGATTCTAAAAAATTTGAAATGTTCAGTCATATAATATGTAATTTATTTGTAAATGCAGGTTCTTTGATCTTACCACAGTTGCTGATGTTCATATTCTGCAGCAGTATATCCCTGTTGTCACTAGAACAGTATAACTGTTGGCTGCTAAGCCCCGCTGCTCCTCTCTGTTGCCATAGTTGCAGCCAGCGGATCTTACAGCCACAGGTAAACACCATTTCATCTAAGTTCCTGGAAAAATGAGAGCACTGACAGTATCAGTAATGGTGTAGCCAGAAATTCGTTTACAGGTGGGCCTGATGTAAAGTTAGTGGGCCACCATGTTTAATGTAGCTTATAAAATAGTGTATATAAAAATCGAAAAACTTTTATTTTTCTGTTGACCCTGTTTTTTCTAGCAGTATGTATGTGGCTGTACAGTGTAGTCCAGGCTCAGTTGCACTGGAGAGATTGAGTGGTGATTCAAGAAATAGACAGGGAAGAAAAACAAACAAAGTGCATTATACCAAGCTTTTGATTGCGTATTATGTGGGCCTGGACCCCAAGAACTTTATCAGTGGTGCCCAAAATTCTTGAATATATCACAACAGGAGTAACAACCTTTGGCGGTGCTTGGTCAGCTGATTGCCAACATAATGGTCCGGCACAGGGAGTGTGCAGAGCGAGGGCCTTTCAGATGAAGCTACTACTGTTGCAGAACTCGGGGGTTCCAGGGTCGTCTGCACTCTTTCTGTTTTTACTGAACATTACCCCCCAAAAGATGACGACGGCCAGTACAGATGTTGGAAGCAAAGACAGAGAAGTGTCAGTTGCCTTCGCCTGAATGGGGTGCATGTCTGTGTTCTCTTCTCACCAGAGGAGCACAAGTAATTGCACCATCAGCTTAATGAAACTTCCAGGAGCTGAAGATGACAGCGTTGGACAAAAAAGGATGCATGATTGGTCGAGGGACCTTAGATGGGATTGAAATGTATAGAAGGTCAGATACCTGTGTCAGGTATCTGACACAGGTATCTGGTTTTGTTTTGCACCATTTGTATCGGATCATTTGGGGCAAAACTGTAAGTGTAGGATTTTTTTAAAGTGTGTTTCAAAGAATAGAATTTGTGACTTGTACCGTATTTTCCTCACTATATAGCGCACTGGATTATAAGGTGCACTGTCAATGAATGATCCATTTTCAAACTTTTGTCATATATAAGGCGCACCAAACTATAAGGCGCATTAAGCGAAACAAAACAGTCAGAAAAGTCAGTCTTTATTAACTTTTATAAACGAGTTCACAATAACTCTGAACATTGTTTAAACATTAATAGGTGTATTCACAATAACTCTCAAAATTGTCCTGTTATAACACATAAAAAAACCCAGTCTGATGCAGCTAAATAAAATGTTAGTGTATTCACAAAAACTCTTAAAATTGTTCAGTTATAACTAGGGTTGAGTGGTGGATAAAGCATTTTTGCCAAATACGAGCATGATACAAATAAAACTCGTCAATATACGTGCTCGGATATAAAAAAAAATATATACATACCCGCGCGCGTCCTTAAGAAAAAACCTCTTTGCGTAACTGACTGTTTTCACAATCTGTGATTGGCCGGTCACACAGAGCGCCTGCCCTTCCACACACACATACTTCTCTGCAGTGCTGCCCACTCTCGACTTGCACTTTTTTTCATAAGAGCTGAAAACAGCTCATGTCGTGTCGGTCACTGCCTCCGCTCCTATCGGGTTTTTTTTCTCTTTACAGTCTGCTTTCTCTAAGTTTGGCTGGTGGTGATACAAAATTTGTTGGAACACAATGCTTTTGACAAGACAGAGTTGAAAACAGCTCGTGTTGCGTCATTCATTGCATCCACTGCGGTCGTTTTTTTAAAAAAAATTTTTTGACCATCTGGTTTTTCTTAGTTTGTTCTGTAAATAGTTTTCTTATTTTTGTGATCAAAAACATTGATTCAAATCTCAATTTTGAGACTGTTCTGTAAATAGCTTTTAGATACACAATACATACAGCAACTTCTGATCAATACATATCAATTTCAGACTTAAAATAAGTACAGCTTTAAACCCACACCGATTAAACAACATCAACTTCCGGGTTAGGACACGCCAACTCCAAGTACAGATATGCATACAGATAATTCAGATGGTTGAACAGATACAGAGACAGATAGTGGTGTACTCGCTCAGTCCTAGTTATAACATGTAAAATATAACACAATACACTTTGTATATTTACATTCCTCGTCATCTTCAGTGTCTGAGTTTAAAAGTTGGGCGATTACAGCATCCAGCATGCCCGTATCCCTCTTATCATTATCCGAGTAAGTGTCGTTGCTGTTATCTGGCAGTTCAGTGATGATTCCGGCCTTTGTGAAAGCTCAGACCACAGGTTGAGACTAATACCTCAGCCCAAGCATCCATGATCCATTGGCAGATAGTGGCGTAAGTTGCCCGGTGCTGTCTCCCTGTCTTGGTGAATGTGAATGCTTTCTATCATCCACGCTCCCACGCAGCTCGCAGTTCAACTTTGAACGCCCTGTTGTCTACGGTTGTAGCTTTGTCTTTGTTTCTGTCTATAGTCATTTTCTGCAATCCTCAGCTTGTCCATATCAATGTTCTTCGGTGTGAGCTGTGACTGAGTAACAGGAACGGTTGTCCTTATCCTCCTTCCCATGAGAATCTCAGTTGGACTGAATCCATTTGCTAATGGGGCGGAGCGGTAGGCCATAAGAGCAAGATATGGATCCCCCGACTTCTTAAGGAGGGTCTTGATAGTTCTGACAGCTCTCTCAGCCTCGCAGTTGCTCTAAAGGGAAATGAGGTCTGGGTGTTTCATGACTGAACCCCCCCCCCATTCTTGTGCAAGTCTTCGTAAGGAATCAGATGCGAACTGTGGCCCATTGTCAGTACGGAGATGCTCTGGTATGCTATGCCGTGCAAAAATGGACTTACACTGTTCGATCACTCCCCCAGATGTCGTGGAGGTAAGCTTTGCGACCTCTAAGAATCCGGAGAAATAATCCACAACAATCAGGTATTGTTTGTCCTGAAACTGAAAAAAGTTGGCTTCCACCATGGCCCATGGTCTTTGTGGGAAGTTAGTGGACAGTAATGGTTCTTTATATTTAGTCCTCTCCCGGCAACATGTGTCACAGGTCTCCAACAACTTGGTCAGCTCGCGGCTGAGACCTGGCCACCACACTAAAAATTTGGTCTGCATTTAGTTATCTCCAGGTGTCCCTCATGCAGTTTCGATAGAATGTCATTTCTTAGGGATGCTGGAATCACTATTCTGCAACCATAAAGAAGCAGGCCATTTTGAACAGTAAGTTCACCTGAAAATGGCAGGTAAGGCTGGAAACATTTCTCAACAGAGTATTTATCCAACCATCCATCCACACAGAACGCTTTCAGCTGTTTGAGTATGCTGTCATACTCTCAGTCATGGTTCCGTGGCGGGTAGACATGCGATGACTGAGTCAACATACAAGTTAACTTCCTCTTCTTGTGTTCCTCCAGACTTGTAGAGGATTAGAGCTCTGAACAAAACATCAGCTGTAGGAATGTTTTTGCCAGCCACATGTGAAATACTGTAAGAAAATCTCATTAGTTGCATTCGTAGTCGCTGTAGACGAGGAGGAAGTTCATTTAGGCACTTCGACCCCAGCAGCTGCACTAATGGCTTTTGATTGGTTTCAATGTGAAAACTCTTCCCAACCAGTAACTCGGTGAACCTCTCACAGGCCCACGTTGAAGCGACAGCCTCTTTCTCAATTTGGGTATATCTCTGCTCTGTGTCACTGAGAGACTGTGTTGCGTATGCAACCGGCTTCCATCCTGTGTCAGTTTGGTTCTGAAGGAGAACTGCACTGAGTCAATACGATGATGCATCTGCTGAAATATGCATTTCTGCATTTGGGTCATACAAGGCTAGTCCTGGTGGTGTTGTCAGATCTGTTTTAAAATCATTGAAAGTGTGGTGGACCCCATAACCACACGTTTGACTTTTTCAGAAGATGTCTCAAAGGACGGGTTTTCTCTTCCTGGTGGGGAAGAAACTTCGCAAGGTGATTTACCATGCCCAGGAAGCGTCTCACCTCGCTAAGGTTTCTGGCCTCATCCATGGCTCTTATAGCACTCACCTTGTTTGGATCTGCACTGACTCCTGATGCATCAATGATTTGTCCCAGGAATTTTATTCTGCTTTTTGAAAACTCACGTCATTTAGCGTTACTTTCGCCTCCTGGAGTCGAAGCAACCAACACCATAGCTCCTCCCTTAGCACCCTGCCATATACTTTTTCTAAACCTACAAAAATTCAATGTTTATTTTCAGGATGTCTGAAAACTCCTCAGTTGTTCCAAAATGCTGCTTCCAAGAGTTCTGATGAGAGTTAGGGGAGGTCATAGATATATTTTTTTAATTTAACTTCTCTTCATTGTCTTCCTGTAAAATTCTGAATAGAATTAAACATTTTTACCATTAAAAATGCAAAGCTCTCAACAACCGAGCTCCAGCTTTTTTTTAAAGAACATGATGTTCTATATCAGGGGTAGGCAACCCTGGTCCTCGAGTGCCACCATCCTGCATGTGTTACTTGTTTCTCTGCTCCAACACACCTGATTCAGTGGTTAAATTACCTCTTCTTGTTCTACAGAAGCCTGTTAATCACCCATTGATTCAAATCAGGTGTATTGGAGCAGAGTAACAAGTAACACATGCAGGATAGTGGCACTCGAGGACCAGTGTTGCCTACCCCTGTTCTATATTTTCCCAATGGAGTTTTGCTTTCACACTGCATGTTTACTTGTGGTTCCTACCATTTCTAAGTGTAGAATAGGAAACAGAGCTTTTAATCCACTTCAATAAATCCTATACTCAGGGTTGGTTTAGCTGTCCTTTCTTTTTCTTCTCTTCATGTTTGTTTTTGCAATTATTGCTGTCATCAACCTGTTTTTGTATTTGTTTTTCTTCACACAGAAACCACACCTGGACCATTTTCTGTTTGTCTCTGCCTTTTTCCTGTCTTCTGAGCTCCAAGCTGGTCAAACCAAATGGTTCTGGTTCTATCCTGGTTCTGGCTCTGCTGGAGTTTTCTTCATGTTAAAAGTGAGTTGTTCCTTTCCACTGTCGCCATTGTGCTGCTCGGGATGGTGGATCATTCTGAAGTGAAGTTTGATGCCACCCTGACCAACCAGGTGGTCCGTCAGGAGCCGGACCTTAGGTGGGGGGTACTGTTATGATGCTGGCCTGTCTGCTTGCTCTGTCTTCCTCCTCAGCCCTCACTGCAGCAATCAAGATCATCTGGGCCACCTGCACACTACTGCTCAGCAGTGCAATCAGGTTCATCCCATCCACCTGCTCACCAACAATTATATTCAGCCTCAGACAGACAGACAGTGCCAGATTTTTGAAAGCCCTTTGATGTGAGTAGATATCCAGCATTACCTCCTTTTGCCTGACCACGATCTTGACCACGTTTTGCCTTTTGGATCCCCCTGCCTTGCCTAGCCCTCGTCGGACACTCTACTGGTTTCTGTCTCCTGGATTCGACCCTGTTTCGCCCTCTCAACCTCGCCTTCTGCCTTGCTCTTGGATTTGTCTGCTGAGATTGCCTTCACGTGCCTGACCTGTTTCTGTGCCCGGACCTTGGATTCCTGCCTACCCCCAGATAAGTCTGTCTGCCTCTCTGGTTCTGACCTTGCCTTAGCCTGTCTACGTCAGAGTTCAGTTGCCTCCTGGGTCCCCCCCCGCAAGCAATACCCCTGGAGGTGACTTGTCATCACCGTTTCCCTGAGGAACCAAGGACCTACCCCAGCTTCCTTCAAACTTCCTGAGAAGGTTAGTGGCTTTCTTGTTCAAACATTTCACACCAAGCTACTAGCCGCTAACCTGTTTCTTCATCCTCAGTGGTTCCTGGTCCAGTTGCTGGTCGCCCCACCCCCCATTCCCAATAAACCTTTTTCTACTTCCATTTGTGTGCTGGCTGAAATTTCGGGTCTTCTGTCGTGAGCGTTACACATCTAAATGTTTCCAAAAGAGGATTTTTGTTTATCCATTTGATTTCTGAAAACTGGCCACAAGTTTTCATTGGGGTTAAGATCTGGGAAGTTTCCTTTTGTTAGGTCCAACATTTCAATGTTCTGATACTTGATCAACTTTGTGATCATTGTCTTGCTAGCTGGTGCTCCACATTTCTGAAAGACTAACACCAAACTTAGCCTGGATTGTTGAAAAAGATGCTCTTGAAAGAGGCTTTGATCTTTTTTATTCATGACAGATTTTTTAGGCAGAACTGTGAGTAACCCCCATACTGTCCAATTCTTAGACATGGATCGATCAAGCTTTATTTTTATAGCACTATTACACACAATAAAGTGACCAAAGTGCTTCACATGTAAAATAGGCCAAAAAAAGTGAAATAAAGAAATAAAAACACAGGATAAAATAAGCAATAAAAGCAGAAAGAAATAGTGACATAATCGGCCTAATGCTCCAGCTTTCCAGAATGAAAAGCCAAGGAAAACAAGTGAGTTTTTAGAAGAGATTTAAAGTCACCCAAGCTTCTGGCAGAACTTATGGATAGAGGGAGGTTGTTACACAATTTAGGAGCTACAGCTGAAAAAGCTCAATCTCCTTTAGTCACCAGTTTAGTCCTTGAGACAACTAAAAAGATTTGGTTTTTGAGATCTCTACATCCTACAAGGACTATATTTATGTAAAAGATCAATAAGGTAAGATGATGACAGACCATATAATGATTTAAAAACCAAAAGTAAAATCCTGAAAGTTGTAAAAGAAACAGTGTAAAGAGGATAAAACAAGGGTGATATGCTCACAACGTCTGCAGGTGTGCAGCAGCAGGCTTCTTTTTAGTTCTAGCTCTTCCAGTCCAGACTTTGGATCTCCTGTCCAGACCATATTTTTCTCATCCAGTTCTTGGGATTCTTGTCCAGTCCTTGTTTTACTTGGACAGAAGTAGTTTCTCTGGGCTGTTGTCCAAAAGTTCCCCCAGTACAAGCTGCAGATGCTCTCTCACCCACCTGCTTCTAATGTGGTGAAAACATGATTCTGTGATTCTTCTTCTCAGGAGGAGACAGTCCTGGTTCCCCACTGGACTCTTGAATGTCCTGAAACCTTCTCCATTCTCAAACCCTAGCTGGTCAAAGCAAATGGCCACTCGCCCTGAGCCTGGTTCTGCTGGAGGTTTCTTCCTGTTGAAAGGGAGTTTTTCCTTTCCACTGTTGCCTATGTGCTGCTCAGGATGGGAAACTGTGACAAAGTGAAGATTCAACGCAATCTGTTGGCTTCCTTAGATAGATAATTTTAACTAACTGGATGCAGTTGTGCTTCTTAGATGTAAAGCAGTGTTTCTTTTCTTTCTGGTAAACTTAAAAAATGTTCAACAGTAAACAAAAGTTTCTTAACATTTTTCTGATCAATTTTTTTTTTTAAAATTAAACCTTAAAAGCTTTTCATTAAACTTCAAAAAGTTTATTATTTTTTATAATCTTGTGCTAATTCATTGTTGTTCACTAAGAGGCAAAGATTGACTGATGTAATGTGAGATCTGCATCAAATGAGAATTTCTGAAGTCATCATAGGGTTGGTAATGTGTCCCACATTGTCCTTCATAGGCATCCTTGTCCCACTCTGTATTTTGAGATCTGGAATGTATTGTGTGATTGTGCTTTCACCATTTAAGTGATAACAAGTCAAGAATTAACTTACAGTTCTAAGAGCTGCAGGTGTTCGAAAACCTCCCAGGACAGTGTTTTTAACATGGGGTTCTTGGACAAGTTTCTGTGTGAGAAGTGAGAAGTTGACACAGACAGATTAAAGTTACAAAGAAAAAAACAATTCATTGAGCAACAGCCAACAGTGGATTGGAGGTATATTTGATATCATTATTACATTTTTTCCTTACAGAGCACTTTGGACTCAGATTTCAGGTTTACTAGTGCTTTCAAGATTTTCTAAAAGTATACAGGTGCTGGTCATAAAATTAGAATATCATGAAAAAGTAGATTGATTTCAGTAATTCCATTTAAAAAGTGAAACTTGTATATTATATTCATACATTACATACAAACTCATATATTTCAAATGTTTATTTCGTTTAATTTTGATGATT
>NC_051446.1:3712020-3729371 GCF_001649575.2 Kryptolebias marmoratus | reverse complement strand
GTAATCATCAAAATTAAACGAAATAAACATTTGAAATATATGAGTTTGTATGTAATGTATGAATATAATATACAAGTTTCACTTTTTAAATGGAATTACTAAAATCAATCTACTTTTTCATGATATTCTAATTTTATGACCAGCACCTGTATTGGGAGGCAGAACTATCAGTTATTAGGCTCCTCTTTTGTGGAACCAACTTCCACTTTCTGTCTGTGAGGCTGACACCCTGTCTACTTCTAAAATAGGCTGAAGACTTTCCTTTTTGATAAATTCCGGGTTGGCTTGTACTACCATCCATCAAACCATCCATCCATTTTTTGCCCACTTTTTCATGTAGGATTGCAGGGAGCTATTGCCTATCTCTAGAGACAAAGAGACAAACAACCATTCACACTCTCACTAAAACCTAGTGACAATTTAGAGTAGCCAGTTAACCTAACATAAAGTACATGTGAGCGAAAACTAATGTGCTAGGACAGAACCCATCCATCCATAAGTGAACCTGTAACCTTCTTGCTGTGAGATGACAGCTCTAACCACTGTCAGCTTGGCTTTCCTGAGCTATCCTTTAGTTATGTTGCTATTGGTTTAGACTGCTTTGAGATGGCATTTGTTGTAGCATTATGTAAATAAACTGAATTTAATCAAATTTCCTCACTCTGCTGCTGTCTTTACTGTCTCTACTCTCCAAGATTTATACAGACACTTATTGCTACCATTAACCTTGTGCTTTTCATTGTTTTGTTTTTTTGTTGTTTTTTTTTGTTTGTTTGTTTTGTGGTTCCATAGAAACCACACCTGGACCAATGTTCTGTCTGTGTTTTTTTTTTGGTCCTTTCAAACCCAGCTGATTGAATCAGATGGCCACCCATCCTGGTTCTGGTTTTGCCATAAGTTTCTTCTTGTTAAAAGAGAGCCAATCTGTGCTTGCTTAAAATGGGGGATTGCAACAAAGTAAAAATAAGACACAAGCTGCTGATTTCATAGACAACTTTTTTTTTAATTGGCATCTCATAATTTACTGATTATCACTGTAATTGCAATTGGACTGAATTAACTGTAACTAAATTTTCATCTAAGTTTGTTTTGGACTGACTAGGATTGTACATGATTTATGACTTGGACATGTTGCTTCTCTATGGAGTGCCCTGAGATGACTTTTGTTGTGAATTGGTGCTAAAGATATAAAATTGTTGTAGGTGTTTTACTACATATTTTCCTACAATTATCTCCAGTTCTCAAAAAAAAAATTACATTTTATATTTACAATGGAATATAGTAAACATATCAAACATTTTAGCTAGGTAATTTCTCTTTGCCAGATTTTTTGATTCATGATGCGTCAAAGATTTTGAGTTGGTGAGGGGTCTGGACTACTGGCAGGCCAGTTCCACACCCGTACTCTTTTCTTGAGGAGCCATGGTGTTGTATGCAGTATGTGGTTTTGCATTGTCTTGCTGAAATATGCAAGGGATTCCCTAAAAAATCCTCTTGATAGAAACACATGTTGTTACAAAACTTGGATATACTGTTCTGCATTGATGGTGTCTTTCAAAATGTGTAAATATGCCCATTTCATAGGCACTAATGCATCACTATACCATCAAAAAAGCAGGCTTTTCAACTATGTACTTAAACTAGGCTGGATGGTTCCTGTCCACAGAACAGTTTTCCATTTTGCCTCAGTCCATTTTAAATTAACCCTAAGTTGTTCCACTATTAATCGATACAGTTTTTCACCAGTCTGCAGTTTTTCGCAGTCTGATAAACCTCTGCCCATCTTGACTTCTGCGTCTCCTTCTGTTGTTTAATTGTACCTCTTTCCTTCACAGCATTTTGTTACTTCTGTGCCAAATTTTTAGAGATGTGTTGCTGCCATCAAATTCAAAATACAATTTTTTCTTAAAAATTACAGATTTATAGTTTAAAAAATTGATGTTTATTATGTTTCATAGTAAATAACATATGAGTTCATGGTATTTCCAAATAACTGAATTTTGTTTTTATTTACATTTTACATAACTTTTTCAGAATTGGGTTGCAAACAAAAGACCCGAAGATGGACTGCTTGGAGATTTATTTGAACAATCGTGTAATTTAAATATCTTTCTAGGAGTGTTAACCATGAAACTTATATTTCCTCTATTGCCTCTAACACAAAATATTATACTCTCAGGTATTGACTTTATAAATAAACACGTTTCAAAATACTGATACACATTCTGACTCCAAAGCAAAGGTTTCTCTAGGAAATTGTGGCACTAACTGAATAAATTATTATTATTCAAACTAAATAATGCTCAAGTATCCATTGCATTTTTCCACTCTCCAATAGAAAGAATTGAACCAAATTTAGTGTTAAATTTATGCAAATAAAAACACATGATATTTAGATCTCTGAGTAATTATGAATCACTTTAATGTCACAATAGTGTGACAGGTCACAATAGTCAAAGTTGAACCTTGTGTACTTACATGTAGTGCAGCTGGTGATTTTTGGAGAAAATACGGGCACGGACGGTGCGCAGGCTGCTCCGTGTAATAGTTCTATAACACACGTACAAAAAGAAAAAAGGAGATTAAGTTTTTAACAGCAGCATAGACAGAAAATCAAGATAACACACTGCAGAGATGTTAGAGATGGGATGGACATCCACTACATTTATTTTCAAACAAACAGAGAGAAATATGTGGGTAAGAACTGCAGATGTATCGCAAACTACAGATTCTTTCAATTTCTTCTACATCCTTCTAGTTACCTGTCTACAACAGGATATGACAGAAAGGAAGTCTACAAAAGAATCAACAAAACCTAAACAAATTTGGTGAATTCTTCTGAGTTCAGAGTCTTCAGTCCCTGAGAGCCTCCTGTTTGTCAACACCTTTTAAATCCTTCCTTTTTAGAGAGTAGAGGATGACGATGCTCTCATGCCTGTCATTGAGTCTGAGAAGGTTAAGGCTCTTCTGCCACATCTGTCTGGCCGGGCCCTGGAACATCATCTGAATGAACTATCTCATCAATCTGGACATGCCCAGGGTTGTCCACCGGAATTCTGATCTTACACTGACACTTTTAGTTGGCCTTTTATTAAAATATAGTTTAACTCTTAGCTAGCCTTCGGTACTGGTATCTTTAGCTCAGTTTAGTTTTAACTTTATATTGTTGTGTGTGTTTTCATGATTTTTTTTATATTATCTTAGATTTCATTTAGATTATTCTAGCTCATATTTTAGATATTGTTGTGTGTGTTTTGACTCTGTATTTTTGTGTTCACATGTTGTAAAGCACTTTGTATCCCCTTGTTGCAGAAAAGTGCTATATAAATAAATTTGACTTGACTTGACTTGAACTGCTTTGCCCTGGGCTATGATTTCCTGATGAGGTTTTTAAACTTTGTTTTTTGCCTGATCTCTCCTTCCTCCCATGTAAAAATGATTTTAGGATGTCTGGATCCATCCCTTAGGGGGGGAGAGGGGCACTGCCAGGATTTATGTTACGTTTATTTTTGTGTTGTTGATTCTTGTGAACTCTTGTGTTCAGTTTGTTCCCAGTGTTTCCTGTGCCAATACTATTATCACTCAGTCAGTTCTGTTCCTCAGCCCTGTTCATTTCATTCACATGTCCCTTGTAATTCATTAGTGTCACCTGCAACCTCTTCTCATCAGTCCAATCCCACTTATTCTGTCTGTCCTCACTCTATCCTTGTTCAGGCATACTTTTATGTGCCTTCATTTTTTTTGCTCTTCACGTGCTCTATGAATCCTCTTTGTGACTTTTGTTTCCTTAGTGTTTTTGTATTTTTTGCTGCCACGTCAATCTTGTGTTTTTGTGTTATTAAATCTTTTTTTTTCCTTCAGTCCTCATGTGAGCTTAAATCCTTGAGTCCAGTCTTTACTACAAAACCTGACAGGACTCAGCAGACTCACATTTCTTTGACTGTTTTTGTTTAAACACAGCAACTGGACTTCTGTTCTTTAGTTAAAGGAATTTGCTTCCATTCCAGGGAGCTTTATCAATTCAAAACTGGAGAGCTTGGAGTTTCAAGCTAAACTGCAGTAGACGCTGCATTTCTTCTTCTTTTTCTTTCGGCTGTTGCCTTTTCAGAGGTCGCCACAGCAACTCATCCTCCTCTGTCTAACTCTTTCTTTTGTGTCCTCCGTCCCCTCTCCAACTACCTCCATGTCCTCTCCAACTGCATCAATATATCTCCTCTTTGACCTTCCTCTTTGTCTTTTTCCTGCCAGCTGCATCTCTAACATCCTTATACCAATATACCCACTGTCCCTCCTCTGCACATGTCCAAAATCATCTCAGTCTGGCCTCTCTAACTTTACCTCCCAGTTGTTCAACCTGTGCTGTACCTCTGATGACCTCATTCCTAATCAATTCAAGTCAAATTTTTTTATGTATCACTTTCCAGCAACAAGCCAGTTCAAAGTGCTTTACAGCATGAAAACACAAAAATACAGAATCATCATGAAAACACACACAATAATATAAAAAGCTAAACTAAACTTATTTAAAACATGAGCTATGATAATTTAAATAAAATAAATGAGCAAAAGTTACTTAATTAGACGAAAAACTAAGCTAAGAAACTACGATGTACAAAGCTGAACTAAATTTTCTAAAACAAGTCATACTAAGTCATAATAAAGATAAACTGAGGAAGATACAAGATAGATACTAAGATACAAAGATATAATAAACTGATACTAAGCTAACATAAACTAAACTAAAGGTGTCAGAAGGTTTTAGAAAAAATAAATAAATAAAAACGCTAATGCTATCCATTCTTGTCACTCTGAAGAAAAAAACCTCAACATCTTCAGCTCTGCCACTTCCAGTTCTGTCTTCTGTCTTTTTGTCAGTCCCTCTGTCTCCAAACCATACAACATAGCTGCTCTCACCACTGTCTTGTATACCTTTCCTTTGACTTTTGCTGCCACTCTTTTGTCATAAATCTCTCCTGAGCCAATCTTCGATGCAGTCCCACCTCCACATTGAAACTATCTGTCACTCCTACAGCACACTTCACCACTTTCCTGCTGTCTTCATACATATCCCATACCAGTGTAACATACTTCTCAGACAATCCAGATTTACTTATACAACACCACAGCTTCTCCCTCAGCACCCTGTCATGTTTTTTTTCCAAATCCACAAAGACACAATGTAGTTCTCCCTGACCCTCCCTGTACTTCTTCATCAGCATCATCAAAGCAAAGATGGCCTCTGTAGGGCTCTTTCTTACCATAAAACCATACTGCTGCCCACAAATAGTCACCTCTTGTCTAAGTCTAGCTTCTACAACTCTCTCCCAATCTTCATTATGTGGCTATGTCATCACGTCCAACTGCCTTCCCCTTCTTCATCCTCTTCAAAGCTGTCTGAACTTCATTCTTACAAATCTTCCTGCTCCACAGTTTCTATGGCCTCAACTACTATTTCCCTTTCATTCTCTTCATTCATCAGCTCCTCAAAGTACTCCTTCCATCTTGTTATCACACTCTTCTCGCTTGTTAGAACATTACCATTTCAATCTTTAACAAACCTAACCTGCTGCACATCCTTTTCTGCCTGGTCCCTCTGTCTTGCCAGTCGATACTGTGGGGATCTGGAGCTGCTCTGCCTCCATCTACTGGTGGGGACAGGAGCACTCTTTTCTCCACAGCTGCCCCTCATTTCCTTAACAAGCATGTATTTAAGCCTGTGACTGAGTCCAGATCATCGCTGGAGCATTAATCCTACTTGGTTAGATTCTCAGCTCTGGTTCACGTTCCAAGTGTTTTTGCATTTACTAATGTTACTCTGTTCTTGTTTTGTTGTAATTCAGGATCCTACGAAGTCAAGCCTTGTAAATACTTTCACTGTCTGGATTTTTGCATTACTCACCTGTGGGAAACCTACCTGTCACTGCCGTTGGAACCTCCTCCTGGAATCCTCCCTCTGGAACAGACGTCTTCCTTCCAAGCCTTCTCTCCTCTACGAACCTGTAAGCAACCAACAAACAAGATCATTATTCTGGATTCCTCTAAAATCAACCTCTACATGTACCTGAGACACACCTGGTTTTCCCTCCTCCTTTTCAGATCCTCCTGGTCACCTGCACAATCCTAAAACCTGTAAATACTGTAAATAAAACCACTTACCTTTATCCTGTTTCCTGGTCTGGTTTTCTGTCGCCGTTTATCTTGACAACCTTTGGTTCATGACAGTATGCTCCAGCCATAAGTTGTCAATAACGGCCAGAAAACAGAAACTTAGAAATAATTACCAATTGGGCACTAAGTTCTTCTTGTTTTTTCGTTCCTCCAATCACAGAGAGTTGTCCTGAGTCTTATGTGGGCCAAAAAGATTCCTTCCAAGATGGCGGAGTCAAACAGCGAATCGGAACCATCAGAAGCCATCTCTCAGCTCAATAGGCACGAGTCCATGCTGAACACATTATTCGAGCAACAACGCTCCAACGCCAACAGGTTGGACCAAATCATGGCATTAATCCAAGAAATACACAAACGATTACCTTCTCCCGGGCAAGCCACCGCAGCCGCGGCTACTTCTGCATCAGGCGACGCAGGTATGACGCAATCTGCTCGCACCCACAATCACTAACGGGAGGTTGCTTCAACTCCGCCAGAACCTTTTTACGGGGGAGATTGGGAAAAGCGCTGGATTTATTCTACAATGTTCGTTAGTTTTTCACCGGTCACCTCACACATTTTTTGATGATTCAGCTAAGATATCTTACATTATTGGATTACTAAGAGACAAGGCACTAAAATGGGCTGAGGCAAGGTACAGCTTTCGTGCCATTCAACAAACTACCTTTGCACAATTCATCAAATCGGTGGCGCAATTCGCCACCGATTTTCAGACGCTTGCAGCCTCTTCGGGTTGGAACGCACAGGCATTAAAAGGGGCATTCCTGAATGCGCTACAGGAGCCGCTAAAAGACGAGCTCGCAGCTAGAGAGGAACCACGATCATTAGAGGACTTAATCACCATCACCATCCCCCTAGACAACCGACTATGAGAGAGGGAACGAGAGAAGGAGGGGAAGATGAGCCAACTCTACACTCAACAACCATCAAGTAGTAATTTAAGCGACACTAACCTCTCCATTACACCCAAACCCATGCAAATAGGTCGAGCTAAACTGAGCCAGGAAGAACGGCAACAGCGATTCGAGGCCAGGGAATGCTTCTACTGTAGTGATAAACGCCATTTTTGTGCCAAATGCCCGCTTTTGGAAAAAGGGCAAGCCCACTAGAGAAGCGAGAGGGACTAGTGGGTAATTTTCCTCAACCTCTCGGACCTAGATTTTTTTCTCCATACCACTCTAATCAATGGACAATTTAGAATTGCTGTTCAGGCCTTAGTGGACTCAGGACCAGAACAAAGTTTGATCTCTCGGGATCTAGTTCAGAAGCTGCATCTATCCCAAAGTGAATTATCCAATAAACTACTGGTTTTGGACATTTACGAACAAATTATCACCCACATCACCCATCAAGTCATCAGCCTTCACTTCATGGCTGCCGGCAACCACCACGAATCGGGTGAGTTTTTGATTTTTGATTCCCCATCACCACAACTAATTTTAGGATATCCGTGGTTAGCTAAACATAACCCAGTGATAGATTGGTCCAGGAAACGTATAGAGTCCTGGAGTACATATTGTCTGCAGAATTGTCTAAGATCGGCCAGACCTTCAATCAATGTTAAGGATAAAGCTCCAGAGGAAGTTGATCTATCTAAGGTACTCACAGAATATCATGACCTAGTATCTGTATTCAGTAAGTCCAAGGCCCTGTCACTTCCACCTCATAGACCATATGATTGTGCTATAGAGCTATTACCAGGTGCTCCGTTACCATCCAGTCGTTTATTCAACCTGTCAGCCACTAAAAGAGGAGCCATGAAGAATTACATCGAGGAATCCCTATCCTCAGGGATCATTCGTCCCTCCACTTCTCCTGTAGGGGCTGGTTTCTTTTTTGTAGAGAAGAAAGACAAGAGCTTAAGACCCTGTATCGATTATAGAGGACTGAATCAAATTACTGTGAAAAACAAATACCCACTTCCGCTGATCGACTCGGTCCATCATCAACTCTACTCCGCCACCATTTTCACTAAACTAGACCTCAGGAACGCCTATCATCTAGTCCGTATCCGTGAAGGTGACGAACGGAAAACGGCGTTTAAAACACCATTAGGACACTTTGAATACCTGGTCATGCCTTTTGGATTACCTAACGCACCAGCAGTTTTTCAGGCCCTGATTAATGACGTCTTAAGGGACTTTATTAACAGTTTTGTTTTTGTGTACTTGGACGATATTCTCATTTACTCTCAGGACCCCAGTCAACATCAGCAACAAGTACGAGCTGTACTTCAGAGACTCCATGAGAACCAGCTGTTCGTGAAAGCAGAAAAGTGCGAATTCAATGTATCCTCTGTAAGTTTTCTTGGATTTATTTTTGGCCAGGGATGTTATGAGACTGATCCTGAAAAGGTTAAAGCTGTGACAGAGTGGCCTACTCCTAAGGACCGATGCCAACTCCAGAGATTTCTGGGTTTTGTTAACTTCTATCGCCGTTTCATCAGGGATTACAGTCGAGTAGCAGCGCCTCTCACCCAACTCACCTCAACCAAACAACTGTTCAAGTGGACTCCTGAGGCCAACCGAGCCTTCGGTGAGTTAAAAACACGCTTCGTTTCTGCTTCAATTTTATGCCATCCTGACCCAAAGTTACAGTTTATTGTGGAAGTGGATGCTTCCGACTCAGGAGTAGGGGCCATACTGTCCCAGAGATCACCCCGGGACAACAAGGTACATCCTTGTGCCTTTTTCTCTCACCGACTTTCCCCGTCTGAGCAAAATTACGATGTTGGTAATAGAGAGTTACTGGCCATTAAACTGGCCTTAGAAGAATGGCGCCATTGGCTGGAGGGGGTGGAGATCCCATTTGTAATTTGGACTGACCATAAGAATTTATCATACCCGCAATCCGCAAAGAGACTGAATCCTCAGCAGGCTAGATGGTCTTTATTTTTTGGACGTTTTAATTTTTCCATTACTTACAGACCTGGCTCTAAGAATGTGAAGCCCAACGCACTGTCCAGACTGTGGTCTAGCTCGGAAGCCTCGAACAAAGAGGAACCCATCATTCCCACCTCAATGTTCATTGGCTCTCTCACTTGGGCCATTGAGGAGGAGATCTCCAAGGCCCAACAAACAGACCCAGATCCCGGTGGTGGCTCCCCACGAAGGAAGTACGTACCCAAGACAGTTTGACCTAGAGTCCTAGACTGGCTGCACTCAAGTCAGTTCTCGTGCCACCCAGGTATCCACCGTATGCTGAAACTAACCACTAGATATTTTTGGTGGCCGACAATGTCAGCTGACGTTAAAGAGTTTGTTGCTGCTTGTCCCACATGCGCTCGCTGCAAGAACAGTCACAATGCACCAGCAGGATTATTGCAACCTCTACCCGTTCCAAGCCAACCCTGGTCTCACATCGCACTGGATTTTGTCACCAGCTTACCCCCTTCTCAGGGGAACACGGTTATCCTCACTATCATGGATCGTTTCTCTAAAGCTGCCCATTTCATTCCTCTCTCCAAGCTTCCCTCTGCATTCGAGACGGCACAGATAATCACCCAACAGGTTTTTCGTATCCATGGCATCCCTACGGACATCGTGTCGGATTGTGGCCCACAGTTCACATCCCAGGTATGGAAAACATTTTGCAACGAACTGGGAGCCAGGGTGAGTCTCACATCAGGGTACCATCTCCAATCTAACGGACAAACCAAGCGTTGCAACCAAGAATTGGAGGTGGCTCTCAGATGTCTAGTTAGTGACAACCCTTCAAATTGGAGTCAACAATTAGTGTGGATTGAGTACGCTCATAATACTCATGTCTCTTTCGCCACAGGGTTGTCACCGTTTGAGGTTTCTGTAGGGTACAATCCTCCACTTTTCCCCAGTTTTGAGTCCGAAATTACAGTTCCATCCATTCAATCTCATCTATGCAGATGTCGTCGAACATTGAGACAAGCGAAACGGGCCTTAACCAGAACTGTTGAGCAAAACAAGAGGAACGCCGACCATCATCGGTCAAGTGCTCCATCTTACCAGGTGGGGGATAAAGTTTGGTTGTCCACTAGGGACATCATCAGCACATTTTCTATCGAACACATCATCAATCCCTCCTCAGTACGTCTCACACTCCCACGCAATATGCACATCCATCTTACCTTTCATGTTTCGCAAATCAAACCACTAGTCCAGAGTCCATTGAGCCCGCCTACCGTCCTCCCCCCTCCCGCCCGTCTAATTGATAACCAACCGGCCTTTACGGTCAACTGTATCCTAGACGTTAGGCGTAAGGGCAGGGGTTTTCAGTTCTTGGTAGACTGGGAGGGTTATGGTCCAGAGGAGAGATCTTGGGTGCCCAGGTCCTTCATATTGGCCCCATCATTGATTTCTGACTTCTACAGGAAGTATCCTGAGAGACGTCCCAGATCGCCAGGGGGCGATCATTGAGGGGGAGGGGGGTACTGTGGGGATCTGGAGCTGCTCTGCCTCCATCTACTGGTGGGGACAGGAGCACTCTTTTCTCCACAGCTACCCCTCATTTCCTTAACAAGCATGTTCCGGTATTTAAGCCTGTGACTGAGTCCAGATCATCGCTAGAGCATTAATCCTACTTGGTTAGATTCTCAGCTCTGGTTCTCGTTCCAAGTGTTTTTGCATTTACTAATGTTACTCTGCTCTCGTTTTTTTGTAATTCAGGATCCTACGAAGTCAAGCCTTGTAAATACTTTCACTGTCTGGATTTTTGCATTACTCACCTGTGGGAAACCTACCTGTCACTGCCACCGGAACCTCCTCCTGGAATCATCCCTCCTTCCAAGCCTCCTCTCCTCTACGAATCTGTAAGCAACCAACAAACAAGATCATTATTCTGGATTCCTCTAAAATCAACCTCTACATGTACCCGAGACTCACCTGGTTTTCCCTCCTTCTTTTCAGATCCTCCTGGTCACCTGCACAATCCTAAAATCTGTAAATACTGTAAATAAAACCACTTACCTTTATCCTGTTTCCTGGTCTGGTTTTCTGTCGCCGTTTATCTTGACAACCTTTGGTTCATGACAGATACAAGTCCTTCTTAGTGTCCAGCCTCTTGTACATCTCATCTTTAGCCTTCTGTTTTCCCTTTGCTTCCTCTTGCTTTGCCCTGTGTTTCATCTCCCTTTATTCCTGACTAATCTCCTCAGTCCTCTCGCTGTCCCATTTCTTCCTGGCTATCCTCTTCCTCTGGATAACTTCTGCACGTCACTATTCCACCACCAGGTTTCCTTATCATTTTTTCTCTGTCCAGATGACACACTTAGTACCTTACTTCCTGTCTCTCTAATCACTATAGTTGTCGTAGACCAGTCATCTTTCTTACTACCCAGAGCCTTTAACAGCTCCTTTCTGAACTCCTCACAACATTCTTCCTTCCTCAACTTCCACCAGTTGGTCCTCTTCTCTGCCTTTCTTTTTCTCTTTTTCACCCCAACATCCTACCCACCACCATTTGATGCTGTCTGACCATGTCACAACCTTACAGTCGACAATCTCCCTCAGATTACCTCTTCTACACAGAATGTAGTCTACCTGCATACTCCTGGCTCTACTTTTATAGGTCACCCTGTGTTCCTCTCTCTTTTGGAAATGGGTATTGACTACAGCCATTTCCATACTTTTGGCAATATCCACTACCATTGGTCCTTCCTGATGCTACAGCCCTGATTGTCCAGGTCTAAAAACTACACTGATGAGAAATAATATTCATTAAAAAAACTGGTCCAAATCTAATTTCTTCATTTCAAGTGTACTCCAGTAAACATGGGGCAGCTGGGTACAAGGCAGGACAAGGTGGGCAACAAAATATTGTGCATGGCCTAGAATACAGATTTGTAAGGTGAACACAAAAACAGTCTGATTTAAAAATATCTGGCAATGCCACGTGTGGCTGCAATGCTTGTGAGTTGCAAACACTCAAAATTAAGTGAGACTGCATCTGAAAATTCATATATTGACTCCAACAGTCACAGTCAAGTGAGATACAGATTTTAATGTGAAAATGGAAAATGGTTAGAAAATGGTTGCTTGATACCAAGGTCCTACTGTTTTATAATATTAATAAGAGAACACTTGAAAGTCACACTCTGGGTTCACTTGAAATTTGAAACATGAGTTCAGGTCCTACAAATCTCTGTGTTGAAGTTATTTTCATCATATAAAAGAAAAATAGATTTTTTTTTATTTTATTTTTTTGTCTTTTGGTTTGTGGTAGTGCTGGGCGATCTAACGTTACATATCTTGGGGACGATAGAAAAGTGTCTATCGTGATATATTTTCTTCTATCGTCTCTATCGTTTTTATCGTCTCTACCGTTTCTGTCGTTTCTATCATAATTGTATCAATGATTCATGTAAATATTTCATAACGTAGGCTACGACGAATGTATTAGTGTTGTCATTTTGCATAAATTCAGTTTATATAAGTGATAAATAATAAGAAAAAATAACTATTTTGCAAAGAACCTCCGTTTTGCGACATGACGCTGCTTTACGTGTGGGTTTGCGACATGCTTTATGGCAGCGCCTTTCCGTGTGGCGCGGTGTTTTCACCATAAGTGCTGAAAGATGGAGACGCATAAAGTATCAAACCCGGGGTCGCGACAAGTAGAGACAGCTAGCAGGCAGCCAAAGAAGAAAGACTTTTACCAAAACGAGGGGTGACGTCTGTGATTTGGTTCAAGAAGTCCGACACGGAGCAGAAAAAGATAATATGCTAACTCTGCTAATTCTAATGCTAACTCTGCTATTAGACTGTTTTCTTATCTGACGCCAACACAACAAACCTTTTCTATCACTTAAAGAAGAAAAAAAATATTTAACAAAAAAGAATATTTAACAATCCAAAAAGTGCAAGGTCAAAGAGCCGGGGAAAGTTGCAAAAAGTAAAACTATAGCCGGCTGAAGATAATAGTTGGTTGTCATTTGATACTGTTACGTCGTAACAGGTACATATATATTGCTGCACTAAAATGCAGCAGATCTCATTTATGAAAGTTCAGTTAAATATCACTTCGAAATAAAGCTTGAAAAAGGTAAGAAATTAGATAATTTTTTTCATATTTTTCAAAAAATAACTGACAACGTATGTAATTGGGGTATATCGTGATATATATTATTATCGTGATATAAAATTATTCATATTGGCTATAGGTTTTTTTCCATTCGCCCAAATATAAAATATAACCAGATTTGATCGAGGACTTAAAACTTTCTAAATTAACAGTTTGTATTTTAAAAAAATCCTACTGCAAATATGTACTACTACTGCAAGCAGTTATCATCAGGGTCCAAGCCCCTTAATGCATGTCACCCCAATATTTACCTCCCCTAATCTTTCAAACACGTATTACAGCACTGGCTTGTTGAATCATAAGTCAATATATTTTTGCCTGTTTGTGACCTCAAGCTCCTAATAGAGTTTGAAGGTTATTTTATTTTGCCAAGTGCCCCCTTTAAATTAAAAGCCAGTTATTTTATTTTGCTCAGTGTCAAAAGAAGTGCTACTTTCTAGAAGGAGATGATTAGTTAAAGTGGATCAGTGGAAAAGATACAATTTACTGTTTTTAGTAAAAAAAATATGCCAATAAATAGACCAAAACTCTGTTAGTGTTCTATTTGATGTTTAAGAATGACTATTTGAGAATGGGGTTTATTCGTGTCCCCAGTCATAAATTTTACACTTTAGGTTTTAAAGTCCTCCAAAAGTCCATGTATATAGTTACTAAATTTTAGCACCTCCTGGTGTTCAAGCTCTGCTAAGCTTTGGACAGGGCTTTTAACTTACGCATTAATTAAGTGAAAAGGTTCCAAACCAATAGAAAGCATTATGAAAAAGGGAAGGCTAAAATAACCCAGTCTAACATAATTGGCAGTATTACCAGTAAAAAATTTTTTTTTATAAAATAAAGAGTTCTGAAAAAGAAGCACAAATGACCCACTCTTCATCTGGTATAAACCAGAATTTTCTTGTGCTCCTAAATAAACAATTCAAAAATTTAAAAATGTGCAAATCATTTTATCATTTCAAAGGAAATTTTAAGCCTTTACAAGAATGTTCTAAAAAAGGAGGTCCACTGATTTTTGTGGTGATTTATGTAACAGTTGTAGTAACTAACTTATTTAGCCCATTTCCAACCTTCTGAAAAAATAAATGAAAACATTTATTTAATAAAGAGCATAGGTTTCTCTATACAGAATGTTTGGGACCACTTAAGGAATGCATTCTTAAAATTGTAGCTAGATAAGACAAACATCTAATTTTTAGTGATTTTTGTTGGTTAACTAAAGTCATCAGGTTTTTTTGTTGTTCTTGTTGTTGTTTTTGTGTCCTCCTTAACATGTGTTTTTGACTTGGTTTTTATTGCAATATAACCTGTTCACATTTATTATGTCCTCTAGTGGTAGACATTTTAGGCTTGAGTACAGTTACTCATGAAAGCATTATCAACTTTTGCATTACAGTTATTGTTGATATGTGTTATATTACCTGAGGTATATTTTTCCCCCATTTTGTTTAGTAAAGTGAAATCTGCATGAATGTAATGTTATTTTAGCAAATAACTTGTTTTTATAAGGATTCTCTATCAATGTTACATAAAAAGGTTTTACACTGACTGAGCTTGAATTCAAGAAGTTTTCAGAAATATGCCTACTGCATTTTGGAATTTTGAGCAAATATAGTACATTTTCAAACTGAACTTCTAGTGTCAAAAACATTCATTTAAATTCAACAAATGCATTAACATTAAACTGAAATCAAATATTGCCATTTCATGAATGTCATTTAGTCAAAGACTAAATGGCGGCATTCCATGGACCCATTTCACTGTTCTAAAACTTAAAGAACTTGTTTTTAGCATTTTAGTCAATAATTTCCAAAGTGGTGTGATTTGTGGGGCCGTCCTGGGTTCATGAGGTGAGCTGTGCCCCAGTCAGCCCCTCAAAGACTGCTTCAGGACCAATGCTAACTCGAAGGTAATTGAATGCTAACTTGTAAAAAAAAAATGTGAGCGAGCTTGAGAGTAACAAAATACACAATGCACTCTCACACCAGAGTAAACTAATCGGCAGCAGATTCAGACTATGTTATTTGTTTTATCACACATGAATTGTCTATATTTTTTCATCAATAACAAACTGCAGTGAATCACAAACTGATCTCAAGCTGTCAGGCCTGGAGGCAGCTCTTTTCTTGTCTCGTTCTCTATGGCAACGTCCTCCTCTCCATTTGCCTTTCTTTTAAAATTAAAAATAGTTGAAACTGCTCCTGGCATAAGGTTCTGCTTCTTAGGCGTGAAGCCAGTCCACCGCGTTACCGATGGTTGGAGCTTGTGGGACTCCTCTTTGAAGTTGTTAGAACCCAAGTTCTGATAGTAATTCCCACTTTGGAGCTTATAGATCCAAATATGATTAAGTTTTTCAAATAGTATATTTTTTTATTCTACATCAAGCATATTTAATGGTTTTCTTTCACTTGTTGTTGGCTTTAAAACACTTTTCAATTCAGCTTTAACCCTCTGGAGATCACAGATCACATGACCTGTTTAAATCGCTGTAAAGGGAAAGACGCAGCCTTGTAGAAACTCTGTTTCAATTTGTGTTGAAAGTGCTGACTTTAAACTTTATATCCATTTTTAAATTTTGTTAATAGGCCAAATAAAACCAGACTTATGACAAGCAATTTATGCCATATCTTTTTCTAAACATTTTTGTTGTAATTGTAGGGCATTGGTGCAGGACATCACAGCAAAGACGGGCAATTCTGGGTAAAATACCTCATAAGAATAAATAATGTGGAACTCTTCTCTGCTCTCTCCTCCCCAAAATCAAATTACACCACAACTCTTTTCTGAATGAGAAGCAAAGTTATTTACAAACTGTCAAAAAAATAAATAAACAAGGAAGAAAACAGAGGCACGAAAGTTGTAGGAAATAACAGCACAAAAAGATACACAGCGGTAACAATAGCAAGTTTTGAGATTTGTGATACTAACCTTTTTAAAATAATTTAGTAAGGGTGTAGTGTAGAGTGTTTAGTGTGCTCAGCTTTTGGTTGTTTTGAAACAATGAGATTTTTGAATGTGGAGCAGGCTCCTCAACCTTTGTTTAAAATTGAAAAGGGAAATGCAGAGTAAGAGACAAAGGAGGGAAACACAGTCCAAATCTAAACCAGAGAGTGAGGACTTTGACTATGACGTGGACAATTCATCTTATATTTATGCGGAAGAAAGAGAGGAAGAGCAGCCTCCAGCCCCAATGTTCGCACAGAATGTCACTTGGAGGGCAGGTTGGTGTTGTACATCCACCAAGTCCAGATTTCTGCTGGCTGGGACATCAGAGTCACACCTCAGCTCTGAGCCCTGGAAGACAGAGAAGGATGCTGATGCTGCTTTACAGGTAAGCAGGTTCCAGCCATGGAGAACACCAGAGGTTATACTTTCCTCCCACACTCCAAAAGATCTGATTTTGTGGAGTGGAGTCCAAATATCCCTTATGATAAGCTACATTCTTGGTGCCCCTTTTCCCTTACCTGGATGCGGGTCACTGGGGACCCACTCTGGAGATAGGCCTGGAGGTGGGGCACCTTGGCGAGCACCTGGTGGCCGGGCTTTCACTCATGAAGTCCGGCCACCGAAGAGGAGACGTGATTCCCCCTTCCCATGGGCTCACCACCTGTAGGAGGGGCCAAAGGTGTCAGGTACAACGTGGGATGGGTGGTGGCCGAAGGCAGGGACCTTGGCGGTCTGAAACTGGCTTTCGGAATGTGGAATGTCACTTCTCTGGTGGGGAAGGAGCCTTTGCTGGTGTGTGAAGATGAGAGGTTCTGGCTAGATGTAGTCGGACTGACCTTGATACATGGGTCTGGCTCTGGAACCAGTCTCCTTGAGACTGAGAGAGGGGTTGGACACTTTCACTCTGGAGTTGTCCCTGTTGAGAGGCACCAGACAACAGTGGGCATACTTGTTGTCCCCCATCTTGGTGCCTGTTCATTGGGGTTCACCCCGGTTCTGACTGTTGTTTGTGCTTATGCACCGAACAGCCTTTCAGATTACCCACTCTTTTTGGAGTCCTTGGAGAGGTTGCTAGAGAATGCTCCTCATGGGGACTCCCTTGTTCTGTTGGTGTACTTCAATGCTCATGTGGGTAATGACAGTGAGATATGGAAGGGTGTGGTTGGGAGGAAGCCCCCCCCCCCCCCCCC
>NC_051446.1:3694886-3710764 GCF_001649575.2 Kryptolebias marmoratus | reverse complement strand
TTTTTTTTTACCATCTGCTTTCTCTAAGTTTGGCTGGTGGTATGTCACGCCCACTTCTGGGTTAGGCCCCGCCCACTCCAAGTACAGATACTGATACAGATAATTTAGATGGCTGAACAGATACAGATACAGAGAGTGGTGTACTCGCTCATCCCTACTGAAAATGTGGCTTTTTATTTTTCCTTTATTTTTCGCTTATCACTCCAGCAACAGAAGGTACCAGAGGTTTGGAAAAAATCTATTATTGCTCCAATTGCTAAGTCTATAAACCCTACATAATTTAATGTCTTCAGGCCTGTTGCTTTAACATCTTTAGTTATGAAATGCTTTGAAAAGCTTGTCAGGCATGAGATTTTGAGACAGGTGGAGGTGTTTATTGAGCCATTGCAATTTCCATACAGACCACATTGAGGGGTTGAAGATGCTGTGGTCACTTTGTTAAATCTTCTGTATTGTCATCTGGATGATGCTAAAGCCCATGCTCGGCTCTTGTTTATCGATTGCTCTTCTGCTTTTAATACTATCCAGACACATCTTTTAGTTGATAAGCTTCTTAACCAGTTTAAACTTGATCCTAATCTTGTGGGTTGGATTTTAGACTTTCTAACTAACAGATCTCAGTGTGTTGGAGTTAACGGCTGTTTTTCCAATCAGCTGAACTCTTCTACTGGCTTTTCCCTCTTTTATATATCCTACATACTAATGACTGTCACAGCAAACAGGCTAATAGACATTTTATTAAATATGCTGATGATACAGTGTTTGTCAGTCTTCTTCATGGTGATGAGAATCAGCATGGGCCTGTTGTGGAAGATAAATGTTCTAAAAACTAAGGAAATGATAATTGACTTTCAGAAATCATTTGGGATTGTTCTTGATAATGTTTGTCTTTTGAGCCACATTTTGTTCCTACGGCAAAAAAGGTCCAAAAATAGCTGTATTTTTTGAGTAAACAGAGGTTTTTAATGTTTTATTTGAAATGATGACATTGTTTTACAAAACTTTTATTGAATCTGTTTTATTGTTTTGAATTATTGCATGGTATGGCAACCTGTCTCTGGTCAACAAAGCAAGGTTGGGTAATCAAGTAAGATCCAGCTTGTGGACTTGTATAACAAGCAGGTGCTGAGAAAGGCACATTCGATCATGTCATGTTCAGACCATCCACTTTTCTGCTGCTTCCCTCAGGTCGTCGGTATAAAATGCCTGCTGTGAAGACAAAGTGACAGAGTTTCCTTCATAGTCTCAACTATTGCTTTGCTCAGTAACTTCAAATTGTAAGTTTTTTTTGTAAATGCTACTGTTTAATGCACTTTGTGTTGTTTTGATATGTGAACATTGGGGACAATAAAATTACCATTACCAAGTTGTTTCATAGTCAATTTGAATTATGGGTACTTTTGTTACCATAGATCCCACATCCTTCCTATATAGCCCCTCTCTTTGGGTTTGCTCATATAGTAGCATTCCATCGGAATTGAGTTCTCTGTCCTTGTCCATGAATGTCTTGTTCCAGTAGCCCATTTCTCATCAGAATGTCCTGGTTCCACAACATCGGACACAGAACTTGTTAATCTGGGCGACATCCGAGCCGGCATGGCATAATTTTTATGTCTCTCATTAAATGCTCAGAGGGATTCAAACCCTAAACCCCCTGATCTCCCATACCAAAGTAGGGGTGACTTAACCGCTCTGCCAACTCCCAGCTAAATACGCACACACACACAGAGTCAGTCTGATGGTTGAAGGTCATACACACAGGTTACTCTTTCAACAATGTGGCCTGCCTACTCTGATGCTAGATTCAGTCTTAATTCAATAAAGTAAATCATGCAATTAGTATTTCATTTTAAGATGGTCCTTTTTGTAGAGTAGACTTCAGGCACATTTAGGCTGCCATCTCCTTTATATGGTATGCCTGAAATGCCATAACAGGACAAATAGATAAATAAATAAACAACAAAAAAGTAAAGTGCATGAAATTGGCATCAATATTTTCAATATTTCAATCAATCCAAATACACCCCTACTTCAAGTCAGATGAAATGTGGAAAGTTGAATATGAATACAATTGACATGAATACAACAAAAGCTGTTTTGAGACATTCTTAATTAAAGTCATTGAAGACTAACTTGGGTCCATGTAAAGGTACTTATGCTGCGTGTTCAAACACAAAACCTAATTCTGGTTTACGCATTGTATTTCAGGTATTTGTTCTTTTCATATGAATGCACTGAGAGAGACAAGTCCTGACAGTTGGGCCTTTAATAACACAATAACATTGCATGAGAAGTACACACACAAAGACTTTACTACTTACAGCCTCTGTAAGCCAGTGTAAATCTCCAAATTGACATCCCTCAAGTCCTGTAGACTAGTCCAGTTTTCGATGTGTCTGTTGAAAAAATCCAACAAAATACAGATTATTGCAACAAATCATCAATTTATCTGACACTCACAATCAGGATATTTTTTTTCTAAATGCTTTGTAATATGCTTTATGCTTTGTCGTAATTCGACAAATTTGTGTTTGTTGTTTTATTCTTTTTGTAATTTTGTTCGTACTTTTCTGTTTCTTTTTTTATTTTGAGGTTCCTTTTGTTCAAATTTAGTTTTGTTTCTCTGTGTCTCTGTGTGTCATTGGTCATTTCTGCCTCAGTGTTTCTTACCTTCAGTTAAGCATTATCACCGGTTTCTCATGTGTTCTTTAGTTTCATCTTTTAGTAATCATTCCTCCTGGTTGTGCTTATACTCTTGGTTTGCTCTCATCAGCCGATAACATTGTTACCAGGCAGGATTCTTGTGATTCCATTTGCTTGTTCCCTATATGCTCCATGTGGTTTTCAGTTTCCTTTTCTGTATTTACCTGCTGCTTCATAAGTTTTTTATTTTTGTCAATAATTTCCTTTATTTGTGCATTTAAACCCTTTGTCAGAGTCTGGTGATCCTGGTTGGGTTTTGGGTGCATTTCCTTCTATCTCCAGTAGATGGCACCAGCTCTACTGGAGATCCTGCTGGCAGGTGTTCCTCATCTACAATCAGCAAGGGAGGCTTATAAGGAGTGGGCAGCCAGCATGTCACCGTCAGAGTGTTAACTCGTACTGGTACGTTTGTTACCGCCCTGGCTCATGTTCTTGTTTCTGAACTTGTTAATATTCCCTTGCCTTGTTTCAGGATTATTTAAGCCATTGTTCTTTTACCTGGAGGAATCTTCAAGTGCTGACTGGTCTCTGGGATCTCCACGCTGCTTTCTTCCTGGATGGCCTCTTTTGACTGAACCCTGCTCACCCTCCCTACCACCAAGGACCCAACACAGGCTCTGCTCCTCTCCCTGGCGGTTCACTACCCACTCACCTTGACATTCCAGTTCCTGAGCTGCTGGTTCCTCATCACTACGAGCATTCTAATAAACATTAATTGCATTTTCACTCTGTCTCCTGAAGTGTGTTCTGCATGTGGGCCAAATCTCTGGCTAAGACCATGACACCCTTGAGTCTAATCTGGATCCCTGGGTCCTATATTACCACAAATCCTGACAGAATGATCAACTCAAAACAAAATCCAGCAGACTCCCAGCTCCTCTGCAATTTATAGGCAGCTGAGATTACATATAAAGAAATACTTTTAATTATTCCCTACCTCAGAGGCTCCTTTATTTCACTCTCCACAACAATGACCTACAATATCGGAGAACTGCTTGCATTATTTTTGAAGGTATCTTTTCTTCCCGAGCCAGACCTTGAAACATCCCTGACCTTTGCCAGGGTTTCCAATAGAAAAGAGGCTAAGCCTGGTGGTAGGAGGCCGTTCACCAGCCAATCACTGGCCGACCGTGATTTAGTAAAAAAAATGATTAAAGTTGACAAGAAAGTTGAAAATATGGCTATTTATTATGTGATATTGTAAGATATTTGTGCCTAATATTTACACAACTACAGTTTTACAAAAAGGCACTTTTGAAATACTTTTTTAAACAAAAATACAAATAAAATAAATACAAATTGTTTGCACCTAATTTAAGTCACATTTACATATAAATTAAATTAAGATAAATGAAAAAGTGCAAACAAGGCACCAACACGTCTCATGTCAAGGCCAATGAATAACAACATAATTTTGAAAAACAGAGAGATGCAAGCATGCAAAAATTGCAGAATTGGGACAGTACAAGTTACGGCATCGACTTGTGTCTCTGCATCGTAACTGTGACATCCAACAGGGCGGGCCGGTCGATGTTTTGGTATTTTAAGAAGGTGCCAGTACGATTTTAAAAGTACAGTTTAGGTATTTTAGCTTTCCAAAGTCATTGCAGGAGATATTTGGCTGTTCAGATGTGTTTTGTTCTGACTTGTTGAATACGGAGCAAAGTTTGATAGTATTCACACCTGTACAGCAGAGTGAAACAAGAACTATTTCAATACTTTACATTTGGAAGCTGCTTTTTTCATGACAGACTCAGCTTGCTCTGTCACCACTGCCATATTTCTGCTGTTTTATTCAAAACCTTTTCATTGTCAATAAGAATCATTTTTAAAAAATCAAAACGTAACATGCAGCAATGAATTGTGGGTGAATACTTTGCCGAAGTCCGCCTGGATGCGGGCTTAGCTGAAGGGCAGATATAGTACCCAAAGGGGGCGGGGCTAAAGAGCACTCCGGAGATTTGAGACACACTACGCACTCAAACCCTTCAGCATGAACGCGCATTTAAAGGACACGAGGGTGGAACGAGGGTGCAAGTGCAAATATTAGGACCGAGCCTATGGCTGCACCTATTCAGGAGGAAGAGCTGTTGTGTTTCTGGCTGTGATACAGAGAGGATGTTTAAACTTAAAGCATTCAGTTTGACTTTCATTGATTTATTTGCTTTAGTTGTGATTCACCCATCATAGGACTAATGTTTCTTCCCTCTGTGGTCTATAAACACTCCTTTTTATCGGCTGCATGTGAGGATTCCAGTTTTGGTTCTGGTTCGGGTTTTGGTTGTTTCCTTTTTGGTTTTTCATGCTGCGGTTTTGGCACACCTGTTTTAGATTTTTTTGGGCCGCTCACGCCTTTTTGGACTTGGTGTTCCATCACCCAGGGTTGGTGGACCTGTGCTGGGTGAGCTTCTGGGCGAGGCTCAGTGGGACGTGTACCGGTTGCGTTCCCGGCGCTGGGCCCCGTTCTTTCCGCCGTCCGGGTGGGCTAAGTCAGAAGAGTCTGCGGCTGAACCAGAAGTGCCCGCGGCTGAACCAGAAGTGCCTGCGGCTGAACCAGAAGTGCCCACGGCTGAACCAGAAGTGCCCGCGGCTGAACCAGAAGAGTTCGCGGCTGAACCAGAAGACTCCGCGGCTGAACCAGAAGTGCCCGCGGCTGAACCAGAGGAGTCCGCGGCTGAACCAGAAGAGTTCGCTGCTGAACCAGCCGAGTCCGCGGCTGAGCCAGAAGAGTCCGCGGCTGAGCCAGAAGAGTCCGCGGCTGAACCAGAAGAGTCCGCGGCTGAACCCGAAGAGTCCGCGGCTGAACCTGAAGTGTCCGCGGCCGAATCCAGCGTGTCTGCAGCAGAATCCAGCGTGTCAGCAGTCGTGTCCAGCGGGAGGGGAATTAAGTTTAGGGGGTCCGGTCGGCCTATCCGGGGCGTTCGTCGGTGGTCCAGTCGGCCTCTGGGCGGCGTTATCTGGGGCGTTCGTCGTGGCCCTGCCGGCCTCCGGGCGGCGTTATCCGGAACGTTCGTCGGTGGCCTGGCCAGCCTCTGAGCGGTGTCTTCCGACATCTTTTCCGGCGGCTCGGGCGGCCTCCGGTCAAAACCTTTTGGTTTTTTTGACGTGGGCGAGGTCGGCCCCTAAGCTCTGTCCAGGAGTTGCACCAGACGCACGGCTAGTTTAAGTGCGGTTTTTCTTTTTTCGCTTTGGCCCTCCGTCCATGTTTTGGGTCTGTACCCCCCACCACCCTCCCGTGTTTGGGTTTTTTTTTGGCCGTCTAGAAGCCGCCTTAGGGAGGGGGTACTGTGAGGATTCCGGTTTTGGTTCCGATTCGGGTTTTGGTTGTTTTCTTTTGGGTTTTTCATGCTTCGGTTTTGGCACACCTGTCTTTGATTTTCGTGATTATGTTTGTTTTGTATTTAAGGGCACTACTGTTTCAGTTTGTCGTCGGGTCCTCATCTTATCATGTGTCTATGTTTTTGGAGTCTACGTATTTTGCCAATTAAAGGGATTTTTACCTTACCTGCTGCTCTCTGGTCCTCATCTTCCCCTGGAACCGTGGCTTGTGACACTGCAGCAGTAATCTCCTTCCATGATGTGGTGTATTTACCCCCATGATTTACCTGAGTTGGTACAGCCTGGGTATTCTGAGACGTGCAAGTCCCCTCTCTGTAGTCACGACAAGTTAGCACAACAATAAAGAGATACGGAAAATAGTTCGGGCCTCCTCTGTTAATTAAGACATTACAACTGGCGACGAGGATACTTTTTGGAGGAGAGAAGGCGTCAAGTATCAGTACTAGTGAGTACAATGGCTCAGGTTGGCAAAATAGATGACTTCAGACCAGAGGTTGAGCCGTGGACAGCTTATATCGAGCGGCTAGAGCAGTACCTGGAAGCTAATGACATTGACGAAGAAAAGCATGTGGCGGTGTTGCTAAGTGTAATGGGTGCTAAAGCATACAGACTTTTACAAAACTTAGTACAGCCTGAAAAACCAAAAGACAAGACTTTTGGCGAGATTATGGACATTTTGAAAGAACACTATGAACCCAAGCCGTTATTAGTTGCTGAATGTTTCTATTTTAATAAAGGCAACCAAAAGACGAGTCAGACTGTCGCCCAGTATGTTGCAGAGATAAAACAACAAGCAGCTAACTGTGACTTTGGTGCGTCGCTGGATTCTGCACTGAGGGATCGATTTTGTAAGTGGAATAAAAAACGACCAGAGGAGGTTACTTTCGGAGGACCGGCTGACCTTCGCCAAAGCTTGTGAGATTGCTCTCAATATGGAGACTGCAGACAGAGACACTCGACAGCTGAGAGGCGCCGAAGGTGAATGGGCTAGTGAGGCAAACATTCACAAGGTGAGGCCAGTAAAAACAAATATGTGCTACAGATGCAAAGGAAAAAATCACAATGCAAATGAATGTCATTTCAAAAAGACTAAATGCCATAATTGTGGAAAGATTGGACACATTAGGAAAGCATGTTGGGCTAAAGTGCAAAAGAGTCATGAAAAGAGTGTGCCAAACAGGAGCAGCAGAGAGACAAAATATGTGACAGCTGAGGAAGACCCAGAAGAGGAGTTAGCCATTTTGACTGTTAGTGCTGAGGATGATGAACGATATAAAGCAACATTTGCAATAGACAATGTTGAGTTGGAAATTGACACGGGAGCAGCAAAATGTCATTTCACATCCTACATACTTGAAAAAGTTCTCACACCTGCCTTTGCAGCCAGCTAAAGTGAAGCTCAAAGTGTACAATGGAGGACGTATTTGTGTTTTGAGACAGCTTGTAGCAAAAGTGGTGCATGAAGACCAAGCTGTGGATTTGCCACTGTTGGTTGTTAGGGGACATGGTGCATCACTGTGTGGAAGGAACTGGTTGACAAAACTCCGGCTTAACTGGCAGCAGATTAAGTACGTGGGCTGTTGGATGCTTACAGTGATGTATTCAAGGAGGAGTTGGGCACATTGAAAGACATTAAAGCTACCATCGTGGTCAAACCTGAGATGCTGCCCAAATTTTGTAAACACCAACCTCTTCCATTCGCAATGAAGGAAAAGGTGGAAAGAGAACTTGAAAGACTGGAAAAGTGTAACATCATTACACCTGTGAGACACAGCAAGTGGGCAGCACGGATAGTGCCGGTGCTAAAGAGGGACACTTCTATTCGCTTATGTGGGGATTACAAAGTGTCAGTGAACCAAGCCCTTGAAGCAGATACGTACCCTCTACCATGTTTGGAGGAACTATTGGCAACACTCAAGGGGGGGAAAGTACTTCTCGAAGATAGATCTGGCAGCAGCCTATCAACAAGTACTGTTGAATGAGGATTCCAAGAAGTACACAACTATTAATACTCATAAATGACTGTTCGTTTACAACAGGCTCCCTTTTGGAATCAGCACAGCTCCATCGATTTTTCAGCGCATGATGGAAAACATAATGAAAGGGTTACCAGTGTTAGTCTACCTGGATGACTTGCTCATTACTGGACGCTCAAAAGCAGAACATCTGAGCAACCGGGAGAATGTCCTGCAACGCCTTCAAGAAAATGGCCTGTGAGTAAAACGTTCCAAGTGTGAGTTTAACAAGCCACAAATTGAATATCTGGGACACGTTCTGGATGAACATGGAGTCCACCACTCAGAAGAAAAGGTGAGGGCAATACAGGATGCTCCTCCCCCTGCTAATGTGAAAAAACTTCAAGCGTTCCTAGGACTTGTTAACTATTATGGGAGATTTGTGCCAATGCAAAGCATGGCCCTAGCACCACTTTACAAGTTACTGAAAGACAGTGTGACTTGGAGATGGACTGAAACAGAGCAGACAGCGTTTGATAGGTGCAACGGTCTGCTGACAAGTGATCGGGTCCTAGTGCACTATGACTCCAACCTGCCACTCACCTTAGCGTGTGATACTTCTGCATATGGCATCGGTGCAGTTATACAGCACACAATGCCTAACGGGGAGGAGTGATCAATAGCATACTCTTCCCGAACGCTGTCCCCAGTAGAAAAAAAGTACTGTCAAATAGAAAAAGAAGCTCTTGGACTGATTTATGGAGTAAAAAAGTTTCACCAGTACCTATGGGATAGGCATTTCACCTTAGCAACAGACCATCGCCCCCTGCCGACGCTCTTTGATGAGCACAAGAACCTACCTACCCTAGCTGCAGCATGCATTCAAAGATGGGCCATCATATTGTCAGCATATGATTACCACATTGTTTTCAAAAAATCAGTACAACACAGCAATGCAGATGGGCTCTCTCGCTGTCCTCTGCCAGAAACAAGCGACATGGGAACACCATTGAGTTCAGCAGCAGTACACTCACTACTAACTGAGCATTTGGAAGGAGCTCCACTAAATGCAACCCAGGTCGCTCGGACCACATGCACAGACATGGACTTGTTAAGGGTTTACCAGTACATCATGGAAGGCTGGCCTACTGTTACAGATGAGAGCTTAAAGGCTTATCGCAACAAGAGGAATGAGCTTTCAACGAAGATGGGTTGTGTTTTGTGGGGAACCAGAGTGATTATACCTTCAAAAATGAGAAAGGCTGTGTTAAACGAGATTCACTCTGGTCACCAAGGAATTGTAAAATCCAAGGCCTTAGCTCGCAAATATGTCTGGTGGCCAAACCTGGATCGTGACCTGGAACAGGTCTGTCAAACATGTGAAACATGTCAGTTGGAACAGAAGATGCCTCAGAATGTTCCACTGCACCCCTGGGAGTTCCCGGGTGAATTCTGGAAAAGACTGCATATCGACTTTGCTGGACCTTTCCCCGACAGCATGTTCATGACTGTGGTCGATTCATATTCAAAGTGGTTGGAGGTATTTCGTATGCCACACATCACATCACAAGTCACGGTGACAAGGCTGAAGAGACTGCTTGCTTCATATGGACTTCCTGAACAAATAGTCACAGACAATGCCACTATTTTCACTTCTGCAGAGTTCCAGACGTTTTTGACACAAAATGGCATTTTGCACACAACAAGTGCACCAGGACACCCTGCCACAAACAGTTTAGCTGAAAGATATGTGCAAACATTCAAAGTAGGCATGAAAAAGCTTGCAAACCGCTCATGCAGCATCGAGGACAAACTTTCATTGTTCTTGCTACAGTACCGTGTTACGCCGAACTGCACAACAGGTCAGTCTCCAGCAGAATTGTTCTTGCACAGACACATCCGTACCAGACTGGATTTCATCAAACCGAACACCAAGGAGGCTGTTCGCAAGAAGCAGTATCAGTAAAAAGACCAACATGATTTCACAGCTGTGGACCATTCTTTTTCTGTGGATGATGCTGTGTATCTTTACAATACAGGGGGAGGAGTTCACAAGTGGATACCTGGACAGGTTGTAAGACAAACTGGTCCAGTCTCGTATGAAGTAAAAGAGCGGGACTCAAACACTGTGCACAGACGACATGAGGATCAGCTTTGTACCCAAACTGTAGCTGAACCAGAGATTGTTGGCCCTGAAATACCAACACAAGAGGAAAATGATGTAAACACTACACCTGAACAAAGTGCTCCGGACTTTGGGGTGCAATCTCCCGTTTCCCCAGATCGGTCAGTGGTTGTGAGGCACTCCACACGACCACAGAAGACGCCAAAACAATATCTTGAATAGCCTTGTGGTTGTCTAGGTATGCAAGTTATGTATGTTATGTTATGTTATTATTCATGTTTCATTAAGGGTTACATCTGAGTTTTGATGCCGGGGTAAACAGAAAGAAAAAATGTCTTGATGATCAAGTAAATGCATGTTTAGGTTATTGTTTGGTTCAACATGAAAATGCACTTAAGCTGGAATAAGTGATTTTGGTTTGTTTTAGTTATGTAGATTAAAAGGTTATTTTCATCTAAAAAGGGGATGATGTGGTGTATTTACCCCCATTATTTACCTGAGTTGGTACAGTCCGGGTACTCTGAGACGTGCAAGCCCCCTCTCTGTAGTCACGACAAGTTAGCACAATAATAAAGAGATACGGAAAATAGTTCGGGCCTCCTCTGTTAATTAAGACATTACACATGAGTTTTGAACCGTTTGATTATCTTTGTGATCTTTTATAGAGGGAACATATGAATGCTGATACAGGTGAACCAGCTCCGTTAGAGCAGCAAAATTGTCCATTTTAAATGGAGCGCGGCGCGGTCCTCACCAAGTTACAAAAGGTGCACGGCGCGACACCGCGCGGGACCTTCACGCAGGGGCGGGGACAGCTCGATTGCGTCACTGTTGGCTCACGCACCCTCGCGCGGTGAGGTAGATAAAGGTAGCGGTTTTGGGGGTGCAGGTGGAATAAAACAACATGTATAAAAAATGACGTATTTATAATAAACAAGCGAAGCTTAGCCTGGCGGCAGGGTCACCAAAGCCTGGTGGACTGCTCTGCTACATTCTAGCTGGTCAATTTTACTGAGCCCAGGTATGCTCCAGAATCCTGCAATGCTCCTGAGTTCAGCCATTCTCCTATATCCAGCCACTCAAAGTCACATTGACATCACTACCATTGTCAAAAAAAGGACGACTCCTCCACTAAGCCTTCTCAACCAAAAAATTCTTCTGATGTACAAGTCATCTCCAGAACCCCACATAATATCTGCTCCCTAGCTGCACACCGTCTCTGTTCCAGAGTTCCATGCCACCACGATTTTGTTCTCAACAGGGAGGAGGTTCACCATCTTTTGGCTTTTAAAGACTATAGTCTTAAACTTTTGATCAGCTGAAAAACTCATGTTTGAGTGTAAATGCAGTTTGCAGAAAATTCCCTGCTCAAAAGTTCTTGTCTCTTGCACTGATTTTTTCCTTTAACATTGTGAAGCTCTACTTAGAACCTTCTTAAGATCCAATAGTGCAAAATGCAAATTTTTGACTGGTCTTAAGATTTTGATCAGGAGTGTACCTGTACGTATCTGAGATGACAATAAAGACTCTGACTCTCTCTGGTTTTTGTTGTTGTTTGTTTGTTTTTCATCTGTTTTTTTTATATATTTTATGATGATACATGGATGGGTGTCACCTCCCAGCAAGAAGGTTGCAGGATCGCTTTTTGGGCTGAAGCATTTCTGGGAGGAGTTTGCATGTTCTCCCTGTGCTCATGTAAGTTTACTCCGGATACTTCGGTTTCCTCCCAAAGACAAAAACATGCATTTCAGGTTAATTGGTAACTCTTGAAATTGCCCCTAGGTATGAGTGAGAGTGTGAATGGTTGTTTGTCTTGTTTGTCTATATGTGGCCCTGCGATGGACTTGTGACCTGTCTTGGGTGTCCCCCACCACTTGCACCGTGACTGCTGGAGAAAGGCACCAGCTCCCTGTGACCCGGAATGAAGAAGCAGGTAAAGAAAATGGATGGATGGATGATGATTATACATGTAGCTCTTCACAAGATTGTGGGCAGAAATCTTGCCTTGTGCCTTAGTGGCTATTACCGTGTTTTTCTAAATCAGTTTTGAATATTTGAAGAAAAATCCAAATATTACTGCAGAATTAAAATATTGTTACTTAAGAAGCCTATGTGGGGATTTGGGTTTTTGTGTTTTGTTTCATGGTTTTTGTTATTATCTTGTTTCTGTTTGAGTTATTGCTGTTTAGTTTTTCCTGTTCTTGTTTGCTGTCATCATTCACTCCTCCCCAATCACTCTTTTGCCTTCCTGCCACGCCCATCTACACCTGCCTCAAGTCTGGATAATTGCTTCACCTGTGCCCACTTTCCAATCACCTCCTGCTTAAAAACTTGGTCATCTCTTCCACATTCCACTGGATCATTACTCTTGGTTCCCTGTTGTTGTTGTTTCTAATCCATGCCTTGTTGTTCCATGTTAAAACTTAGTTCTTTCTTTTGATGCCACGTCAGCCTTTTTGTTTTTGTTTATTTTAGTTTAATAAATCAGTTGCTAAAGATGAGTCTGCATTCTGGGTTCACCTCCTTCTCCATGATCCCTGACAGCCCATGCCTATATGAAAAAATGCAAAGGAAAAAATACTATCAAAAATTAAGAATTTGCATTTCCTGCAAAAATGTAGTTTAAATATGTATGTGGTGATTTGTTTTTTCTATGGGTTTTGTTTATGTTTTATTTTTATTTGGTTTGGGTTTTTGTTTTGTTTCTATTCTGTTGTATTTGCTTTTTGTTTTGTCTCATGTTCATGTTTCATTTCACCCTTCCCCAGTCACTCACTTGCCTGTTAACCACGCCCATCTACACCTGTCCCGACTCTGTAATCACTCCACCTGTTCCCACTCACCTCGTTATCCTCAGTACTCAAATACCCGGTCATTTCTCCCACTAGTCGCTGGTTCATTGTCTGTGTTAGTCGTCTGTTGCTTGTCGTAGGTTCTTAGTTGTTTTTTTGCAGTCTTGTCCCGATTCTTTCGCTCCGTGTTCATGTTCTGTTTTTCCTTTCGTTTTTGCTGCCTCGTCAGCTTTTTGTTTCCGTTTGGGTTCTTAGTTTAATAAATTAATTAATAAATTATTCCTGAACCATCATCACTCCAGCATCCTGAAGACAATCCAACCCATACACCATAAATACTTATTGCTAAATGCTGTGTGAATGCTTACTGCTAAATAGTTTTGCAGAAAGCTGCCCAAGAAACTGAAGCTTACTTAAAATAATAACTAAAACTTAGTAGGAAGAAGCTGAAAGGAACAGAAAAACCTCACATTAGCAGAAAGTGGCTGAGAAGAGCACAAAAAATTAAATATATACTGTATATATCAAAAAGTAACTGAAAAGAGCCTTTAGCCTCATTAACAGGCCATCTTAATTTTTTTTGCATTCGGTATGTGTTGGGAATTGCTCTCAGCTACTACCATACCATTTCTTTTTCTTTTTTTTTGCATACAGCAGTTTTATATTATCTCTTATACATATAAATAAGCATTACAAGACAATGGGGTTTCAGTGACTTGCCCAAGGACTGAGGGTGTAACAGCACACCAAAGTCACAATTCAGTACGTACCTCAGTATGAAAATTCAGTTTGATACAGCCGGAAACAGAAATAAATGAAGACTGCTAATAAATCTCCCAAAACAAAAAAACAAAGCACCTTTGATAGTTGGGACGGTTTACAGAGACAGATTATGTAAAGCAAGGTAGGATTTGACACCTGGTAATTTTACTATACATCAGTAATGTTACATTGTTCTGGTCTTTCATCCAGTCTGAGGTGTAAACGGTGTTTATGTGTTAAACAGAATATTCAATAAACTCCAATAAGGCATCTCTCTTGGATTTAAAAAAAGATACTGCGAAAATACCCAAATAGAATACAACAGAAACTAAGGAGCATCAGTTATTTTAACCTCGATGTGATGCAAAATAATACAACACAGAACTGAATAACACATATCTAATGTAAAAATACAAAATAAATTGTAAAACATTCACCAGGCTTCTCGGCAGACTGAGTACTAGTATGAGAAAATTAATTTTCCGCTGATTATTTGAAGTCAACAGGTGTGGATGGTGAGGCAGGTTGACAGAACTACTGAGGGAGAGTGAGTGATAGCACAAGGAACACAGGAAGCAGAACAACTAAACACTGGAGAAATAAACATAAAAACAATAAACCCAATACAAAAATGTGGGAATGTGTAATGGTGAAAACCAATTCTTCCCAGATCATTGTCATGACATCGGTACACAACACTGCAAATCAACATAAAGACGGCAGGAGAGAGCTAACATTGTGAACTTGAAGCTATCTTGATGCTAACTTGTAAACAATGTGAGCATGCTAGAGAGAAGCATATATGAACTCTCACACCAGAGTAAACCAATCAATAGCAGTTTCAGACTATGACATTTGTTCATTTACACATGGATTATTGATACTTTTTCATCAATATCAAACTGCTCTGAATCCCAAACTGATCTCAGGCTGTCAGCCTGTAAGTTAATGTCAGCATGTGTTCACGTCACATTTAAAGTAAAGTTTCTCGTCTCTTTTTCTTTGGCGATGTCCTCCTCTCCATTTGACTTTCTTTTAAAATTGAAAATAATTAGGATTACTCCTGGCAAAAGGTCCTGTTTTCTTGGCATGAAGCCAGCCCACAACAGTAATGAAGGTCGGCGGTGCTTTTGATAGTAATTCCCACATCTGAGAAACTTTAGTGGTATTTTCTGGCTGGTTCGAACAATTAATTCTGACTAACTGAACTATATGGTACCAGTATTCATCCACTCACTGATGAATGACTAAACCTCAGTGGACGTCAGACCTCCGGGTTGGTCACAGAAAAAGCTGAAAACCCCTGTGTGGCTTCTTCAATATTCAGAATTACAAAAAATAAAAATTGTACAAAAACAGAAGCAGCGGCGTAAGAAAATGTATACAAAGTTAAAATACAAAAGGAGGCAAATACTCCATAAACAAGGTTAAGAATAGTAATGATAGTAATAGTATATAGTATAGTTATATAAGGATTTAGTATATTATAGTAATAAATAATACTATTACTGTCACCACCATTACTAATAATGCAAAAATTATAAACAGCAGTAGCAATAATATTGATATCAAAAAGTTATGTTTTCTTAAAGATGAAAATGACCTTTTTCATGAAATATGTTTATACATGGTAAATGATAATAATAGTAGTTGTGCAAATTAATGCTGTGCATAATATTTTCAAGAATGTGCAAATGTCTACATGATATAGTCTTATCAAATATATACACACACACACACACACGAGGTCTAGGAGGGAAGTGGAAACTTGATGCTATTGCAAAGACAACTGCTTCAAATAAAACTATAGCATGCCTAAATATTTTGGCTAGTCAAAATAACATCAATTAACACCTGGATTTTATAGAAAAACATTTCCAACAATGTATCGAAATTCATCAGAGTGGACAAATATTCTATAAGTTGCTTTAGTATGCTTCTTTTGGTTGTCAGTCATGACTGTTGGGAACAGTAAACTAAAGGTGGGTTAACCAGTAGCTGCTGGTAACTTGAGTAAAAGATGACTGATGCAGTTTAATGTTACTTAAAAATGAGTGTGGAATTAGACAAAACCAAGCTTTCACTTAAACAGCATTTAATCATAAGAAGAGCAACAGTTCTGCATATAATCTAAATGTTGTGGAATATAAGGCCTTGTATTTATTCTCCCAGGCTTTATTTAACATTTGATTATTATATCTT
>NC_051446.1:3672265-3694658 GCF_001649575.2 Kryptolebias marmoratus | reverse complement strand
GAGGTGATGTGTTTTCCCACATTTTATTTGAGGATTGTCTCCCAAATGCATTTGGTTTTATCTTTGTAATAACCTGTTTTCTCTCTGCTTTTGGTAAAATAAATATTTAAATTTAAGGTATTGTCTCCTTCCGGTCTCTTTCCATCAACCAACTCGGGTGAGGTGAAGGAAGAGAATTGCAGGTGAAAATCCTTACCTCAACATGAGTAAAAATCCTACCTTAATAAAAGCAGAAGATTTTTATATTTTGATGCAGTAAATGTATGGAGACATTGGTGCATATGGTGAATAGAAGGCGTTGTGAAAGTGGGAAAAAAAGCTTTAATACTAAAAACATAAAAACTAAATTAAAAAAAAGTCCACAAATATCAAATTATGGAAAAGTGAAAAATAAAAATTAAAAATTTATTCAAAACACTTCCAGACTGTTTTTTTAAACTGAAAAAACCTGGCACACTTATTTTTAGTTTAAATTCAATTCAATTCAAAAATACTTTATTAATCCCAAAGGGAAATTAAATGTTGATGTAGCTCATTTGTTTGAATACATGATTGATATTTATTGCGCAGCAGAAAAGACACGTATGAGTTTGCATTTTTGTTTGTTTTGTATAAACATATCTGAAAGTGCTGTAATGTTTAATGTGGTGATTGTCATAAATAGCAGCAGTTGGAGCTAATGCTGGGGGTTCGAGTATCAGCATTTTTGCCTCCTTAGAGCACTGATGATAACGTTCACACAAAATTAGCAAGAAGTAAATATTCAATTTTATAAACTTTTACAGTTCTCTTTTGGAGTTTCTGAATTAGACTGTGCTACATGTCTGTTTAATATTTACATTCATAATTTTTGCTCTAATTTAAAGTTTAGCTAAATGGCAAAAAACATTGGCAACACTATATTTCCTCTGAACATTTCTGAACTTAAGTCAGGACTCTCTTTAAGAAGGGAGAGTTGTTGAACTGTCTCCCCTTTGCCACACGTGCCACAGGAAAAATAATATCTAAAAAAAGGTTTTTAAAATACACCAGTAACAACAAGTATCTATAAATGAATCCTCTAATTCTTAGTATTTGGTGCTTCTATAAGCCTAAAAAACAAGGTGATTTATGTTTTATCAATTTCATTAGTACTACACTAATAAAATGTTGGATTTGTTTAACTTTGCAATATCAACAGGTTCCAATATACCTTTATTTTTTTTTTAACCTTTATTTCACCAAGAAAATCCTATTGCGATTAAAAACCTCTTTTCCAAGGAAGTCCTGGCCAAGAGGCAGCATGGTTACAGGACAATAACAATTACAATGGCATACAAAGAATTATTGAAAACCATTCAGATTTAAAGAAGCCTTCTCAAGTGCTTTCAGTTTGGTCTTAAAAGCGCTCTGTGAGATAAGTTCAGTTAGTTTCCAGTTTTTTTGCAATGACTATACTACTATTGTTTAAATGTAAAAAGTAATATTTATTTATAACTTTGTCCCTTACCAAATACAATTTTTAGTAAATGAAATTTGGGTGTTGTTTAAACTACAGATTTGTTTTATCTGAAACTGATTGATTTAGGTTGATTTTTAACTGTCAAAATAACAAGAATTTGCTGTATTGAAGCAATAAAATGGGATATTATAGCAACTAAAACCTTCTAATTGAACTTACCTAAATTGCAATGTTCCTTTACTGATTAGAGAGAGATTTTTGTCAGAATCAAGGTCCATAATGCATACAAAACAAAATGCACAATACATAACACACAATAAAATAAAATTATACAGACTGTCTCCAGGTGCCTTCCATACTTTTGCATTACTTTTGAGGCCAGAGATTTTCTGTTTTCTAATTAACTTTGAGCTTTTTTTTCCATGTGCTTTTTGAAGACACAAATCTTTGGAAACCATTGCCATCTGTGAACTGATTGATAAGGACAAAGCTCAATTATGTTTTACATTAAAACAACCAATATTAGTAGAACTACCTAATGTAACTAAGTAAATCTAAGATCACATTTCTTAGAGTGTTAGGTTTGAGTTATAAATTACTTAACTCTGTGTTGAGAAAAGAAGAAAAACAGATGAAATTAAAAAAGCAAGGTTTTAAGACTGTAATGGAAATTTTTAATGTTGTTATTTTTAATAGTAGAATGCATAACAATAATTATAATTTTTGTCTGCACAAGTGAAGACTTAATGAAGTTATTATTCTTCTGTTATTTTTTGTATCAAGGTTTGAAATGTGTTTGTTCTTTGTTCTATGTGGGAACTGAGGAAGGCTCTGGTCTTCCCCTACTCCCTTTTGCACCTGGCCTTGACTGACTTGTTCTCACTCCCTGTATTATCAGATCGTCTTTGTGAGAAACGAAGATGCTCAGTAACTATGTAAAAGTGTGGCTGAAAATGATGTAATGAAGCCTCCCTATAAAAGTGTTTGTTGCTTTCTTTCAGGGCTCTTCTCCTGACTGAGTTCAGTGAGTGGGGTCTCCGAACACTTTTTTGCCTTCAGAATAAAATTATTTTTCAAAGACAAAGATTGATCTTTCTCTTGATTCTCTGAAACAGACATCTCACTATTTGGTAATTTTTTTTTGCCGTTACAACCCCAAATCACCAAACATGTAAGCCTTTATAAAAAAATTTTTTAAAAATGAGATGATTTTGTGTTCTTAATCTTTAATGACGAGGATGGTGGTGAGGAACAGATCTGCTGTAAGTGTAGTTTAATTCTAGGGTCTTCTCTGTGTACCCTTTCTGTTTGGAACATTGTGGATCTTATCTCGGATCTTGTGAGTCTGTTTTGTTGACTGCTCTGCTCCAGAATACTTTCAATGTGACATTTAATTCCAGATATTATTGTGGTTTATGTAAATTGGTGTGCTGAACGTTATTTATTGTAATTCATGTATATAGTACAGATGGCAGGCATATTGTTAAAACAAGTAAAATAATAAGATGTCTGTATTGGATGGGACCTTTTTATTTAGAGTTGTATCTTTAGATTAAGACCAGTTTAGCCCAACTCAGTCCATTAGAGACAAGTTTTTGTTTTCATGTGGAATTTCATAAAAATGAACAGTGCCACAACACTTCTCTTAGCTTTTTCTAAAAAAGATAATTTTATTACAAAAACAAATGTTAAAAGTTTTGTTTTGTTTTCTGCTTAACCTAATGACAGCCACTGGCAATTACATTTCAAACCCTGTTTGATAGAGTTTTTAAAATGTAAGTGAACTCACATGTTGGTAATATTCTGGACCAGATCCTCTAAAGTCCCGTTGTTGGCCTCAGACCCCGGGGAGAACAGCGGTGGGAAGAACTGCCTGCTGTCCGATCTGTTGCAAAAGATTTCTGAGGGGGAGCAAGAACAGCTGGAGGGGCAGTCAAGCAAAGAGCTCAGGTTGTTGTGGAAGGAAACAAAGAGCAGAATCACAACTTTCCAGCTGCACCAGATCCATAGAGGGCGAGTCAGCCACAGTGTCCCCGAAACATCCATTCTGGAAATGGTTTAGTTCATTTCCTCACAGCTTCTAAAAGTTTACAAAAATGATTAAAATCCTTTAGTGCAAAGTTCACTCTGCCTGTGTTCATGTCCTCATTTCTCTCAGTGGTGTCCAAGTAATGAAGAGAAAAAAAACTAACCCTGTTTGTCTGTGTGTGTATAGTTCAATGATGCTGAAAGCATATTCCAGGCTGGAGGCTGACCAGTTTTTATCACACTAACTCTCTGACTGTGTCTCTGATGTTGTTGTGAGCAGAGAAGGTTGGTTGGGGGGTGGGGTGGCTGGGTGTTGGTCCATCTGCTGAGCTTCTCACCCAATAGTTGAGGGGTGGGGCGCTTCAGGTGCCCTTTGTGGTCCAATGTGCCCTCTTATTAATTTTATTTTTCCTTAGTGACGCGCCACAAGCACCAAAGCAAACTTATTACTTCTTATTTATTTTCACCTACTATCAAAGATGAAGTAATAAAGATTTTGCCTGTGTCCATGTGGTATAAGTATGTTTGTACCATTGCCAAAGTAGCTGATAAATTACTGAATTAATATTATTTAAACTTTCAGAACATAGTCACTGGGTAGACATCTAATATTTATTAACTTGATTCGAGGATGCCAACACAGTCAGCTGAACTTATAAAACACCTAAATGCCTGTATTTCATCAAACTTTTACAGATATTCTGCTAAAAACCATTATCAGAATTTTCTCTTTAAAACTGGAAGTGAAAGCTGTTTGTAGGCCCTGTCTACACGACATCAAGATTTTTTTGTTATTATATTTTTTCCTTTGTTTATTTATTTATTTATTTTTTCTCTGCCACACGAGTCTAACAAAAACACTCACATACCCATCCTGGATTTTATTTCTTTATACATTTTTTGACTGATCTTCATGACATTGTAGTGAACACCTTTAAGCACACCAATGTTGCTGAGCCTGTCATCATTCATTGTAGTTCGCAAAGGATTTTTTGTCAGTTTAAGTGCTGAGAAGCTGCGCTCACAACTGGAGCTACTCACAGGCAAGGCTTTAGCTATCCTACACAAGTTAAAAAGCTAATGAAAAACTTCCTTGTATGGTTCAAGGAAAGTTGTTAAATCCAGTATACTGGATGGTTCGGTCCCGTCAGTGTGAACTGCATCCTAATATACAAATTCAGTGTCAAGCTTCTTCTTATTGTGGTATTTATTGGTGGTTGGGAAACAACTTAATGAAGCATTAATGCCACCAACTGGTAAGGAGTGTGAAGTCTGAAGCTTCCAATTTGAAATGCTAATCTATATCAGGTGACGGCAGACGGAGTCCGCCCTGCAGAACGCCAACAACGGATACATTCCGAGCAGAGACAATGGTGTCAGACGGCATTTACTGGACTTAAATTCACAGAATTCACCCTCTGCTCAGTCTGCCGGCTACCTGCTCAGTCTGCCGGCTACCTGCTCAGTACTATTTATATTAGTTCTTGCATTTTACTATCTAAGACGGTTTTAGTTAAAATCTGGTACAAAACTACGAATACTGATATCCTAGTTTTGACTAAAACCTGGTTAAACAAATCCATAACAGATAAGAATATTTCTTTAGCAGGTGTGAAGTGAAACTATAATATAGACACTCCTTACCAGTTAGAATCATGTATTAATGTTCTGTAATTCTATTGATTGTATTAACCTGAGGATGAGTGTAACTCTGCACTGGCTGGCGAGGTCATGGGAGTTTATGACGTATGTGACTGCCTGTACCAAGCACGAAGATAATGCGGTCTGGTTATCTTCGTGCTTCGTGCCTCCGAAGGAGGACACCTGCAGAAGATGGAGAAAAACAAGTCCATATACAGGGTTCCGGAGAGATGAATTAATGAGGATGGGCCAGTTCTTTGTTTAGGTTAAAATGCTATGTTTTAGTGATTTAGCTCAGACATCTTCTGGTGCTCCTGCTGTGAGCTGGTAAGGAGTCTCCCTTAGTACTAAGGCTAAAAAATCTTTTAAACTGAAGATACTGTTTCTGACCATTTTTGACTCCTGGTTTCTCTGTGCATTTTCCGGTCCATCCTGAGGAGAGGTCTTTTAGAGTTTGAGTCTCATTTAGATAAATTTTTTGTCTCCTCAACACAGGTTATAAGGTTTTTCATTATGCTCGTCCTAGGTGGTGTTGCCATCTATGTAAAAAGCAATTTTCATGTCACTCTTTTATCCTCTGTATCCATTCCCAAACAATTTGAATTTTTAGCCTACACTAAGGGTCAGTATATCACAGTTATAGGCTGTTATCAACCATCTTCTGCTATCAGTGATGCCACTTCCTACTTTGTAGAAATATCTGTCTGGCCTAAATAATAATGAATTTGTATTGTTAGGGGATTTAAATCAAGATTGGTTGACTACATATTCAGATAGCTTAAAATCTATTTGTGATTCTTTAAATATCACTCAGTTAATTAATTACCCCACTTGACCTAATAACAAATGCCCTTTAAAATCATCTCTTCTTAATTTAATTATGACAAATGCTCAGCATAAATATACAGGGATAGGTGTTTTTGCAAATGACCCTAGTGATCATTGTGCGGTAGGTACAGTTAGAAATCTTAAATTCCAAAAGCCACGTACCTTGACCAAAAGTGATCTAAAACACCTAAGTGCACAAGCCTTTGTTCATGACTTGTCTCAATTTGAGTGAAACAGGGTCTCTCTTTTTGATAACGTTGACCTAGCCTGGCAGTATTTTCATGAAGATATTTCAAGATTAATAAACAAACATGCTCATATACGTAAATTTAAGGTGAAGGGACAAAATAATCCCTGGTTCTCCCCAAATATTGGGGCACTGCTCAAACAAAGAGATGCAGCTTGGGCTAGGGCAAGAAAAAACAATACTGTGGATGGCTGGCTCTGGTTCAGGAAATTGCGAAATAAATGTACCTCACTAATTAGAAAAGCAAAGTCAGAGTTTTTTCTCTCAGAAATGACAAAAAATCTAAATCAGGGGTGGCCAATCCTGGTCCTGGAGGGCCACTATCCTGCATGTTTTCCTTGTTTCTCTGCTCCAACACACCTGATCCAATGGTTAAATTAGCTCTTCTTATTCTGTAGAAGCCTGTTAATCACCTATTGATTCAAATCAGGTGTGTCGGAGCAGAGAAACAAGTAAAACATGCAGGATAGTGGCCCTCGAGGACCAGGATTGGCCACCCCGATCTAAATGATCCAAAGACATTTTGGAAACAGTAAAATCAGTTTCTGATCAAGCGCCAATGAGAGACTTTCTAAATTTTGTACTGAAAGAAAGAAAAATTGTGTCTGATAAAGTAGCCATTTTAAATTATTTTAATGAGCTTCTTTTTCTGTTGGTTCTCTATTTGATGATTTAAATTTGTTTGGCCCAAATATAAAAACTGACACACCGTTTCTGATCAATAATTGCAACCCTTCCACTTTTAACTTTGCTCCTATATGTACAGCCGAGGTTCTCAAAGAGTTGAAAAACACAGACACCAGAAAATCACCAGGGCCAGATAATATGGATCCTTTTTGTCTAAAGTTGGCTGCAGAATTTATAGCAGAGCCATTGTCTCACATCTTCAACCCAAGTCTAATTTCTAACAAAATTCCTAGGGTCTGGAAATCAGCTTTTGTATTGCCTTTATTTAAGGGTGAGAAATGATCAGAAGTTAACAAATACAGACCAATTTCTAAATTGTATTCTAGCAAAAATTTTTTGAAAAATTAGCTGCAGACCAATTAAAAAAAGATTTTAGATACAAATTCCGTTCCACAAAATGCTCAGTCTGGTTTTAGAAAACAACATAGTACTGTTACTGCCACTTTAAAGGTTGTTAATGATCTTATCCAAGCTCTTGATAGCAAAAAACATTGTGTTGCTTTGTTTATTGATCTATCTAAGGCATTCAACACAGTAAATCATATGCTATTGATTAAAATTTTGCACAAAATTGGGCTTTCACATCAGGCTACCTTGTGAGCGGCTGATTATTTGTCAAATAGAACCCAGAGAGTTCAATTGGCTGGCTTTCCTTCGTCTCTTCTTACAGTTACAATTGGAGTACCACAGGGTTCAGTTCTTGGTCCATTTTTATTTTCTACTTTTATAAATAACTTGTGTGATAATTTGTCAGATCCTTTTTATGCAAATTGCTGTTCTTCTTCACTTTCAGAGGCCATAGAGCTTTTGCAGTCTGTTTTCAATGTAGTTCAAACTTGTTTACATACTCTAAAGTTGGTTGTGAATGTGGATAAGACAAAAGCAATGGTCTTCTTGCATTCAGAGATCCCCTTATTGCTTACCACTGCTCTAGTTGTACACATACAGTTTGTAGCTAACTATAAATACCTTGGTTTTATTTTGCATAAAGAGCATTCTTTTAAAAAGCACATAGAGAATGAAGATTGGGTTTTATTATCGCAATGGATCCTGTTTTTCTCTCGAATCTAGAAGAAAATTGGTATCAGCTGTCACGTCTCAGGAAGGGAGGATAGGACCAGAACACAGCAGTAAAAACCTCTTTAATGAGAAAACAAAACTTGGCATAGAGTGCCCCCTGCATATCAATACATAAACTTAGTCAAAGTTCTGAGACCGTGAACTAACAAACGCGGACCTGACAACCAACAACAAGTGCAGTGCTCCTAAATACAAACCAAGGTGATTAACGAAACAAAGGACAGGTGCGCATAGTTAAAACAGAGCACGAGAAAACAAAGGCGACAACAAAAACCCGAAGTGGAACAAAACGAGAATCCTCACATCAGTAACCTTTTTACCACTTCTGGATTATAGAGATATCTTATATGAATGCTTCAACCAAATGTCTTCAGTCATTGAACACTGTCTATCACTGTGCTTTAAGGTTTGTAACAGGCAGCAGATATCTTACACATCATTGTGAGCTGTATGCAAAAGCTAAATGGTCTCCCTTGAGCTTACGGAGATGCATTCACTTGATGATCTTGATTTGTAAAACTATACTCGGATATCTCCTTCAATGATCTCCTATTGCCTATTCTTTACGCTCCAACAACATCTTTGTTTTGGTGGTTCCACACAAAATTGTTCGAATGGAAAAAGCAAGCAAGCATTCAGTGTTATGGCTCCGATGGCATGAAATCAGCTCCAGTCTGAACTCAAGGTGTTGCATTTTATTTCATTAGAATTATTTTGAGCGACTTAAACAAGCAAAATGATTCAATTAATCTGGGTCATTGCTTTTAAACTGTTTGCAATTTGTTTTAAACTTTTGTATATAGCTTAATTTGTTTTACTTCTGTGTAAACACGTTGTTGTGTTGCAGATTTTCTGTCCAGGTCCCTCTTGCAAATGAGATCTTGATCTCAATGGGGTTTCACCAGGTTAAATAAAGGAATCTAATGTAATGTGCGCTACGAACAAAGTGGTTGACAGCTCTGGTGGGGGTGGCCAGGCAGGGTGGCTAATCAGATTTCAAGGGTAGCATGTGCCAACACCACACACCACACCAAAAACAAGTTCATAAATCAGTCTGTGACAGTTCATATGATGGTCTTACAATTGTAAGAATAGTTGTATTCCTGTGAATGATGCATAGAGGTAGTTTAAGGATGCATTTACACCAGCCCTGTTTAGTCCGCTTTAATCGAACTCTAGTTTGTATGCCTAGAAAGTCCTGTACATTTGGAGAGGCGTGAATGCACAATCAAACTCTGATGCGGACAGAAAAAGAGAATTCTAAAAATGTAGGTCTCGGTTCGGTTAAAGGGAACTCTGGCGTAGTTCGAACGTATATGTGAATGCAAGCAGACCAGACACCACTCTAAAACCAGGAAGCGGACTATAGCCCAGGGCCTTCTGGGTAAATACAACCAAAACCAATGTGTGTTTTTTACCACTACTTATCTTCTGCTCATGCTGACTCCATTGTTGAAAAATGTTTGTTTGGCAGATGTACCACAAACAAAACAGAAATCCTAAAACCGCAAAAATTTGACACCACTCCATTTTTGTTTACTTTTCCAGAAGAAAGACGTTTCATTTAGTGTCTTCTTCAGAGGTTTTGGGTCATTTTCTTCAGTAGTTCTTTGTGCAGCGCCACCACAGACGAGTGGGGGAACAGGTTGCGCAAAGGGTTTGGCTCGATTGATTCAGTGCAGTGTGAATGCGAACCACACCAGCTGAAAATGGAACAAATGTTGCAATTTTGGTCCCCAATCAAACCGAGTCCACCGAACTATCAGGTGTGAATGCACCCTGAGATGCAAAATGTGTGGTAAAATTTAAAGTATGCTGATGAAAATTCTCAGTCATCCAGGACATGGTAAATATAAAAAACAAGAAAAAGAAAAAACAAAAGAACTGAATTTCTATTCTATACTTGAAGAGGTTTCACTTCTTATCCAGGGAGCTGAAAGTGTGGAATTCCAAGCTTGTAAACTAAATGAGACGCTCCATTATGTATACAAAATTCACATGCAGATTAAACTCTCCCTTAACAACGAAGAGTCGTTAGGGCCTTTGTTAGCCTGACTCACAAAACAGAGGCTTTGGACACCTGCATGAAGATGAAAATGACTATAAGTTTCTCAGATCTTACAGGAGCATAAGGCATGACAATGTTTTTCCATTTGTTTTTCTTTTCTTCTCTGTTCTGTTCTGTGGCATGATTTAAGATTTAGAGTCTTACAAAGTAACTGTGAAATCCTACTTTGCTGCCACAAAGTCAAGATAACAACCAGAAAAAGGCAATCTAATGGGCCACTAAGGGTATGAGGGAGTGGGCTCAGGAGGGCTGCTGACCCGTGGCTATTTGTGGTCAAAAAGCATTAGTAGATTGAAGGAAGGCTTTATTGAACAGTTAGAGCACAATAATGGGATTTTAAAACAATGTTATACTGCATGTGCGGTCTGCCTCCATTAACACAACAGAGGGGCAGAGACAAGTTATTAGGATGGTTTGGGAATATGTTCTTTTGGCGATTGGACATTAGATGATACCATATGAATTTTGTATGGCTACAGTCATCAATTTCACAACAACTGTTTTTTTCAAACAATAATGATAGGCATAAAATGCATCATACTGAGGACTTCAAAAATAAAGTAACCACAGATATTCAGAGTGACTAGGATTGGTTTACACTTCCATCAGCACTTTGGGCTAATTACCTAAAAACAAAAGAAAGCAAAACAAAAAGCTCGATTTCAGTTATGCAGTACTGCTAACTAATATCTTTGAAAATCTACAAGAAATTGAGTATAATAAGGTACTTAAAAAGATATTGTCCATTATGTGTTTATACAAAAAAGAAAAGAAAAAAGGAAAATTGATTTATTTTGTTTCAAAATTAGCTGACATGATAGGCTTTGAAGAATGACTATTTCAGAACTTTTAAGTGTTGATTATAGGAACATTAGCGAGCAGATGAAAGCTGCAAAAACAACACTGAAAGAAATCAGTAAGTAAAAGCTTTGTATCATATAAAGTTTACAGTAGGTATGTCAGCTACTAAGTTAGACTGCACATGAGTGCCCATGGACTGCATTACCGTTTATAATTTAATCTGGTCCCATCATAATTTTGAAATAAAAAATAATTACAATAATTAAGACACCATCTACACTATTCTGGATATTTTTTAAAACAATTTTTGGTTCTTCATTTCTTTATATATATATATATATATATAACTACAGAAATGAAATAGTTTAATTGATCTCCGTCTTATGCAGCTTTTTTTGTTTTACCAGGGATATACAAATATTTTAAAATATACATTTAAAAATGAGACAAAACAGAACAAAACAATGAGACAAGAGTGCAGCTCAAACTGCCTTACTGGCATATCTGCAGACTACTGAAATAGAAGCATACTGGAAAGGCAACTGATGGCGCTAGGTGAGAATTTTGGTCACTATTTTGTGAAGACCTATATTTATTACTAAGTACTATTTAAATGTGGAAACCACACTTTGCTAATGCCTTCTGCATGCTGTGTCATTGAAGAATTAATACAAAAGACTGGATAAGGATTAAAGAAAGAAGATTATTTACAAAACCATAAATTATTGAAGATTTAATAAATAGTAAAAGTATAGAATGCCTGTAAAATTCCAGTTTTTGTCAGGATTTAATTTTTTCTAAACATTTTTGAGTAATCTTTGGACTAAGGTTTATTGTTTTCATTCATGTTTCTGTAGTTCTACTTTATTTGTTTTTATCCATGTGTTTTGTCTGTTTCTGTTTCTTATGTTGTGCCCTGTGTGTTCCCTGTGCCATCACTCACTCACTCTTTCCGTATAATCTGTTCCTCAGCTTCACTTACTCACTGGTTCATTGTTGCAGAAATGCACTGTCTAGTTTTTCTCGTGTTTCCTTTGATCTCACTGGTTAGTAAGTTTTTGTTTGCTGCCACAACAGCTTTTTGTTTGCTTCTTTTTTCTTAATAAATTGGTTTCACTTTTGAGCTCCTTGTGCTAATCTGCATTCTGTGTCTAAATTTCCTCCATCTACAAACCTTTGTAAAGACAAGGTTTAAATAAAAATCTATTAAGGTTTTTAATGATAATTATTACCAGACCAAAAAAAAGAGCCTGGTGCAAGGGTGAACAAATGGTTTTAAAAAGGTACCAATGAAATAAATTTGGACCAACAACTCAGAATGACCTCTTGGATTTTAGTTTAGAATGCTGCTTGTTGTAGGGGTTGGTGTTGGGCAGAGGTGGGGGCAGATGTGCATATGTTTTGATTTTTAAAGATGTATGGTTGCTGGTCTGGTCCATCAAATCCTTGTTAATGGCTTTTAGCTGATGGCTTTTACCGCCAGAGGCACAACCCAGTCAGTAATAGTGTTGTGTACATGTGAGTGTGTTTTTGTTTATGTGTGGTTTTTTATATAAGAAATCAGAACATTATGTCCTAAATCCACACATCTGTCATTCTCGCTTCCTGAAACCTCAAAAAGGGAAATAATCCAATTTACTATTAATTTGTTTAAGGTGAAAGAATAAGGAAAAAGAAACCAACAAATAGGAAATATTCTTTGCTGTATTATACTCCCATTAGACTTTTTTTATTCAGTGTAGCACTGATAAGCAGAGCTTTACATAATTTGTATGTTTGTTCATCTTTTTTTTTTTGTGGGTGGGTGGGTGGGTGGGTTAAGGATGGGTTGTGGTTTGCATTGTATGTGTATGTGCAGTTCAGAGTACCCAGCTTTCTTGGAGTCCTTAGCAAGGGTGAAGCATTTGGAGGCTCCATCATTCTGCTGGGGGAGTTCAGTGTCTACATGGGTAACAACAGTGTAATCTGAAGGGGCGTGATTTGGAGGAACGACCTATCTGATCTGAATCTGAGTGGTGTTTGGTTATTGGACTTCTGTGGTAGTCACAGTTTGTTCATAAGTGCACATGGTGCCAGGACACCCAAGGCTGATGCTAGACTTTGTAGTCATTTTATCTGATCTACAGCCATGTTTTGGAAGAGCGGAGCAAAGCTGTCAACTGATCACCACCTGGTGGTAAGTTGGATCAGATGGCACGGGAAGATGCCAGACAAACCAGATACACAAATATGTAGTGAGAGTTTACTGGGAACGCCTGGCAGAAGAACCTGTCAGAAAGATCTTCAACTCCCATCTCTAGCAGAGCTTCAACTACATCCCAGCTGAGACAGGGGACATTGAATCTGAGTAGGCCATGTTCCACATCTCTATTGGCAAGGCAACTGCCCTGAGCTGTGTCCACAAGGATGCTGTTGCCTCTCAGGGTAACCATGCTCAGATCTGGTGGTAGACACTCCAGATGAGCAAGACTGTTAAGCTGAAGAAGTTGTCCGATCTGGTCTTGTTAGCTTGTAGGACTCCAGAGGCAGCTAAGGGCTATTGGCAGGCCAAGCAAGCTGCAGCCATGCATAAAAATCATTTGATCCCAAAACTTTGCTTTATAAATTTACATATTTGTCTTTATCAACTTAATATAGTACCAGTTATTAACAATTCACAAGTAAGTTAAGGAGCTCTGGATTTTACTAAACTAGACCTAATTTTTTTAGTTTTCAAAACATGGCCAATAAAGATTTATCCTGTAAGCCACGAAGTGATGTGTTACGGAATAAGAATTTTACCCATTTTTTGCCATTCTTTGCAATAAAGGAGTTGGAGAAGTAACACTTACTTGGCAGAAACAAAATCATATCACTGAGTGTCTTTAGAAAGATCACGGATCTGTCCTGGTTTCAGTTCTCAGTGTTACAGAAGTCCCCGATCAGAAACAATCTTCTTTTTATCAGCAGCATTAAGTCACTCATTTTCTCAGTCATCTCATTCATCAGGCCTTCATCAGCAGGTGCAAAGAGAATCCCACCTGCTGGGATATGAGTACTCATTTGCTTCATCTCACTGTTTGCAGAAAAGAAACAGGTTGTTTTATCCCTTCAACTATGGAATTTTGACATTTGGATGACAAAATTCATACCACTGGGTGTGACAGAGCTGCTGTCTGTGTGATCACCTGACCCAGAGTAAAACCCCTTTAATTCAATTATGATTGCAAGGGTATAATTTCACATGCATCTTTTGGTCAAAAATCAGCAACTACACTTTTACTGTAAACTGTTGGACCAAACATCCATAGGTGGACTTTGATCCATTCATCAATTATGCCTAAACTAAAAAATGAATAAATAAAAAATCTGTGGACATGTCACTTCAATTGATCCAAACCTCTGTATCAGCTCCTTAGTTCAAACCCTTGAACTCCTCAGTACATGAGGACATAAATTAGGACATAAATTTTTCTGCTGTTTGTCCATAAAATACTTCGCCTGTAACAGCCTCTCATTGCCACAATAATGTTCTAGTCTCCCACATGCAAGAGAGCCACTTCTTTTTCTGTTTTGCACCCTGAACAGGTCTCCAGTCCATCACAGGGCCATATAAGGACAAACAACCATTCACACTCTCACTCACACTTAGCGACAATTCAGAGTTACCAGTTAACTTAACATGAATGTTTTTGGTCTGTGGGAGGAAACCAGAGTACCCAGAGTAAACCCATGTGTGCATAGGGAGAATATGCAAACTTCATCCAGAAAGGCTGCAGGTCGGGGAGTGACCCTGCAACCTTCTTGCTGGGTTTAGACAGCTCTAACCACTGGTCCACAGTGCAACCACACACCACACAGTCATTCTTAAAAAAACATGATTTTTCTTACTCTCTCTCTCAAAACAATCTGACCACCTGTTCTTTCAGGTTTCTAAAACCCTGGAACTGTGAATACCAAAATAGGAAGGGAGAAAAAAAACTCTTACAACTCAGAAGTGAAATGACGGCTGGTCAGACTCACAGATGCAGTTTGCTCCTTTTGCCGATGTTATAGGTTTTATTTATTTATTTATTTTTGTTGTTCTTGTTTCCAAAGCAAAGATCCAAGTTCTAAGTTATAGTCATAGTTTATCTCATCTTTCTAATTGTCTAACTGTATTTTCAGTTCATCATGTTTAGGTTTAACCAAGCACCCACAAGTCGGTAATTCATATTCCTGTGCCCATAGTGGCAAATATTTCACACTCCCTTGTTCATGTTTAGAAACCATCATTACCCTTTAACAACTCCTCCCTTACTTTAGCATTACCCATAATAAGAGTATTCCCAATGCTGCCAGAATGTTCTGTCCACTATACGTGTTCGTCACCACATGCTGCATCTTCTTTCCTGGGCAGAAACTGGTTAGCCTAAGCATCTCAGATGCAATTAAACATTGTTTGATATCCCTAACCTCAAGGGTTCCAAATGCTTTGATTGAACGTCTAACGTTAAAATAAAACTCCCAGAGTCTATGGATGATTACCCAAAAGTGTCCAACACTTTACCAGGGTTCCAAACCCTCCCTGCAGTTTAAAATAGTCCAAATACCCAGTTTAACGTTCCAAACATTAAAGTCAACTCCCAGAGTTGCCTGTGGTTGAATAATGCTAACACAGAAGGACCCAGAGAGTTAGAAAAATGCCCCACACCATGGGTAGGGCCTGGGCTGAGTTAGGGGTCACGGTTCCCGCCTTTTTGCTCCCGTCCTGCTGAAAAATTTCTTCACTAACTTTAGTCAGCCATTATCTGTTATATGCACTGAAAATGACTCCTTAATAATTGTGGGAGATTTCAACATCCTTGCCGACATGCCCGAAGACAGAGGCGCAAAAAAGCTGATATATTTGAAGGCTTTGTTCTGACTCAACATGTTAAAGGGGCAACACACAATCAAAGACATACTCTTGACTTGATTATCAGTAAGAATGGGAATATTTCCAAGGTCTCTGTAACTGATGTTGACCTGTCTAATCATTTCTCTGTTATCTTTGAAAATACAGTCACCGTTAATTAACTTAGCAAAGCAAACATTATCACATAATGTTCTTTTACAGACAACACAGCAGAAACTTTTAATCAAATCTACTCTTCCACCTCACCTCTATGCTGTAACCTTGTAAATGAGTTGATAGAGAACTTCCATTCTAAAATTTCAGATATCATTGATTCCATTGCTCTCATTAAAGTGAAGGTTATCTGGTAAAAACAAGTCTCCGTGGAGATATGCACAAATAGTTAGATCTGCAAGAAACCTTTGTCGTAGGGCTGAACATAAATGGCGTAAAATTTGACTTATTGTTTATTATGAAATCTACAAAGAAAGACTGCGACGCTATCACTCTTCACTAAGATATTGCAAGGGAAACATTCTTTGCGAAAATCATAAACAAACACATCAACAACGCTCATGTTTCATTTGCCACGTTTTGTTTTTATCATCTTGTTATAGGATATCAGGCATACCATATGGAGGAGATGGCTGCCTAAATGTACCCTAACAGATTTGCTCTACAATAAGGATATCTCAAGATGAGAATTTTATTTGCATGATTTTGTCATGGTGAGGGGAGACAGAGGTGAATCCAGAACGCAAAATCATCTTTAAAAGAAACTAATTTATTACTTAAACAAAATAGGAAAAACAAAAAGGACTGACGTGGCAGCAAAAGAAACAATAACAAAATATCCAAATGAAGGGGCAGGGCATGGCAGGACGAGACAATGCAGAACGAAAAACACAACAATGATCCAGCGGGGTAGTAGAGAGAATGACCAGGTTTTAAACACAGGGGATGATTATTGGCAGGTGAGTGATTACAATAACTGACAGGTGGAGATGGGCTTGGCAGACAATCAGGGGCAAACAGAGGGGAAGTGAATACTGAATGAGGCACAAGACAGACAAGAAAACAAGAGCAAAATAAATCCAAAAGAAAACAAAACAAAACCCAATCCTTACAGATTTACTAGGAGACTGAATGTGGTAGGAGACTATGCATAACACTATTTTTAAAATTTGACCAAAACCGATCAGCATTTCTTGAGATAAGATGATCTTAAAGGAATTATAGGCCTTTAATTATTTATTATTTTGTTAATATTTCACTATACAATTATTCAAGCAATGTTTTAGGCAGAATTAATGCCTTTGCTATTCTGAAAAAAGATTTTTTGAGAAGGGTAGGGTTGGAACCAATTTTTTTCCCTTTGTTTTTAATGGGGCTCTCAACAAACATCAGTCTTTCCACAGTAACATTTTGCCTGTTAACAACTCAGACATACAACTCTACATAGATGGAAATATTTTCCTCAGAAGCATTTAAAAACTGTAAGGGAAACGATCACATGCAGCTTTATCGGGACATTTGGAAAATTGCTTTCTGTACAGAAAATCCAACAAGGATTCTTTGTTTAGTGTTCTTTTTTTTCTTGTATAGTTATATATAAAAAAACCCAGTATGCTTCAGAGTTATGACGTACTGTGCATTAAACCAGTCCTACATTAAAGCCAGTTATGCCCCTGGTGGTTTTAGATGCGTGTGGTTTCTGGTTTGGTCTTGATGTACTTATGGCCATTTAGCAGGCCACAGTCCATCTGCACAGAACAACCAGAAGGCCCTGAGGACAAATAAAAGGTCCAGGAAACTCATCTTTTATGCTTCCTTTAAAAGGAAATGCACCATCATTAATGGCTTCTTATTGTTGTTCTTGTGCCTTTGTGTCACTGTTGGATGTTTCAGAATAAGCAATAAGCCTGAATCAAAAACATAATGAGCTTTGATAGTATTTCTGATAAAATATTAACACTAAATTTCTGGTAATTTTTTTTTGTCTTTGATTTAATTTTTGACTTTACTATAATTTACTAAACATCCAAAATTTATTTTAAAAAAAGTTCTTGGAACAAAGTGACATTTTCCTAACTCAAATTGTCCTTAAAAATCTCACAAACACCCTGCAGATTTTTATTTTTCAAGGGAACAGTGCAGCTCTGCCAACATTGTTCACAGCTGTACCACTTATACTGCACCACTTATGGATTTAAAACTTCTGAGACTTGTCCTCATTTGGAGAAATTGCCTTCCATGCATTAACATAATTTATTCTGTTCAACTTGGACCTGTTGTCCTTATTCAGGACACTTGCCATGGAAAGGCAGCTGATAATGCTTTTGACTGTGTCAGGGTGCTTGTTTGTCTGTTTGATAGCAAAATATCTTATGAACCAGTAAGTGGATTTTAATGAATATTTAAGCAATAATTGTATGAACATATACAACTGTTTAACATTTGGAGTCATCCAAATTCAATACTGTCACCACAGCTAATTAATTTTAGCCAACACAAAAATAGCTATAACTCCATCATTTCTCAACATTAGATAATGTCTTGATATAAAACTGTAGCATGAAATGTGGAAGGTGATAGGTAGCCCTTCAAAGAATGCTGGGCCTTTGGTTATTATTTTTTATTATTTTCTTTATTTTCCATCCATCTATTATTTGCCATTTTATTGTGGTGTGGTCTTGAAGGCTCCAGTCTATGTAAAGTACCTCAGCTGATTTTTTCGTTTGTTTGTTTGTTTTTTATGAGGAGCAACAGTTCTGCTTTAGGTCCCCCCAGATGATGGGACCTCTCTCTTTAGTTGTTTTTCCATTGTCCAGTCTCAGCACGACTCGCTCCGCTCCAATTCAGATTTACTCAGGTATACAGTCTGTGTCTGTCTTGTCATTTTCTATACTAGGCATTCACAGCATTGGTGATGGAATTAGCTGCTGCTCAGACTGTGGCTTTTTGTCAGAATCAAGGTGAAATCAGACAGCCAGAGAAGATGCAAACGGTGCAAGATGAAACACACTAGAAAAAGTACAGGAGAGTTGTAAAACCAGACAGTTGCATCAAGTCAAAGATAATAGAATACAAACTACCATATGGGGGCAAGCTGATGCTAGCTTGCTACAGTCATGTAGTCTCATACATTGACCATGACAAACCTGCATTACAGGACATGCACACTCCACACTTTGTATTTCTCAGGCTAAAACACACACATGCCCTTTTTAAAAGAGAAACCAATGTGCAGTGTGATGTTTTCTACACAGGCTGGAGTACAGTTGCCCGGTTGCCAACTTAGCAACTTCGTTACTATATTTAGCGAGTTTTCAGACCCTTCTAGCGACTTTTTTTTAAGGCGACTAGCTACAAATCTAGTGACTTTTTCTGTGAGACTTTGGCAACTACATGTGAAAGAACCAATCGTTCTGCAGTTCCTGTCCTCACCATGCCTTAATCCCCTCCCACTTCCCAAGCCTTGACAGTCTCACTGCAGCCTTAGTCAGAGCGGAGCCCCACTCCACTCCATGTCCACATTGCAAATGAATCATGCATGTGCAAAGCTGCTGCTGATCCTGCCCTAGATTACAAAGTGTGATGTAAATAAAATTTTTAATGTAATGTTTTTTTTCACTGACAATGTTGCGCTAAAATAAATCCCTGCGGTTCCAATTGTGGATAAAAGTGTTATGAACAAACAACAAACAAAACACAGGAGTGACAACATCAGATAAAATACAGAAAAATAACTAAAAAAACTCAAATCCAAGACAGAACACCCCCAGCCCCTCTTAAGGGATGGCTTCTGAAGTCCTAAAAACAAAACAAGAAACACTTGACTCGGAGGGAGAAAACCAAAAGATCGGGGACAAGAAAAAACAAAAACACAAAGAACAACAAACTAAAAACCGTCAGGGAACAATCATAGGCACAAGCAAAAACAGGTCAACACAAAAACCCCTCAAAAGAATGGCCCTAGGCACGTTCGAGCAGGGGGCAGGAGTTCAGTTGGCCCTCCCAGGAACCATCTACATAGGAGCTAAAATTCAGAAGGATGGCCCAGGAACTGCCCACAGTGGCCTAGAGAACGTCGAAAAAGTTACATAAAAGCATCCTCCTGGCCCCTCTCCAAGGGAGACGAGAGAGAGAGAGAGAGAGAGAGAGAGAGAGAGAGAGAACCCTACGAAGTGGACCCTGGAACACTGGAACAAGAGCAGTTCTCCTGGATCCTATCGGAGACACTGGAGGAAAGAGCAGTCCACACGCAAGAGCTATTACGTTTGTAACTTTTCACCCTCATTGCAATCAAATCAGCACAGAGGGGAGTTTTTTAAAACTATTATTGCAAAGTTAAAAACCCATAATCAGTGAAAAACAGCCAAATACTGAAATTTTGTTGTCTTGGACAACAGTCCTCTCTCATTCCACCTTCTTTGAGGGGATAATTTTACTGACATAAAATCTGAATAAATTCTGGTCGCCTGAATAAATTTTTTTTGTCATAAATGAGTTTACCCACAATGATTTATCCAATCCTCATTCTTATTTCATGTAAGTTAAATGTAGCCCTTACCTACAGCCTTCTGTCCGTAAACAACAACAAAAAAATTGAGCAGCAAAAACCCCTTGATTTAAGCTGATCATTTTATTGGTTGGAAATGTATTTATGTTGAAAATATGAATTGTCACTGGGAGGCCTTGAAACAAGTTTCATATATATATATATATATATATATATATATATATATATATATATATATATATATATATAGCTAAAAATTGTTCTGAAAGATACAAAATGACTTGAATAAAATGTCTGTGATAAAATTTTGTCTAATATGCATGTAACGTAACTATTTTTAGGATTTGGTAGCTAAGTAAGAAATAAGAGACAATCTTGAAACAAGATGAATAATCAAACACATTCTGCTCTTGCTTAGTATGTCACTTTCAAAACAAGATCAGAAACAGTTTTTGGCTGGATATAAGATTGTAAGACTTGGTTAGTGGACAATTTTGCATTGTACAAGCATGTCTTAAAAATATAAATACCTGGATGACTTTAAATTTTCTGCTCTTAAACCCAAGACAGAGGTTGTTGTTTTTGACCTGAGCATCTTAGGAACAATTTCTGCAGCCTTTAACTTCATCTGGATGACATTAGTTTGGCTTCCAGATCCAATGTAAAGAACCTTGGTGTTATGAGAATGTAAGGGAAAGAAGAGTAGAGGTCATACAAACTGTGAACCAGGAAGTGGAAAATGTTAGTGAGGATGAAGTTCGGAAAGCTTTGAAAAAGATGAAGAAAGGGAAGGCAGTTGGACCTGATGACATACCAGTGGAGGAATGGAAATGTCAAGGAGAGATGGCAGTGAGGTTTTTCATTCGATTCTTCAGTGGCATTTTTGAGAGTGAGAAAATGCCTGAGGAATGGAGGAGAAGTGTGCTGGTGCCAATTTTTAACAATTAGGGTGATGTACAGAGTTGTAGCAACTACAGGAAAATTACGTTGGTGAGCCACATGATTAAGACATGGGAGAGAGTTGTGACTATTTGTGGGCAGCAGTATGGTTTTATGCCAAGAAAGAGAACCACAGATGTCATCTTTGTTTTGAGAATGCTGATGGAGAAGTACAGAGAGGATCAGAAAGAACTTGATTTTGTCTTTGTGGATTTAGAGAAAGCATACAACAGAGTGCAGAGGGAGGAGCTGTAGTGTTGGATGAGGACATCTGGAGTGGCAGAGAAGTCTGTTAGACTGGTACAGGACATGTTTGAGGACAGCAGGACAGTGGTGAGGTGCACTGTAGGAGTGACAGATAGTTTCAATGTGGGGGTGGGACTGCATCAAGGATCGGCTCTGAGCCCCTTCTTGTTTGCTCTGGTGATGGACAGACAAACAGATGAGGTCAGACAGGAATCCCTGTGGACTATGATGTTTGCAGATGACATTCTGACACTGTCTCTTTCCTGTCCTCTCAAACCCTAGCTGGTCAAGGCAGATGGCTGCCCATCCTGAGCCTGGTTCTGCTGGGGGTCTCTTCTTGATAAAAGGTAGTTTTTCCTTTCCACTTTTGGCAATGTGCTCCTCAGGATGGGAGACCAAAACAAAGTGAGGATTCAGCATAATCTGCTGGCTTCCTTAGATAGATAACTATTAGTAATTGTCCTTTATAATGTGTGAATGTTGTTGTACAGTGCCAAAAGATTACTTTTGTTGTGAATTGGCACTAAATAAATAAACTGAATTGCTCCTTCTTTGTATTTTTGGAAAGGCCACATAAACAAGGAGAGGTTTCACCCAGAAATAAGCTGTGGACTTCCGGTCATGTCGGGGTGCTGAACAGACGTGCGGTGGAGCCCTCTCCAATTTTCTTTAAAAAAAAAAAAACAACCTGTACTATCTTGCTTCTCGCTTCTTCAGTCAACTGTACTAGTTATCGCTGACCAGATGGCACCAAAGAACGCAAAACCAACCTGCAAAAAGGCTCTAATAATGTCTATGTTGAGCCCAGTGCAACAGTCCAGGAGTAGCGGGCTAGCTAGCGCTAGATTAGCCTACAGCGATGGGGCAGCTTCTCCCCCAGTTGACAGTGGCGCTTCGGATATGCCTCCCGCCAACAACAATCCCACAGACACCGATGGCGATGGTCTGGCGGCCACGGAAGCAGGTAGCACTAACGACCTTGTGGCGGCTATTAACTCGATGAAAGATGA
>NC_051446.1:3658990-3672165 GCF_001649575.2 Kryptolebias marmoratus | reverse complement strand
GATGGAAAGGGGACTGGTTATAAGGTTACATGGTGAGTCAAACTGATGTATACGTTGAATGGTCTATTGAGGGTCTGCTGCAAACCCCTTTTTTCCCCTGTGTGTCTTTTTTTTTCTACTTTTTAAGTCTTTGTAAGTGAATGTTTGTAAGTTTCTTATTCTCTTGTTAAAATTAATAAATATATGTTTAAAAAAAAAGAAATAAGCTGTGATCAGTGAGTCATTGATTACTTTGTCCATTTCAAGTTTTTGCAGGTAGTCTGTTATCTGCTTTTTGTTTGTGCTGGTTGGGTCCCTCTTTAAGATATATCACATATGTGAAAATGGCCTTGTATGTCAAAGGAGAAAAAACAACTTTAAATAGAGGTAAAGGTCTTTCAGCTTTCTAAAACTTACAATGGAGCATTAGGCCTGATACTTAGTCATTTTTACTCTAATTCACACCTTTATGTGTGTGACCAAAACATTTGTCTTATGAGCCAAACAAACAGAGACCCCAACAACCCTCACCTAGGAGAGGATTGAGATTAATCTGCAGGTGATTTGGGCTTGCATAAATAGAGCATCTTATGCAGTTTTACAGTTTGGAACTTTACACTCTTTAGTTTTGAATTGATATAGCATCCCAGATGGGAAACAAAAAGTCTTCAGCTACATAAAAAAGTCCAGTTACTTTGTTTAAAATGTTTTTTGAATCAGCACATCAGTAGTCACACAGCAGTAGTGGTATTAGCAGAAGTATGCTGACGTAAATTTAAAAATAGACAATGTTTTTGAAGGATTTGAGGAAATCCAAATGTGTTTCAATAGGGATAATTGTTGTAATTAAAAGTTAAATATTTTGAAAAGTATAAAAGTTATTAAAACCAAAAGTTAGAGCGCTTATCTCCTGAGCAAGCTTTACGTTTTGATTTGTGAACGATTAAAAAAGCACAACGTATGTAGAACTAGTTAGATGCGAAAACATGTACGAAAAAAACAATTACAAAAACAATCACGCAAATGCTGACTCAGCATTTACACAATAAACTTTGTGTGAAAATAAGCTCAATTTAGGTATTATTATTAGATATGTACTATACATAAATATTGCATATGATATTGTATATGGTTTATGATGGTGGGCAAGACAGTAACCCAAAAAATTACAAACATCATTAACAAATTCTTTTATGTGACAGTTACTTCTTAGTAGGGTTGAGCTGAGAATTATCTAAGAATTAGGGTTGAGCTGGATACTCGTTTCAGATGAGTATCTGGTACGGATAAAGCATTTTGACGAGTACGAGCATGAGTAAATCTCATCAATATCCATGCTCGTCCTGAAGGAAAATCCTCATTGGATAACTGTTTTTACAATCTGTTATTGGCCAGTCACAGAGCACCCACCCCTCCCTACACAGACATATGTCTCTTCAGCGACAGCTGTGCCTCACTCTCTCGACTCGCACACACAGACACAGACAGTGACTGATCTCTCTGTGGTTGGCTTGACTGTAGCTCACGTTGCTCTCTTCAATCAGTACTCCTTAGGTTTTCTTCAGCTCACCTCTGTTTGGTTTCTATGATATTAAAAGTTACTTGGTGAACTTTTTTTCCTTCATTTACACGGTGCTGAAAACGGCTTGTATCAGTCACTGCCTCCACTTCAGTCAGTTTTTGTTTTTTGTTTTTTTACCGTCTGCTTTCTCCAAGTTTGGCTGGTGGTAAGCCTCGCCCACTTCCTGGTTAAGCCCCACCCACTCAGAGATAATTTAGATGGTTGAACAGATACAGATGCAGGTAGTGGTGTACTTGCTCATCCCTACTTCTTAGGACACATACAATTACAATTAGACATGCATGTATTGACATTTTATGGTCTATAAACAGGTGGTCTTTGCCCTGCCACTGTGACAGCAGCTACTTCAGCAAATCAGGATTTCTGTGTGAAAGCGTCACAAAAAACTTACCTCTTTTTAAAACTCAGGGGATGTGTGTGGACCTAAGATGTAGAACTTTTCAGAACCTACTGTTTCATGCATGCCCGCTGGGAATTTGTGCCTTAAAAAAATAAGTAAATAAAAATAACAACCAAATAACCTGTTTTTACCAATTTTTCTGGCATTCTCTCACCTAATCCTGATCATCAGATATAACTAGAAAGAGAGAACTGGAAGCTGGATATTGACACCACCAAGCTGTTCATTTTTTTGATTTATATATCTCTTGCTTTGCTGCTGTATGTTCAAATATACATTCTTAAGATATATTTAAGAAAAGTCTCATTACAATGTGACTGACAGTGTCACAGCCTGTTTGGAGGGTATGTAGGCAGGACTTTTGACTTTAGGGCTCATCCCTACAGTTTTGGAGCCTCTGGCTTCAAAAACACCACAAAAAGACACTTAAAAAAACAAACATACATTTTGACTTCAATTTTAGACAATTCAAGGAAGCGAAAATGCTTCATCCATTTTTGTAAATGTCCATGAGCTTGATCCTGTTGCTATTAATATCGAGAGGAGAAGGGCAAGGTCATTGAACTTGAATGACTTTGTTGAATGCTTTGCCAAAAAAACACAAAAACAGACATTTATAGCTGTCATATTCCTTGATGTATTGTATATATTAATCTGAAACTCTTGTAATTCTATTTTAATGCAATTCTTACATTGAAAGCACATGCACAGGCAGACCGTCTTTGGTGTATAGTGAGGCTGTGATGTATCCAAATGTCTATTGGTGTTCTGGATGTCCCAGATTTTGAATCATCTGCATAGTTCTTGCATGCAAAACACATCCATGTGTTTATATTTGGGTAAATAAAAGGTTTTATTATTGAAATTTTGGTTTACAGTTCATTGCAATCTATGATTGCAGGAACTTAGATAAAATAGCAATTTGACTGTGCCACCCTTTTACAGTCTGTGCCCATGCCTGCCCCCCACCAAGAAAAATATTGTAGACACATCACATTCAAGTGACCTTGTAGCCCATGTTACTCAACTCTCTTTATTATTGTAATATTATTATTACTTTTTAAACTTAAATAAACTTTTTACAAGTTTCTTTTATATTGTATTTAAAGTTTTGTATAATTCCCTTTTTGAAATATGCACATGATAGAACTAGATGTTTCCAGCTGTGCACCCTGATCACTGATGAGATGTTCTTCAGGCAGAAAGCTGAATTTGATCAACATGAAGGAAAGGTGGAGACTCAGTAGAGGAAGCAAAAGAAGCTCTTTTTAAATGTTAAAAACAGGCTTTAAACTTACTGCTGTTTAGTATACTATGAATAAGATAACTAATTATACTATGAATATAATAACTAATTCCTGTTAAGTGCATTTAGTTATTCAATAAGGATAATGTATTGCAGCATATTTTTAATGAATTTAATAATTTATTTCTGTATTTAAAAACCTTGTGATGTTATGTCACTGCGCAGTGTACCCCTCTGTCCAAGGCTAATTTCTCCCAAGGGAGACAAATAAAAAGATTTTGACAGACTTTTTAAAATCTTCTTCTTAAATTCTTAGTTAACAGTTCCTACACCATCAGACAGAAACATGTTGCCAGATTACACTCCTCAACTTAAAAACATGTTTGTCAGAAGTTGACCAAGCTTTTATTGTTCAAAGGTCAGGAACGTCTGAAAATGGAAAAAGGTCAGCTCAACAATTTTCTGTCTTTATTTTATTTTTTTATTTATTTTTTTTTTTAACGTGTCCTGTCCAGCTGTGTGGCACTCAGAATTGTCATCTGAATGTCAGGGTAAGGCCCAACACATTTGCTTTTACAAGCGGAACATTATGGATTTCACCATGATGTTCCCCTTGGTATATAAAACTTTATTAGAAATTGCTTTGGGTTTATTTCAATTGTAATGGACACAAAGATGAGAAAGAAGAAAGAGAACGNGGGAAAAGAGATGGAGGAAAAGTTTTGAAGAGAAAAACCATAGAGATAAATAAGTCAACACCCTTGAACTCTGCCACAGGACCTGCGGAAAGAGAAAACAAAACAAAGAATCCACAACAACAAAAAGCATATGCAGTATGTGATGATAATTATAACTTCAATGGAAGCTACATAGAGCCAGGTAATACAAGAGGGTATTTAGTGACAACCACAGCCCAACTAAAGGTGTATCTGACAGACACCTGAATCTAGATATGTATGTATGCGTATCTATATGTATCTACAAGGTTTCTCCTTAGGAATATTTGGTAGTGAGTGTGGGGAACCAGATCCACCCCCCAGGACATGAGGATGGCACAAGGAAGAGCGGAGGCACAGACACATAGCGGTCCCCCAAGCCCGGAGCCCCGGGGGCCCCCCGCAGGGACAACTGGACCCCACCCAAGAGGGCAGCAGAGGCAAGCTCCAGGCGACCCCCGGCAGCCACGATGGAGAAGCCCCAGGGGGCCGCAGCAACAAGCCCACAGGCCCTGCCAGCAACCTGCTACTCCAGAGCAGATCCGGCCATGGACAGAGAGACCCGAGCCCCGAGGGCGCACCACCCCCCAGCCGTGGCCTGACCGAGCTCGGGCACCCAGGCCCCAGCAAGCAGCCACCCACGCACCGGCGGGCAGAGGCACCAACCACCGGTGGGGGGTGTGACAGGGGGGACACTGGCCCCACATTTCTGTCTTTAAATAAAGTCACGCATTAACTTGATCTCTGTACTTGGTTTTACCTCTAAAAAGCTTGTCACTGTTCTTATTGTTCACAATCCTTTTAAAATTATTTATTTATTTTTCTTTCTTCAGTAGTCTGTCTGAAAAATGCTGATTTTGTATCATCTGCTTTTATCATTGCTGTTTGTGGACTTCTATTGACTCATTTTTTGTTAAGTTTGATAAAGGTACAGAGACAAGACAAATATATGAATATATTTCTAAACATTTCCCTTCACTGATTAAATGCTACTGAAATGCAGACTAATACTAGCCTGTAGCTACGCTAGCTAAGCTAATAGATTGATACTCACCTCTCTTGTAGAAAAAGTGGGTAACAGATTGACATCCTTTTCTTTAGTCTTTTTTCTCTTTCTTTTCTCTTTCCTTTCTTGAAAGCCTGACTTTATCATTTTTCTAGGGAGCACTGTTGTTCTCACTACTACTTACTGTTTACGACTAAACACCGTCCTTGCAGAAGAGGAATCCCTGGAACATTTGTTTTTTTCATGTCAATACTCAAAATGTTTTTGGAAAGACATCAGGAACTGAATTAATCCTAAACCAAACATTCCTTCCTTGATGCTGATGCCATTTTATTTATTTTTTCTGATGCCATAAATGCTATTGTACTTATAGCAAAGTATCACATTTATTGAGGTAAGTAGAGGTATATTAAACCCTCTTTCCCTTGTTTCATGAATGAATTCATACTATTCTTCACTAAGTAGATTATGGAAAACTGCTAGAATCATCTCACAACAGATCTCTGAAAACTTATTGTTGTAGCCTTGCTCCTTTGTGTTTTTTAATCTTGTAAGCCCCCTTTGTCAAATGTGGTTGTGTCACCCTTCGCGAGAGTTTGTATTGTATATTGGTACATTGTTCTGTGTTCTGTTGCTAATAAAGAGAGGAAAAAAAACACTCATGTCAAGTGTGCTAAAGCAGGAACAAACCATTTTGTTCAGATACAGGGGGCTGCTCAGAAAATATAGATGTTTGTTTTTTTAACAGGGAGTGGTAACATTTAACTTTAGCTGCTAAAAACTAGTAAAAACAGTAGTAATTTTATTATTTACAGGGGCCCCTATCATCAGGCCCCCCTGTTATTCAGGGGCCCTTGGAATTGTCCTAACTCCCCCCCTATACAGCACCCCTGTATATATATATATATATATATATATATATATATATACTCCCAATGCCAGGAAGCTGTTTGACTTCCTCTTGGTGTGTGAATCTTAACAACATTTACCACCATTATTTTTTCTTTATTTTATTCACTATTAAAGTTTAACAGCTTGGGTTGTCAACTCTCCATTTTTACTTTTTTTTTAAATTAATATAATTAAATTAGTTTTCTTAAAAAAAAAAAAAAGATTATGCACTCTGGGTACCTCTCCTTCTACCCTTACAACTTTAATAATCTAAGATAAAATAATAATGAATTTTTTGAACAGAATGTTTGGATTTTAGGACAAAACACACAAGTTCTTTATGTTTTATGTTCCACATCTCCTGGCATGATTTTGACTGATTTTGGTCTGATTTCCACAGGTGAAAATGAACGTGTTTTGTCTACAGTATATGAACAAATACTAAATAAAGCATAACTAGTCATCATTTTAGAAGGGTTCACAAAATGACTTAACTACTAGCAACTGCCTTAATTATTAATGCACTGCAGGATAAGTTATAGTCAATTCAGACATTCTCTAGACATTAATTAGGGGACCATAAAGAAGTTGTTGGTAAGGCTAAGAATTTATGACTTATAGACCAAAACATTTTAATCATATTAGTAGTGCCACCTATAGGTTAGCATATTGTTGTTTCTTTACTATTATATATTCTTATTATTCTCTTATAGTGTAGATGATTAAAATAAAGTCTATGGAAGTAGCTTGATTACAAAAAATGTACATAAGAAACTATAAACACAATAGTGTGAACGTAAAATAAGCATCACAGAAATAAGCAGGAAGCAAAAAATGTGGCAGCTTTTCACTTTGGATCACTGAGAATTTTTGTGCTCAGCAAGTTGTGGTATCAGCTTTGTCAAAGAATGAAGTTCCAATTTAAAATTACATACTCAGTCTGGAGTCATCCAATCCTGAGGTTACTGACCCTGAAACTGCATAATGTGTGCTGATTCAATGCGCTTAAGTTACAAATTATTATGTTCAGGGATCGTCTTGCTTTTTCTTCAATATGTCTTCTCTGAAGACTATTGACCAAGACCTGTAGGGGAAAAGAGGGATGCACAAAACCATGGTGCATTTTCACCAGATGTGCTCTTTGAACTTTATTAAATATTAATAAAGAGTAGTATTTCTCTACAGAGTCCTCCTCTCCAACATTCTCTGTCTCACTCACTCACTCTTTCTCACACACACACGCAAACACCCTAGACAAGGCACAATTTTATTACAGGGCCACATAGAAACAAATGAGACAAAAATAACCTTTCACCCTTTTACTCACACCTTGGGATAAATTCAAGCCACCAACTAACCTAACATGCATGTTTTTGGTCTGTGGGTGGAAACTGGAGTAACCAAAAAAATAAAAACAAAACGAAACTAAACAAAACTAGAACTGCAAGCAGTTATCAATGGGTTCCAAGCCCTTCCCAGCAAGTCGGCCTCTTGCTCCGCCCCTCTCTGCACACTCTGCTCTCAACCAGCATGGCTTCACCACGTCTCTTAGGAAGTAGACCAAGTTGAGAGTTTTCAGGATGGTGCATACTCCTTAAAGGTGTTCCATAAGACAAAAATGTTATAAATTCTCAAAAATTCGTCTGAAAATTACTGCAATATTCTCAGTAGGGATGAGGGAGTATACCACTATCTGTATCTGTATCTGTATATGTTCAACCATCTAAATTATCTGTATTTGTAGCTGTATTGGAGTGGGCGGGGCTTAACCCCGAAGTGGGCGTGACATACCACCAGCCAAACTTAAAAAAAGCAGACAGAAACCCCCCCCAAAAAAACCCAAACCAGAGTGGAGGCAGTGACCAACGCGACGTGAGCTGTTTTCAGCTCTGTCTTGTCAATTGCACCGCATATGTTGCACAGGTTTTGCTGCAGAGACGTATGTGTGTGTAGACAAGGGCCGGCGCTCTGTGACTGGCCAATCACAGATTGTGAAAACAGTCAGTTACCCAATGAGGATTTTCGTTCAGGACGAGCACGGACATAGAGTTTTACTCATACTCGTCAAAAATGCTTTATTATGGGAGGAGGATTCAGCCATAAGTCGAGAGCGCACATATTCGATTTGCAAGCAGGATTTCATCTCTTGATTTCAAAACTTTTAACACTTGCACTCAAAACTTCTGCTCTCTTTCAGATATTCTCTTTTCTCTTTCTCAAAACTACTGCTGTCTTTCAAATAGGAAAGATTTTTCTCTTTTCTCTCTCAAATCTTTGTGTTTGCGCTCAGATTTCCTCCTCGCTCAAAACTTCTCTCTCACAGATTTTTTCTGCTCTCTTGCGGATCTGAGCACCGTCGCCTAGCAACCGTTCCAGCCAATAGAATGACAGTGTTCCTCTGGGCGGGGGGAGACTCTTCTGGGGTGTGTTTGTTTCCTTCTAGTGGGTGTGCTGGTACGGCTGCATACCCAGCACACTGATTGGAAACGGTAGTTCTACCCAAGTTATCCCGCAAAATGGATCGGCACCAACAAAACTCTAAAGTAAGTACAATTTTCTTGGCTAGTAGAATCAGAATCAGAATCAGAATCGCTTTATTGCCATTGCCAGTAAACAAGTTACAGGCTAGGAAGTCGTTTTGGTGTACTGGTGCAAATAAAACAAATACTAATGAATAAGTAAACATGGAACAAGAAAGAAATGAATTAAAGTGTACATGTGCATTATGGCCGATGGATAAAGTGGCTGTGTCGTGCTAGAGTCAATCATCTGTTGTTCAGCAGTTTAGTGGCAGAGGGAAAGAAGCTGTTCATGTGGCGGGAAGTTCTGGTCCGGATGGACCATAGTCTTTTGCCTGAGGGGAGAAGATTAAAAAGGCTGTGTCCAGGGTGAGTGGGGTCAGCTGCAATTCGACCTGCGTGTCCTAAAGTACTGGGGGAGTACAGGTCCTGTACGGGTCGGAGGTTGCAGCCGATCACCCTCTCGGCAGAGCGCACAACGTGTTGCAGTCTTTGTTTGTCCCTGCTTGTGGCCTGCTCGTAGTAACTGTAGTTAATTTCACACAACTGCTTAATTCTGCCTTAGTTTATATGAGTTTATTCATTTACCATCACAACGCCCTTACACCAGCACAGGTGAAGCAGAGAAACACTACTTCCGGTTTCTGCTCCGTGCAAATTGTAGAATGTATTCACAAGATAGCAGCAGCTTTGTGACAGCAGAACTGAGTTTTCTCAGTTAATTCACCTCCCTTTTTTGTGTTTTTTTGCAGTAATTGTGGTTAAATCCAACAGCAGTTTTATTCCATTCATCCTTTCATCATCTAAACCGCTTATCCTTGCAGGGTCTGGGTGCTGCTGCCCAGCTGATGCTAATTAGCCATAGCATGACTGATTAAAGCCATCCTTAAGGTGAGTTTAGCTGGTCTCTAGAATCAAGATAAATCTATACCAGAATCCCATTTTCAGAAGTGTTTATTTAGCAGCAGAGAGTGTTCAGTAGTTTACTGTAAAATTATATAAAGCTATTAGCATAAAAAATACAGCTTGCTAGCATCAGTGTAGCTTTGTGACTGAACTGCGGCTGTGTATTACTGCGTTCACACAGAACAGTGACCTCCATCTATTTAATGAAAGAAGAGAATCCGTGTTTAGGTTTCTGTTGGGTGATTGCAGCTGTTGCTGGTTTATAATCTGATCCTGTCGCATCAGGAGCTACAAACTGACTCAAAGCTAAGTTTCAGTGAAGCTGTGGTCTGTTTCTAGGCTGCTTCGTTTTTTTCTATTCCAGATCAAACCAACTGAATAAAGCTGCATATGAACATTTTGTCTTCATACAAATAATTGTTTTACAGAGCAATTAAAATAATAAAGCAATAACCCTGATACAAAAGAAACTCAAAAAATAACTCAAATCCTAACAGTTGATAGTGTGAAGTCAGTCTTTGATGCTGATTGCTTTTTCAGACTTCTTCAACAACTACACTGGCTTTGTCTGGATCATATGTGCACACAAAATGGCATTACATATAGAGATAAATGTATGATGGTCAACCTTGTGATCTTCCTAAGATAAGTGACACTAGGTGGGCTTGCAGGTACACAGCCTGTTGCAATCTGCTTGTTAGACTCCAAACAGTGTACCATGTGATTGGCCGGAAACCAACTAATGCCAGTGACTAGGTTCGCCTTAAAAACTGCTTTGGACAATACGTAGCAGCACTAACATTAAGCGAGCAACAAACTGCGCCAGTTTGTTGCTCGCATAATGTTAATATAAGCAAGTTAATATAAGCATGTTAATATAAGCAAACAAAACCCCCAATGGCCCCAATTTAGCTCCATACAGTCTGACCAAAACACGTTTTGTTAGCTGTTACGGCTCTGGGCCTTGTTGGGCCTGGGTTGCAGGGCTTGTCTGTCTTTGTGCTCCTCCCCTTTACAGGTGCTGCTGATTCGTTCATTTGGTGCAGAGTACTTAACCCTGGCTGTCTCCGTCTTCTGCGTGGCTGGTCGCCCTCGGCTTCCACTCTGCCGCTTGGGATGTTTGGTGGCCAGGCCTCAGTTCCCCTCAGTTGTTTTTGTTAATAAACATCTATTTGTATGCACTTTAACCACGGCATGGTTTCACGTTTTTGTTACGACCCTGAGCCAGTTGTAACAAATGGGGGCTCGTCAAAAGCAAAATTTGCTACAGTTCGTAAATTTGTTGGTTTGAATGCGTGATATGTTTCATTCATCTTTGTTTCTTGTTTGTAGGAGTGAGCAGTGATGTCACCGTGTTGGTTGGACGCGGCTTTGTTAACCGCTTGTTTGTTGTGGGCAGCTGTGGCGTATTTGATAGGTTAGTCCGATATACAGGTGAGTGAAATGTTTTTTGGACTTGTGCATCAGTGTTGGTTCTGTTTAAGTGGCTGTGTCTCCTGCTAAGCTAGTGTCGTGATGGTTTGCGGTTGGCGTTCGCTGTGTAGGCAGTGATCTCGGGGGCAGTCCGTAAGATTAATTTCTTACTGGTTTGGTGCTTAATAAACCCGCCGCCGATCCACGTGAAGAGCCAGGAATCAGTTTATTAGGTGAGTCGTGGCAGGCAGGTAAAGTATAGTGGGGACATGGTTACTTTGGACCCATTGCGTACTTGTTTCAATTTGCTTTCACTTCACGCTCTATTCGGCGCTTAGCTGGCATTTTTTTCTCTCTGTGATGTGATCAGTTTTTTTCTTGAAAATGGAGTTTGATCTGGACAATTTTATAGCTGATCCTTCTTTGGAGAAGTTTTATAGTGCTACTAAAAACGATCTTATAGCCTGCTCATTTTGAAGTGCCTGTGGTTAAACAAGAGAAAAAGGGGATTATTAAAGGGCGATTATGGGCCACGTTGGTTGAGCAAAAAGTTTTGCCACCTCCCGCACCAAACACCCGGGGTGAAGTTGGGGCGTTTGACCCTGAGGTATGAAAAATGGAGTTGGAATTGGAGATGCGTTGTTTAGAGATGCAGCATCAAATCGAAATGCGCAAATTGGAATTGGAGGCAGCTGCGAAACGCGACTCGGCGCGCGGTTCTGCTGATCAGGACAGCGGTTCTGCAGTGGCGGAGTTTGACATTAATAAATGCATTCGCTTGATTCCACCGTTTTCAGAGTTGGATGTAGACAAGTATTTTGTCTTGTTTGAACGTGTGGCTAAGACACTCAGGTGGCCTAAAGATGTTTGGCCGTTGCTTTTGCAGTGTGTTTTTACTGGTAAAGCACAGGAAGCGTATGCCTCGCTGTCACCTGATGACAGTTTGAATTATGATAAAGTTAAGAGTGCAGTGGAAAAAGCTTATGAACTTGTACCCGAGGCGTATAGACAGAAATTCCGCCGTTATAAAATATAAATAAAAAATAAAAATATAAAATATCCGACATTCAGAGTTACACTGAATTTGGGCGTGTAAAAACTGCCTTATTTGATTGGTGGTGCGCTGCACAGGATGTGAAAAACTTTTATCAGCTCTGCGATCTTCCTTTGTTGGAGGAGTTTAAAAATGGCTTACCGGATAACATTGCAACTTACATTAATGAGCAGAAAGCTAAGACCGTGTCTGAAGCTGCAGTGTTGGCAGACGAATACGTGCTGACTCATAAGAATTTTTCAGATCATGTTGGTTTCAGACAATCTTTTGGGCAAAGTGGGAACCGTGTTGATCGGGTTGATGCTGTCGCTAGGCCAAATGAGGCCAGACAGTTTAAAAGTCCGGTTGTTCGGGATGATCGGGTTTGTCATTACTGTCACAGACGCGGACACAGTAAGGCAGATTGTTATCAGCTCAAGGCTGAAATGAAAAAGTTTCAGACTGTTCCTAAAGGCGTTGGTTTGGTTGCACCGGTGCAGAGTCCTTTAAAGGACACAACGAACGTTCGGTCTTCTGAAGTAGGCGTCTCATATCAGCCTTTCATTCGTGACGGGTATGTGTCACTGCCAATTAGCACGGAAAAGGTTCCAGTTAAGATTCTTAGGGATACTGGCGCGTTTGACTCTTTCATTAGAGCTGATGTTTTGCCGTTCTCGGTTGAATCTGAGACGGGTGCCTGTGTTCCGATTTGGGGAATGGGATTAAACGTGTTGTTTGTTCCATTACATAAAGTGTCTCTCGACTGCGAACTATTTACTGGTGACGCACAGTTGGCTGTGCGCCCTGCTTTGACGATTGACGGAGTCTCTGTGATTTTGGGTAACGGTTTAGCTGGGACACGTTTGTGGGTGGACACTGTGCGGTTGGATGGGCTAGTTAAGTTGGAGCCAATTGAACAAGTCATTTCTCAGACTGACGAGAATAACAGGGAATTCCCGGATGTGTTTACCGCATGCGCAGTTACTAGAGCCATGATGCGTGCTCAGAGCGGGAAAGAGGAGAAATGTGTGAAAAAAATGACTCTTCCATTGTCCAGTTTTCCCATGTCTCTGTCTCGCAGCAAGTTCGCGGCGGAGCAGCAAGCCGATGTTTCTCTGAAGAGTCTCTTCGATCAGGTGTGCCCGCTGAGTGAAATCACTGACTGTGCATGTGGATACTTCCTGCAGGACTCGTTGTTGGTGAGGACGTGGTTACCCCTTGCTGACATGGTGGGTGAGCCAGTATTTCAACTAGTGGTTCCCATTAAACTCCGCTCTGCAGTGTTAAAAGTTGCTCATGACGAGTCTGGCCATTCTGGTGTACGTAAAACGTACACAGCAAATCCAGGAGGCCCAGATTAACACTGTCAGATTTGATTTCAACACTTTTAAAGTGTCTATATGGGTCCACACCAGAAAGTGTTAATTTAACTCTTTTTGGAGAGTTGGTACCTTAACTCTTATAAAGTGTCAAATATCAAATCT
>NC_051446.1:3652514-3657541 GCF_001649575.2 Kryptolebias marmoratus | reverse complement strand
ATCTGTGATTCTGGGGCGGAGTCAGTGAATTAACTCCTTCAGTGTTCGAGCTGCTGGTGGAGTTCAGAGTTAAGAAGTAAAGAGTTATTGATTCCATTTTAACACCTCTAGATTTGATACGTAAACACTTTGTTTTAACACTGGATTTTAACTACTAATTATATACATCCCAGAGTTACATAAACAGAATGTGACTATAAGTGTAAAATTACCTCTGCTTTTGCACAAAGTCTGCTAACACCAAAACATTTAACACTTTTGAATTTGCTGTGTATGACCGGGTTCTCAGAGATTTTTTTTGGCCGCGTCTTAGAAAGGATGTGTCGTCTTATATTAAGATGTGTCATGTCTGTCAGCTCATTGCTAAACCCAATCAGGTTTTGAAACCGTTCCAATTAAGCCCAATTGTTGCCGCATCTGAGCCATTTGAGCATTTAATAATTGACTACGTGGGCCCGTTACCTCGCTCAAAGGCTGGTTCATTATATCTGCTCACTGTAATGTGTCAAACTACACGCTATCCAGCAGCCTATCCATTACGTACAATAACTGCTAGGTCTGTGGTACGTGCGCTCACCCAGTTCTTTTCGGTGTTTGGCATCCCTAAAGTCATTCAGTCTGACCAAGGAACGAATTTTTCATCACATTTGTTCAGTCAGGTTTTGAAGCAGTTACGGGTGCGACACAGTAAAGCAACAGCGTATCATCCAGAGAGTCAGGGGGCGTTAGAGCGCTTCCACCAGTCTCTGAAATCTCTCCTGCGAGCTTACTGTACAGAACTGGCGGGCGACTGGGAGGAAGGTTTGCCGTGGCTGATGCTGGCCGCCAGGGAGGTAACCCAGGAAAGCACCGGGTTTAGCCCAAACGAACTGGTTTTTGCACACAACGTGAAGGGTCCGTTGGCTGTGGTGGCGGACGGGCTTAAAGAGTCTGTTCCACCGACAAACTTGTTGGATTATGTAAATGGTTTCAGAAGACGCTTGTATCTTGCGCGGGAACTCGCAAAAGAGAAGCTGACTAAAGCACAGAGGAAAATGAAAAGCCTGTTTCATTGCCGTGCTGAGGCGCGCTCATTTCTGCCTGGTGATCAAGTGTTGGCTTTGTGCCCAGTCACGACTTCTCCTTTCCAGGCGAGATTCGCTGGTCCATATACAGTTCTGGAGAGGGTTTCCAACCAGAACTACTTAATATCAATGCCAGAGTGGAGAAAGAAAAGCCAGTTGTACCATGTTAACATATTAAAACCATATTATGCTCATGATGATTTATTTCAGTCAGTGTAATGGCGTTACCCCGGCGTGTGCCGTAAACAGCCTTGCTGGGGGGAAGCAAGACGTTCAGCACCATGGACAGCGCACTGTCACCTGTGGGGAATGACAGCAGCATGGATGTGTTGGACAGCGCTCTGATTCATGGGCGTCTTAAAAACTCTGAAACTTTGGGTACATTGGACACGTTGTTGGCTCACTTACCTGCAGGTCGTTCTAAACAGTTAGCAGAGTTAATAGGTGAATTTCCTTGTTTGTTTTCGGACACGCCAGGTCACACGCATCTGATTGAACACGATGTGGATGTGGGAGATGCTAAACCAATAAAACAACGGTTCTACAGGGTGAATCTGTAAAAGTGTAAGCATTTGGATGCAGAAATACATGCGTAATGGGATTGCAGAACAGAGTATGTCCAGTTGGGCATCTCCATGTATTCTGGTCCCCAAGCCTGATAACACCCTACGTTTCTGCTTTGATTTTTGCAAGCTTAACGCTGTCACAAAACCCGATTGTTTCCTGTTGCAGAGAATGGATGAATGCATTGACCAGGTGGGTTCTGCTAACTTTGTTAGTAAGTTTGACCTTCTAAAGGGTTACTGGCAGGTGCCTTTGACACAACGTGCACGTGAAGTGTCTGCATTTGTTACTCCTACAGGCTTGTTTTCTTACACGGTGATGCCGTTTGGCCTGAGAAATGCGCCAGCGACGTTTCAAAGATTAATGAACAGAGTGGTTGGTGACATGACTGGGTGTGCGGTCTACTTGGACGACGTGGTGATGTACTCTGATACGTGGGAAGAGCACGTGGAGCGCATCCGGGAGCTTTTCACTTGTTTGGCGGGAGCAAGGTTAACAGTCAACCTGGCCAAATGTGAATTTGGAAGGGCGACTGTTACCTATTTAGGTCGTGTGGTTGGCCACGGTGAGGTCCGCCCTGTTGCAGCGAAGGTTCAGGTGGTAGAGCAGTGTCCTTTTCCAGCTACGAAAAGGGAACTAATGCGTTTTCTTGGTCTGGTAGGATACTACAGATGTTTTTGCCGAAACTTTTCATCTGTGGTGGCGCCGCTAACAAATTTGCTGCGTAAGGATGTGAAGTTTGAATGGTCTTCCCTTTGTCAGCAGGCTTTTGAGCAGGTGAAAAGACTGCTGCTCCTGTATTGGCTGCACCACATCTTAACCGTCCGTTCCAGCTTTATGTGGACGCCAGTCACGTGGGTGCCGGAGCTGTCCTTACACAGACTGATGATCTGGGTATTGGCAGGCCGGTGAGTTATTTTTCAAAGAAGTTCAATAAGAACCAATTGAACTACTCTGTGATTGAGAAAGAGACGTTTGCTTTGATCTTAGCCCTGAAACATTTTGATGTTTATTTAAGTGGTGGCGCTAACGTTGTGGTGTTTACAGATCATAATCCACGTTCTTGTCTTCCCTGAAGTGTCCAAATCAGCGATTGATTCGCTGGTCGTTGTTCCTGCAGTCCTACAATCTGACTATTCAATACATTAAAGGGAAAAACAATGTCGTAGCTGATGCGTTATCTCGCGCTCCAGTTTAGTTGCCTGTTTTGTGCTTGTTTTCCCTCTTTGTTTCCTTTTCCTGTCTTTAAAAGAGCTTCTGAGTGCACCAGTTGCTGGTTTGGAGAGTGGAGTGAGGAGGAGAGAACCTGTACATTACATGTCAACCTGGCTAAGTACAACTGGTGGTAAAAGCAGCATCTTAATGGTGGCTGGGTTTGTTACACATGGTGAGTTAGACAGGAGCAGGGTTCCCTATAGGAACCTGTTTTTATGGGTGGGGGTGTTACGGCCCTGGGCCTTGTTGGGCCTGGGTTGCAGGGCTTGTCTGTCTTTGTGCTCCTCCCCTTTACATGTGCTGCTGATTCGTTCATTTGGTGCAGAGTACTTTAACCTGGCTGTCTCCGTCTTCTGCGTGACTGGTCGCCCTCAGCGTCCACTCTGCCGCTTGGGATGTTTGGTGGCCAGGCCTCAGTTCCCCTCAGTTGTTTTTGTTAGTAAACATCTATTTGTATGCACTTTAACCACGGCATGGTTTCACGTTTTTGTTACGACCCTGAGCCAGTCGTAACATTAGCAAACAAATTCTTCCTACACCCACACCTTTTATGACACGTACACAAATTATATATCAAAACGTAGGCATTTTTGTGTGTTCCTACTTTTTCTGTAGGCTTCCGAATTTTGTCTCAAGTGGCCCCAGAATGCAGAGTGACCCCTCCAGATCTTGTATCTTTTTCATTCATTTTTGTCCCACATCATTTCTTCTGATGGTAGTGTGAGGAATGTTTTTAACTCATCATGTCTCTGACATAAAGCACTGTAGAAATGTGAAATTTTTTTGAAATGGAAACCAATCTCTCCTTTCACTCACGGTCAAAGAATTTTTTCAAAACACTTTATAGTTTTGGCACAGCAACTGTTTGTTTGGCATGTACTTCTGCCTTTTTCAGCATATTTTTTCTCATTGAAATACATTGGAACTCCAGAAAAACTGTCAATTTCCTGCTTCTGTTTGAAAGCTATCTACCACAGCATACTTCCACCTAGAAACACCATTCAAAGTTTAAACAAAACAAGACATTCAACTATAACTGAATGAGTCAGCTTTTTGATATCTTGCATAGTTTTTTATAATCTCAGTTTAAAAAGGTGAACTTTTAGGGTCTGAGCCTTCTGTCGTGCTGCTTTGCTGTGGTGATAGAACTCAGAATGTTCAGGTGTGACATCACACAGAGCCTGTGTGTGTTTCTGTGTGTGTATTTTCAGCTTTTTTGGCCATTTTGTACTCTTTAAACACACAGATGAAGCTGCAGTTTTTCACACATAGGGGCAGGAGACATCTGACTTCTGATTGGCTGAGGTTGTTTACTAGGCAGAGTAGGCAGAAAAACCACCCCCGTAATTTGCAGGGGGGGGGGGGGGGGGGGGGGGGGGTTAATACCCCCCAATAATCTGATCTAATCACTATAACCCCCCCAATAAAAATCACATCATTTCCATGTACAAAAAACATGTTACATGACGTTAATTTTCTTTATTCATGATCAATTTTGGGTAAAATACCTGTAGTAGCAGGTTTAGTAATCTGGTAATGTAACCCCCATTCCTGTAAAAACGTGGTATCACCCAACCCGCCTTCTCTACCAAGCCGCTGCGTTCACCGTTTGTTTGTGGAAGCAGCCGCTGGGCAGTGGGGCTGTAGCTTTAAAAAATGAAAAGACAACCAAAAAGCAGACAACCAACAGTTTTTCAATGTTGGTCGAAAACACCCCCTTGTAAAAAGAGAAAAAAAGAAAAGAGGTAAATGTATATGTATTGTTAAGTTAGCTGATGGTTTAATAACTCTATGCTCTGTGTAGCAGACACACTATGAATTCCTCCATAGCTTCTCTGTGGTCTACACACACTCCTTTTTATCGGCTGCAGCAGTAATCTCCTTCCATGAGTTTGAGCCATGTGATTATCTTTGTGATCTCTTATATAGGGATCATATAAATGCTGATACAGGCGAACCAGCTTCACAAGAGCAGTAACATTGCCCATTTTGAATGGAGCGCGGCGCGATTGCGTGACTGTTAGCGCGTGCACCCTCGTGGTGATCAACTTGATCGTGGTGTGGGGAGGGGTTCCTTAGTTCAGTCAAAATCAAAGCATTTAATGCTAAAGTACCTAAGCACATTAAAAGGTCCATCAAATCTTAAATGCAGCTCACTGCAGCTGCCAGTCTGATAGTTTAGTT
>NC_051446.1:3642162-3652414 GCF_001649575.2 Kryptolebias marmoratus | reverse complement strand
ATTAAATGCAGGTGAGGCTGAAGCAGATCTTCCAGTCTGAATTTACGCCTAGGCTTCATTACAAAAAAAGTTAAGTAAAACATAGTAAAAGCATTACATTGTATTTCATATACAGTTAACCCAAAATCTCCTGAATCCTTTTAGAAAAGTAAACAATTTAAAAATTTAATAATTATTATTTAATAAATAAATAAATAAATAGGCAGAGAGCCTAACCCCCCCAATGTTGGACACAAAGTTACGCCCCTGAGAAAAACCATGGCCATTTCTTAATATGCATACTTGTCTTGTACCTCTATACTCGCGTACGTCTGAAACCTCATCTGTGGCGGCCCAAGTACTGTTCCAATTCTAAGTACGCATCAAGACAAGCACGCTCAAAGAACCCGGATGTGTTCTTGCTCCACCCATTTTATTGAGGATGCACTGATGCATCTTTCTGCGGACTTGAGCCAGCAAGATATCCCATAATGCATTGCACCACAAACAAAATCAAAATGGCAGAGGAGAAAGCTCATAACTGTAAGTGTTTTCGTATTTAAAAATTCAAATAAGCCTAAATAAATAAATATAAATGTGGTTGTTGTTTTGTATAATGTGTGTAACTTGTCAAATTTCCTGCGTGTAATTGCTTTTGTTGTTTGTTTTGTTTGTTTTTAGACACTTCACTATTGCAAAATGCTAATTACCTAACCCACTAACAACAGAAAAAAACCATTAGCTTTTCTTTTTTATGACTTGAACTTTATTGGTTTTCCATAAAGAAAAATACACAGCAGTTCCAGATTAACCTAACAGAAACATTGGCCTTGGTAAATTTTCTGGACTCTCCATAGCACGTGCCATTACAACAATTAAGATTACTGAATAGAAACTAAAACAAATAAAAATAATAATAATAATAATAATAAAATAAAATAAAAGACAATAACATAAACTGCCACCAACCAAGAATCTACATTTATAAATTAACTTAACAGGAAAAAAGGAAAAAAATGCCCTGCCCACAGAAACATTCAAATAATTGTAGCATTACAGTATATTCAGACCCTCACATTAAGTTTGAGCTGGAGATGCCATTTAACCCACATATGAAAAATAATGGGACCACTTTTTGTTGTATTCATTAATTCTATTTAGCAATCTGCAATCTTTCTAAGGCAGCAAGTTTGCCCAGGGATCTATACCAATGAGTCAGAGAGGGGATAGATGGACCCTTCCACTCTCCCACCAACAGCTTTCTCCCCAGTATAACAGCTGTCTGTACCCATTGCGACAGCGGAGAGGGCAGGTGGACCAATGATGACGAGTCCCTGAGAATATAGAGCTTGCTGCAAAAGGATAAATTCTGGCCAACAACTTTTTCTAAAACTTCGTGAACTGATGACCAGTACTCTTGAATTTTGGGACACTCCCAAAGCACATGTACTAATGTGCCATTATTCCCCTGACATTTCCAACACACCGGGGTATCTGACAAACCAACCTTGTACAGTCTATACGGTGTCCAGTATACTCTGTGTAAAATCTTAAATTGAACCAGTCTCGTTCTTAGTTCCCTTGACATTATTTTCCCATTCTTAAGAATCGTATTCCATTCCTCGTCAGTGAAGCTGAGGTTCAAATCAGTTTCCCAGGATCTCTTAAGAGACATAATATTAGAATCCAAGGCAGTCAGCAGCATTCTATAGTAAATAGAGGCTTCATGCCCGTGACCAAACACCTTTTTAATCTCTTCCAGTGTAGTGCATGTTGCAGGAATAGAAGTGGAGGAACCAAAAGTCTTCACCAATAAATGTCGTAATTGTAAATATTTCCAGAAGTCTTGTCTGGATAATTTAAATTCCACCACCTGTGTTTCAAAGGACTTTAGTGAACCATTCCCATATAGGTCACCTATTACACATATCCCTTTTTGATACCAGGACTTCCAGAAAAAGGGGTTTTACCTATGCGAAGTTTAGGATTATACCAAACGCTGGCAGATTTATAAAGATATGGGTCAAATTTTAAAAATTTAGCTATCTTTTTCCACAGCCATTTCATATGGGAGAGAACCGGATGCAACTGATTCAGAGGAGCAAGGTTAATTGATAGACAGCTAGACAGTGCAAGTAGCAGACAGGCTGCTGTCTCAAGAGTGAACCAAGGTGGAGCTCTTTCAGGGGGCAAAAACCAATGTGCCAAATGTCTAAGAGAAAAGGCATAGTGGTAGTTAAGTAAATTAGACATACCTAGGCCCCCCTTGTCTGCTGGTGTTTGCCATTTTTGCAGATTCAATCTTGGCTTTTTCTTATTCCTTAAGAATAAGTTACAGAGCTTATCAAACTGTGTAAAATATATCATAGGAACATGTACCGGTAGAGCCTGTAGTAAGTAGTTAAACTTGGGAGTACAAATCATTTTAATAACATTTACCTTCCCCCACATGGAGAGATATAATTGATTCCAACGCTCTATGTTCACCCTCATTCTTTCTAACAATGGCTCAAAATTCCTCTTCATTAAATTGGTAAGTTGGGGTGGGAAAGTTATTCCAAGGTACTTAATACCATTCTTGGGCCATGAAAACATACCAGCTGGAAATACATTTTAGGGCAAAACGCAGTAAGTGGAAGGGTCTCTGATTTTGTCCAATTGACCTTATAGCCTGAAATGTCAGAAAATATGTTAATTAGAGAAAGCAAAGTGGGGAGGGAATGCACCGGATCTGACACAAAAAGAAGAAATCATCAGCATACAACATAAGTTTATGACAGCTGTGTCCTATAGTAATGCCCGGAAGGTTGACCTCTTTTCGAATAGCAACTGCCAGTGGTTCCAGAGCTAATGCAAAGAGTAAGGGAGACAGGGGGTCACCCTGTCTGGTGCCTCTTTTAAGTTCAAATGATGGACCAATTATTCCATTTGTAAAAACGGATGCCATTGGCTGAGCATATATAAGCCGAATCCAGTTTATGAAGTTATCACTAAAGCCAAAACATTCCAAAGTTGAGAACAGATATTGCCACTCGACTCTGTCGAATGCCTTCTCTGCATCTAGCGATAGAGCAGCCATAAGCTTCCGACTATCTCGAACTGCCCACATAATGTCTATAAGCCTTCTAATATTGTCAGCCGAGGAGCGAGAGCGTATAAATCCAACTTGATCTGGATGGACTAATGTAGTTAGATCTCGATCTAATTGATTAGCTAGAATTTTTGATAATATTTTACTATCATATGATGTTAAATAAAATAAATAATTCTTGCAGTCTGAGGGTTCCTTGTCTTTTTTCAGTATGAGAGTGATAATAGCTTCTGAGAGTGAAGGCGGTAACGTTTTTCTCATAAATGACTCATTATATGCATTCAAAAGTAGAGGAGATAATTCTTGGGGAAATGCTTTATAAAACTTTGACGTAAAGCCATCTAACACTGGGGCCTTATTTGAGGGTAGGTGTTTAATTATCTCCACTATTTCCTCAGTGGTGATGGGAGAGTCTAGACCCACAAGTTGATCTTTTGTTACTTTGGGAAGGTTTAAGCCAGACAAAAATTTCTTGATACTTTCTTGGGAAGCTGATGATTCGGAGCTATAAAGATTCTTATAGTAATCACTAAATACTACATTTATTTCATGGGGATCTGAGACCAGCTGACCATTTCTATCCCTGATAGCTGAGATGTAGCTCATGGCCTCTCTCTGCTTAATATATCTAGCTAATAGCCTACCCACCTTATCTCCTTCTTCAAAGTATTTTTGCCTGGCACGAAATAGATTAAATTCAGCTTTTTCTGATATGATAGTATTATATTCATACTTCAACTTTGTGTGTTCAAGTTTACTGAGGAAGGGTCCCTTTTAAGATCACACTCTGTAATCTCAATTTGTCTTTCTAAATTAACTAATTTAATATTATTTTCTTTTTTCTTAAATGAAGCCTGCTGGATAATATGACGCCTTAAATATGCTTTTAGCGCTTCCCATGCCACTCCAGCAGAGGGAGCAGAGGGAACGTTAGTATCGATGTATAATTTAATTTGTGATCTGAGAGAATCTTTAAAAGCCTCATCCAGTGGGAGACTAGAATTTAACCTCCATCTAGGGCTTCTCACAATAGTATTAACTGCAGTCATATGGAGATAAATTGGGCTGTGATCTGAAAGTATTATGCTCCCAATATTAGTAGAGACGACCGATGCCCTTAATGGTTGGGTAACCAAAAAAAAAAAAAATTCTTGAAAAAGATTGATGTGGGGGAGAGTAAAAAGTGTAATTCCTCCCAGAAGGATTTTATAACCGCCAAACATCAGCAAGACTACAGGCTTCGCACAAACCTTTAAGTGCAGTATGTGTTTTTGGAATGCGCGGCATCACAGCGCTTCTGTCTAATGTCATGTCCATCACCTCATTAAAGTCTCCTGCTGCTATGCTGGGATAGTTCCCTAAGTCCATTAATTTCTTCTCCAGCTGTCCAAAAAAGGAAGGGTCATCAACATTAGGTGCATACACATTTGCCAAAATAATTTTTTTTCCTTAGATTTCGCATAGCATCAGGAACATCCTCCCTTCCTTATCTTTACTCTGCTTCAGGCATTTGAACTGCAGGCGTCTATCAATGAGTGTAGCCACACCTCTGCTTTTACTGTTACCACAACTAGGACCCACAAAGCCCACCCAACCTGCACCCAGTCTGTTATTCCAGCAGGGAGAGATGTGTCTCCTGGATAAATAAAATATGACATTTCTTAGCTTTGATAAAAGACAATATTTTTCTTCTCTTTATGACATTATTAATACCTTTGACATTCCAGCTCATGAAACTCAAATTATTACTACTTAATGAAATCTTCAAGATGTATGTAAAGCAAGTAATACTGTAAACATATTCTCAATATTGACATCCTAGGGCTGAGCAAAAACAAAGAAAAAACACACAAACCCCAAAAAAGAAAGACAACCCCCCACCCAGCTACACCCAAAACTAGAACAACTTTCAGAATATTTCTAACTAAACTATAACTGAGTAACCAACCCTTACTCTGGTCTGCGATCATACACTCAACCAATGCCCCCCCAGAGCCCACCCCCCTCCACAACCCCTCCTTATACAGCGTGGGTGGAGAATATGCAGTCAAGCGGAATAATATGCAGAAAAACTTTAAGCTCACACCCATAAAGTTCAGAACAGAAGCCAGACAATCAAAATACCACATAATTCAAAACAAGTCCAGTTGAGTAAGGAGCAAACACCGGTGTAGATATAAATTAAATGCACATACCTTAATACTACTGGGAGGCTCATCAAAGCTCAAACTTCGAAACAAAGGAAATGTTTATGTATTCTCACCCATAATGTCCTCAGTCATATTCACATGAGTCCGAAGATGGGTCCAAACTATGAACAGAAGGATCAGTTTCCTACATTAACATGTCTATATATATCCAATGTGTAGATCTTGCCATCGATGACCTCCTAGGTGGGTTTGCACGGTATGGATCACAGCCGGTCAGTTCATAGAACGAACGTAAGCCAGGGCCGCCTTATGGTCCTCGAAGCGCACACGCCCTTGTGACGTTATCACAGTAAGCACCGCTGGGTAACTAAGAAAAAAGCGAACACGTTTCTCATGTAGTAATTTCTTACATTTGTAACCACTGCTCACGGTTCCCTTATGAACAGCGCCCAGATTCTTTGATCTACTCTCTATCTAACGCTATACTTCTAGGGCGTCATGGATAATAGTACATAGTGTAAATAGAGTGGGCAACTGACTACATTAACTAGACTGCGATGAAATACCGTACTACTGATAAATAAATGCAGCTTAACTTTAACCTTATATAGGAATAGGGTAAAATAAGGATGGAAACTGACTGTGCTGAATAACTTACCAGTTTATTAACCCGTACTGGTCAGTGAAATAAACCACATCAAACCGACTTACCAGCGAACAAGTCACTTTACCTCAAATACAGTTATTCAAAGAACACTGACACAAATTAACTCAGGTGATACTCACAAACAGTGCCAGTACAGTTAACTCTCAGGACCCCAATAGCAAACAATAAATGTTAGCACAACTAGCGAAACTTTCCGAGCCCGAAAAACACAGGATTATAGACAAACAAACAGTCTGTGGGCGCCATGAACGTTGCAGCCTGACAGACGTAGTTAGCATAGCATAAGTCCGAATAGCAGTCCAGAGGATGGCGTCTCCCGGCGCGACCACGAGGAGTGCATAACTTACCGCACCAGGGATTACCAGTCCTGAAACAAACGGAAAACAAACTGCTCCAACTCCGCTTGTTCCAGTCCAAACGTACACGTCCACTCAGTCCAGTTTTGTGGCTCCTAAATCCAGAAAAATGTCCGGAAAAACGTTGTAGCTCCAGTGGCTAGCAACAAGATGAAAAATCCAATCTCGTCCATCCAATGGCCGCCGACCGACTCCTCCGTCGCTCTCAACAAGCCCCATCCCTCTGTTACTGGTCCCACCCCCCAGTCAACAAAGCCAATCAGCTTACTCAAACTCAATTTTGCCTTGACTGACCAGTACGGTAGAGACATGTGTAATGATGCATTTACTGGCGGTAGTAAATAGTAGTGTCAGCAAAAAAAAAAGGGTTATATATAACCTAGGGGGTTACATCCTCCCCCTTCTAAATGTCCAGAAGCCCTCATCGGACTATCTAGGCGGACCAACTTAATTTACCCTTTGGTAGCTAAATTAGCAATATAAGTATACTTGTCAGAATACCCCATCTAAACTAGTGGAGGCACACACTGGACCACAGGGGTAAGGCTCCCACTTCCAACAGTGATTCTCACTCCACGGTGTACTATCACAAACGGTTTGTCAATGGGGTCTCCAGGCTTGTCATAACTGAGCCGAATGACTGGCTTAATCCTTTGCCGTGACTGATGAATACTGAGGGGCTCTGCATTGCTTTCAGACTGACTAGCCAAGGGGAGCGCTCCCCCTTCTAGACCTGTGTCCGCCACAGGGTCGTCAGGCAGCTGTATAACCTCTGGTTCCTCTTCAGCCTCTGGGATAGTAGCAGCACTCTTAGGCTCGCTTAGACAAACACAGTTTGAAGGTAGGTTTTCCTCTGTAGTGAAGCGAGACACCTTTCGGTTGAAGTGCTCGGCCAGGAGGTCCAGGGCCTGGGAAACAGACTCTCTTTGAGCAGTGGATAGGTACCACAAATCATCTTCCTCTGGCTCAGACATAACCTCCTTGTCAGTTCTTTGCAGTGCATTGTCATCATGTTTGTTTGTCTTGGTCTCGGCTGAGGACCTCGTCGTGGGCCGGTGAGATTCTTGTTTCTCCTCATGATCAACAGGAAACCGAACTAGGTGTCCTACAGGTAGGAGATGATCACGATGCAGGGTTTTGACAATGACTCTGCCCTTTTCTGGCTTTACCCTGTAAACAGGCAGGCTTGGCAGTTTTTCAACCACTATATAGGGGCTTGAGTTCCATTTGTCTCCAAGTTTATTTTTGCCAGGTACACCTGTCCTTCGGATAAGTACGCGGTCTCCTGGTTCCAGAACTTGGTTTCTTACTCTACGGTCATAGTATCTTTTGTTTCGCTGGTGGTTTTTATCTGCTACTTCCTGTGCCAGTTTGTAAGCGTTTTGCAACTCTGCTTTCAGCTTTTCAACATAGTGAATGTAACTTTGGTGGTCTTTGTCATCTGGAGACGTTCCAAAGCAGAGGTCAATTGGCAGATGAGCTTCCCTACCAAACATGAGGTAGTATGGCGAGTAGTGGGTCGCATCATTCCGCGTACAATTGTAAGCGTGGACCAGCAAACTGATATGTTGACTCCACCTTTGCTTTTGAGAGGGATTTAGTGTGCCAAGCATAGATAGGAGTGTGCGGTTGAAACGCTCCGGCTGTGGGTCACCCTGGGGGTGATAGGGAGTCGTCCTAGACTTCTTTATGCCCAACATTTGTAGAAGCTCTTTAATTAAGCGACTCTCAAAATCACGCCCCTGGTCAGAATGAATTCTCGCTGGCAGGCCGTAGTGTACAAAGAACTGTTCAACCAAAATCTTGGCAACGGTTGAGGCTCTTTGATCTTTGCTGGTATAGGCCTGAGCATAGCGAGTGAAATAGTCTGTGACCACGAGGACATTGGTCACTCCCTTTGAATCGAGCTCAATAGATAAAAAATCTATACAGACAAGACCGAGAGGGCCACTGCTTGTGATTTGGTTCAGTGGTGCGGCCCGTTGAGGTAAGGTTTTGCGGGCAACACACCTGCCACAATTCTTGATGTAGTCTGCAGTGTCGGAGGCCATCTTGGGCCAGAAAAATCGGTCTTTCAGTAGTTCAACCGTGCGCTCAATTCCAAGGTGCCCTGACTCATCATGAAGCGCCCTGAGTACGTGTGGTCTGAACTGACTTGGGAGAACGAGTTGAAAATTCTCAATGCCTGCATCCCTGGAGACTTTTCTGTGCAATAGCCCATCTCTCATCAGGAGTTTTGGACTTTCTCTTTGTAGAAGCAATAACTCTGGATGTCTATTGGAGGGCCAGGCACCAACCTGAACTGCTTTTTTGGCAACACTTATTACTGGGTCTGAGTCCTGTGCTTTGGCCAGGTCCACTTTGCTTAGCCTCTCCAGCGAGCTTAACTGCAGGTGAGTAAAACAAGCATATGCATCAGGGACAGCACTTGGCTGGGCCCCCAGTTGATCGATAAGTCGCTCTAGATGTTCGGAAGACTGAGCTCCATCCGTGGGGTGGAAAAGAGCTTTAACTCCTGAAGGGGGTATTTTCCTCCATCCACAGTCATCATCGAGTGCATTTCTGGACAACCAATCAGCATTCACGTTATCTCGGCCTGGTTTGTATTGGATGTCAAAGTCGTAACTGGTAAGGGCTGCTAACCACCTATGACCAGTGGCGTTCAGCTTGGCGGTTGTAAGTACATAAGTGAGGGGATTATTATCCGTCCTCACAGTAAAATGGGCCCCATAAAGGTAATCGTGGAACTTATCCACGACCGCCCACTTCAATGCCAGGAATTCTAGTTGGTGAACGGGGTAGTTTCTCTCTGACTGGCTCAACTTGCGGCTAGCAAATGCAACAGGGCGTAAGCCATCTGAGTGTTCCTGGTTAAGGACCGCTCCAAGCCCATCAAGACTGGCATCGACGTGGAGGATGTAGGGCTTTGTAGGGTCTGCAAAGGCCAAGACTGGGGCATGTGTGAGACACTGGACAATTTTATGAAACGCCTCAGTGCATGCAGGTGTCCATTGCTCTCCAAATAGCCGAGAGGGATGATAGTAAGACGAGTACAAGTCCTCATTGTTCTTTCGCTTCTTTTGCATTGGTGGGTACCCCTTTGTGAGATCCGTGAGGGGGCGGATTATAGCAGAATAGTTGGCGATGAACTTACGGTAATAGCCACAGAATCCCAGGAAGGACTGCAATGATTTTAAGTTTACTGGAGGTTCCCACTGGGCTACTGCCTTTATCTTATCAGGGTCTGTCGCGACGCCAGCAGCAGACACGATGTGACCGACGTATTTGACTTGAGGCTGACAAAATTGGCACTTATCGATGGACAGCTTTAAACCTTGTTCTCCCAGGCGATCGAGCACTTTGAGAAGGCGCTCCTCATGCTCCTCCAGAGTACGACCAAACACAATAAGATCATCGAGGTAGACAAGACACTGGAGGAGATTCATGTCGCCCACAGCCTTCTCCATTAATCGCTGAAATGTCGCTGGGGCACCTGTGATCCCTTGAGGCATGCGTTCGAACTGGTAGAAACCTAAAGGGCAAATGAACGCAGTCTTTTCTTTGTCTTCTTCGGCCATTGCAATTTGGTAATAGCCACTGCGAAGGTCGAGCACGGAGAACCAGCGACTTCCAGTGAGACAGGCCAAGGCATCATCTATTCTCGGCAGTGTGTATTGGTCTGGTATGGTTCTGGAATTAAGGGTGCGGTAATCAATGCACATTCGAACTTTTCCAGTTTTCTTTCTTGCAATTACGATTGGTGAAGCATAGGGGGAACGAGACTCTTTAATTATGCCAGCTGCAAGAAGCTCTTTTAAGTGTCGGCGGAAATCATCAATGTCTGCTGGAGCCAGGCGTCTTACCCTTTCTCGAAAAGGCCTGGAATCTTTTAGTCGGATGTGGTGTTCAACCCCTTTTGCAAGTCCAACATCCCATTCAGTCAGAGAAAAAACTTCAGGTCGCTCAGCCAACCTTTGTGATAGTCTGACCTTCCAGTTTTCAGGAATGG
>NC_051446.1:3634687-3639059 GCF_001649575.2 Kryptolebias marmoratus | reverse complement strand
CTCCCGGCGCGACCACGAGGAGTGCATAACTCACCGCACCAGGGATTACCAGTCCTGAAACAAACGGAAAACAAACTGCTCCAACTCCGCTTGTTCCAGTCCAAACGTACACGTCCACTCAGTCCAGTTTTGTGGCTCCTAAATCCAGAAAAATGTCCGGAAAAACGTTGTAGCTCCAGTGGCTAGCAACAAGATGAAAAATCCAATCTCGTCCATCCAACGGCCGCCGACCGACTCCTCCGTCGCTCTCAACAAGCCCCATCCCTCTGTTACTGGTCCCACCCCCCAGTCAACAAAGCCAATCAGCTTACTCAAACTCAATTTTGCCTTGACTGACCAGTACGGTAGAGACATGTGTAATGATGCATTTACTGGCGGTAGTAAATAGTAGTGTCAGCAAAAAAAAGGGTTATATATAACCTAGGGGGTTACGCATTCATCAAATTTTTTGCGTTTGTTGTTCAGAAGCTTTGAGTAGTCAGGAAACACCATAACCCGATGCTCTCTCCAGGTCACATTGCACATTTCACGTGCTGCCTTGCCGATGCGTTCACGGTCTCGAAATCTCCCAAATCAAGCGATGATAGGTCTCGGATGGGAGGGCCGGTCGCCCTGACCTTAAGGCGATGGACCCAATCTGTGTGCCCTCTCAATGTCCAATCCATCGGGAAACTTGATGTTAAGAAGTGTTGGTAGAGTTGCTTTCAGAAATGCCACAGTGTCATTTCCTTCACAGGATTCAGCAAAACCCAGAAAACGCAAATTATTCCTATGCTCTCCGTTTTCCATATCATCGATCTTCTGCCTCAGTGTTTCAACCTCGGCGCTGGAAGCCAGGGGGCTAGCCTCTTGCCTCTGATGTGCGTCCTCTAGAAATCACAGCCGATCCTCCACTTCAGCAATCCGGATGGCGATGTCCGCAATTTTCTTCTCAGTTGCATTCGTTGTGTTTCGTATCTCTTCAAGCTTCTTGTCATGGCTTTCAGACTTCTCTACGATAAGAGCTGAAAGCTCGGCCAGCTCCACAGCTACCTCGCTGGTTACCCCCGAGGCTGCTACACTCGTTGTTTCAGAAGGAGAGACACGATTAGCCTGATCTTGAGCTAGGTTAGCCAGGTTAGCATTAGCAGCCTCGCTACTTTTACTGCCTCCCCCAGCCACGCTGAATTTCTGGTCATCTTAGACATTTTACCAATAGCGCAGAGGTATTATCCGGTACAGGAGGCTAATTACTTGGCATCTTGATTTGAGCTTGTGTAATTTATATACAGAATAGGGTATGAGGGAAGGCTTAGAGCGTTCCTAGGCAGCCATCTTGTTGAGTGCGTCACGTGACTCCAACCATTAGCTTTTCAGTGTTAATTAATAAAAGGAACATATTTGTCTTCATGTACCAACTGGCATTGTTTTTATTTTATTAGTGTCAAAAAAAGATCTGATTGAACAACCAAGCTGTAACGGTGAGAACTGTACACAAATTTGTAAAATTAAAATGTTTTCTTTTTGATTAATATTATTTAAGGGACAAATGAAGAAACCTGAGTGCTCACTGAATGGCGTGAGAGAAGAAACTCTAAATAAAGCTCACTTGATCCAGAATTTGTATTTGGTGTATTTGTTTAGGATTTAAATTTCATAAAAATTTCTTTAAATTCTTATTTACAATCAAAATCAGATACTGTATATAGTTCAAATATTGAACTATATACAGTATTGTACAAGCAACACAAAAAAGGGTTAATGCTGTAAAAGAAAGGGGTTGAAAATTCAAAAATATTTACAGGATTTACACAGAAATATTTACAGTAATAAACTGTTTTTAAAGCAGCTACTATTCTAATACAAGCTTTTCTATATTTAACATTATATGTATTTCTCTTTTTTTAGCCTCTTCTTTGGGTGTGGCACAACTGTCTACATGTGTAAATAAACATGGAACATATGGAATGGAATCATGCTTAATTGTAATCATGTTCATTAAGAAAATGCGGCAGTGCTGCAGAGGCAGAGAGTTGGGCTGCATGTCTGGCTCGAATGCGGTTGCCAGACAGTTCTTCATCTGCAGTTGTAGAAATGTCCTCCTCTCCACCACCATCTTCTGGACCTTCTTCTACATCTTCAACCAGAACGTCATCTGCTGCTACACAGATGTTGTGCAGAATGCAGCATGCAGCAACAACTTTGGGAGCAAAGGCAGGCCGGATCTCAAGTGCCCACAGAAAAATGGATCCCCTTCTTCAGCATTCCGAAGGGACTCTCTATGATGGTTCTGGCCTTTGCTTGATGCCTGTTATATCTTTGTTCCACTCTGCCTGTAAAAAAATATAAATAAAAAAATTCAAGCCAAAAAAATTTATATATAAATTACATGTGGGTTTTTTTGTTTTAAAAACAGTAAACAAACAGAAATATGCACATACTGCCAACATGCTGTCAATATGGGGTCATTATGCAGACTGGATGCTGCAGGCAGGGGTATCCACCATCTCCCAAAATAAGAAACCAGATGGTAGATAAAGGGCTTGCCTATACATTGGGGATTTTTGCAGGACATCATGTACTCAACCAGTATTTCCAATGTATACATCTAAGAAGGAACCGTTTCCATCACAGATGCCTTGTAAGATGATAGAAAGAAAAAGTTTCCTATTTATGTAAGACTTGTGGTTCAGCAGGAGGAAGAATCCTAATGTGGCATCCATCGATGGCACCTACAGCACCACAGAACACCTCATGTCCAGTAAGGCCTGCAAAACCGGCTCCCACCTCCTCCAAAGTTTCCTCAGTGGGAAAATGAATAACCTTGTGGAGGATGGTCATCATTTCATTCACCACAGTGTGCACAATTCTGCAGACTGTTGCTGTTGGCATCGAGAAGATGTTTCCAGTGATCCTGTAGGATGCTCCACAGGCTAACCAATAAATGGTGTAATGGGAAAAATACTGTTTAAGTGATTCTTGCTGCATGTGACCACCATGATTTAGTTTAGTTAGGAATGCCTTTATTCTTATCCCTATAGGGTGCCAGGATGTATGTGTTATCTGGTCCTTTTGTTTCCCCCTGACCCCTCCTGACTGTATGGAAATTTACCAGTATGTCCCTACAAGCTTATAAAGGACGTGTTCCTGGGTTACCTCCCCTTGTGATCAGCTATCTGACCCTTCTGTTCCCCCAGACCCAATAGTATAAAAAGGGGGAGCTGTCTGTAATGCTTCAGACTCACTCTGTTGACTCACCTCAGCACAGTGATTCTCAGCTATATAGCCTAAATAAATTATCCTAAGACAAAACTCTTTGTTGTCCTCTTTGTTAAAGAAAATTCCACAACAATGGTTACAAGGATTTCTAATTCGTGGCTCCATCCATGATCGTTTTGCTGGGGTAACAGACGAGCAAGCTGGTAAATGTTGGTTCTAGAAAGCCGGAACGCTAGTTTCAAGTCGGCATCAGAAAAAAACAATTCTAATGCTGGTGTTTTATTATTTACTACTGTATACCAATGTGCTTTTCTTTTTCCCTGTGAAGAAAAAAAATTATTAGAGCATGTATGACCAACATATAATTTGTTGAGTATCTTCAACACAGTCTATTAATATGATGAAAATCTTACAAATTAAATATAGCTCGACTTTAGCTTTTCTGAACTGCTTTTTGTTTCTTACTACTCAGGATGTTTTGTTTTTTTTAAATCCGGATGAATATTAATTAAATATTTAAGACAAAATATTGGGTTTTTAGAAACATTGATCGATGACTCAGCAGAGGAATCAAAAGAAGCTCTTTTTAAATGTTGAAAACTTGCTTTTTATAGAATAAAAACTTTATAAGGGTTCACAAAATGACTTAACTACTAGCAACTGCCTAAAATATTAATACACTGCAGGATAGGTTTATAGTCATTTCAAACAATCTTTAACCATTAATACATCCAACAGATGGTATGAAAGTACATTTATATAATAATTTATACATACATATAGTATATAGAATAGTTAATTCATGAGTTATTAAACATTAATAAATGTGGAGTATGTCGGTTTTGGAAGTAATTAGTCTTTATGGGTAAAACATTTATAAATTGTTAATTTATAGCTTATTAAGTATGATTCATCCTTAATTAATGATGTTTTCAAGTTTAATAAATAATTTATTAATGATTAAAAAAGGCTAAATAAGGTGTAGTTATTATAAAGTGCTACTGTGTAATCTGGCAACATGTTTCTGCCTGATGGTGTAGGAACTGTTAACTAAGAGTTAGATTTAAATTTGAATTTATTATTATTATTATTGGGGCCTGCCAGCAGTGCATAGAGAGCAGTACAATGCCTTGCGAAGCAAGGCATTGTACTGCCTCATGCAATGCATGCAGGC
>NC_051446.1:3626889-3634587 GCF_001649575.2 Kryptolebias marmoratus | reverse complement strand
AAACTTCAGAGGTGGACTCCTCACATCTTTAGGACCAGCCCTTTATGATTCCTGTCTGCAACTGATCAGCTCTTGGAGCCATCTTGGTTCAGCNACGGATGCACACCGTGGCAGGCCCCGTCAAAGTTTCTCCAGGAACTTTCTAGTTATTATTATTATTATTATTATTATTATTATTGTTGTTGTTGTTGTTGTTATTGTTTATATATAAACAATAATATATAATATTATTATTGGTTATGATATATGTATGTATCAGTGGCGGCTGGCCAATAGAGGGTGCAAGGGTGCCGCCCCACCACTCACATTACCTTGAATAAGACATAAAAAAGTAAATAAAAATATTTCGAAATATATGTGTATATATATATATATATTAGTTGTGTAAGATAAATATTTTATAGTTAATAATAAGTAAAGTTGTTTCGTTCATCGACGTTGTCTGATTGGTGATGTATTTCTGCCCATAAATCTTTGCCCATAGACTCTCGTTAAAAGTAGCTCCTCTTAAATACATGAAATAGGACCGTTCTGGGCGCACCTCTTCTGTGCCAAGAGCTGCTGAATGCAGCTGTGTTTGCATTTCACCGCCTCCTGCCGCCGGAGCGTGGGACTCCCGCCACGGGCTGACATCACATCTGTCTGTCATAAACTTCGCCTGATTAAAAAGTCGAGCCGCTGGTGTGCTGCCTTTTATTTGAAGACAGTAATAAGTTCATTACGTGACTAAGAGACATACACAAGGTGATAAATAAGTTCATTGGTAATAATTAGTTTAAGAAAATCTATGCTAAAAACTGTTAAAATGTTTGGTTTTGAATTCTAATTGGAGTGAGACATCTCATCTTCGTTATATTGTATGTTCAGAATACGTGACGTGAGTGCTCTCACCATAAAACAAGCTTTGACGTAGTTTCTCCGGTAAACCTGGGTAAAATAAGGGAGAAAACAGGTGTTATAAATGCTAAATGGGTCCTCCAGGCATGTGCCTTGGGAGACTTCAGTCTTTGTACGTATTGGTGTTCAGGAAGCACTTGTGCATTTATATGTACATTATAATGTTGCTTTAGTTGTTTTCATTCATGTAAATACACTGGTGTGATACCTTAGTATATGTTTAGGTTTATGTCCATTTTGGACTTATAGCCCCCCCCTGGAGAAAATTCCACCAGCTGCAACTGGTATGTATATGTACATAGGTATATATTTATATGTATATATGTATAAGTGTCTTGCCAGGTCCCTCTTGAAAAAGCGATTGTAGAGCTTGATGAGGATTTTATCTGGTTAAATAAAGGTTATAATGATGAAAAAAGGGTATGAATATTGTGTTAAATTAGTGGTAATTATTATTATATATAATATTAAAATTAAAGTGGATATTTGTCATCTTGTATGATAGAATACAAATATACTTGAGCTCATCTTACTCACAAAAAACTTAATTTTGTAAGTCCCCAGCTTTGTTTACATAGCACTGTGACTTTAAGATTACTTTAGCAAGATGGTGTCGCTGTCGGCGCACAGTCTATTCGGCATGTGACAAGAATTGGTTAGCGGACCCGGAATTTCAGCCCAGACACAGGAGTTGACAGTTAACTTGTCTTTATTGAACAGCGAGGAGAATGCTAAGCGTAGCAGGAGGGCCTCTGATCGCCGCACTGAGAAGAGACAAGATAGTTTCATTATCTCACAAAAACCAGGAAGTAACCACAGACTGAGAAGGTTACACTGACCTGGATGATGGTGTGAGGAGAACCGAGACACGATCCTCGCAGGATAGCGGCAGAGCGAAGTCCAGGAACGGGTGTGAGAACTAGAGTCTCCGTAAGGTAGGCCGCGGGAGCAAAACTTAACTCTTGGTCAGACTGGCGGGGGTCAAAGCCGGGGAATCCAGAATCAGGCAACGGTACCAGTGGGGCAGGCGAGAAATCCAAAGCCAGTTCACAGGCAGGGGTCGATGTCCAGAAATCCAAAAACCAGCAAGTATCCGACAGGGGCAAGGCGTGGGGAAAAATCCAAAAGGCAAGAGCAGGGTCGAGGCACAGGAAGTCAGTCCGTGAATGCTGGAGAATTACTTGCTGTTGGGCTTTCATAATCTGGCACTGGAGGAGAGCAGAGAAGGAGAATATATAGGGCCCAGCCCAGGTGTAGGGGAGGTAATCAACTGAGGACACAGGTGACGAGAATGATAATTACTGGCAAGAGTCATGGCATGGCAAACACAGGCAAGATTATTACAGCATGCCCTGTTTATAGAAAATGTTTGTCCCTGTTCTTATGAAATATTGAGACTTGATGCCCAACCCTGCAGGTGATGTTTTCGAGTTCAGTATAATTTCCATTAAAAAGCTCTCAGTGTGCACAGATTTTTTTCTTAATGAAATCCTAAATACAAAATCAGACTGAAGCAACAATTATATATCATCATAGTTATACCTGGTGCTGTAAAATTTTAAACAAACAGAATGTCAAATAAAACAAATTTAAAAGTTCTATAGTCACTCAGATTACCACATTTAGTTGCTGATCAAAACACAAGTAACAAAAAAATTTAGAAAACGTTTGGTGTATGTTTCAAATTTAAATGCATTACAATGCATTTCAGACACACATGGTATAAACATGACTTTTAAAACCATGGAAGGTATGAATATATGTCATACTTTTAAAAAAAGAAGTTCAGGGGTTTTCATGAGGTGCTGATGCCTGGTCAGTGGATTACCAGAGGGCTGGATTCAGGGGTGGAAATTAGCACCCGCCACTGGCCAAATGCGGGTAAATATTTGAAGTGGCATGTGAATTTGATCAATACACGCCACTGTGGCGGGTTGGCAAATTTGAATAGAAAAAGTTTTATTTGTCCTCCTGACATATAGGGGGCAGCAATGTGCTCGAGTTGCTGCTAAATGCAAGAAGGAGAAAAGTTTAGCAGACACTCTTTACCAGTTGGTGGCGGTATTGATTCCTTCAGTTGTTTACCAACCACCAATAAAAATCAAAAAGAAGAAGAAGAAACAATTTGAGGAGTAGCATTAGCAATGTGGCGGAACATTTCGGGAGTTAAGCGGGTGGCAGACAACAAAAATGTTTTTCAAGAGTAGTCGAGGGAAGAACCTGTGAAGTGAAAACTATAATATAGACACTCCTTACCGGTTAGAATCATGTATTAATGTTCTGTAATTCTATTGATTGTATTAACCTGAGGATGAGTGCAACTCTGCACTGGTGAGGTCATGTGAATTTGTAGTGTATGTGACTGCCCGCACCAACTACGAAGATAACGAGGTCTGGAGGAGTCATCTAATTAGGAACCGAAACCCACTCTAAGAAAACCACCTGCAGAAGATGGAGAAAAACAAGTCCATAGACAGGGTTCTGGAGAAATGACCGAAGGAGGACGGGCCAGTTCTTTGTTCAGGTTAAACTGCTATGTTTTAGTGATTTAGCTCAGACATCTTCTGGTGTTCCTGCTGTGAGCTGGTAAGGAGTGTCTCCCTTAGTACTAAGGCTAATAAATCTTTTAAACTGAAGATACTGTTTCTGACCATTTTTGACTCCTGGTTTCTCTGTGCATTTGCCGGTCCGTTGTGAGGAGAGGTTTTTTTAGAGTTTGAGTTACATTTAGGTAATGTTTGTCTCCTCAACAAACTGAAAGTTAAACAATGTTTTTTTTAACTAAATCAATGATGTCATGACGTCAGTGAGTGTGCGTTCGCTCCTACAGCCAGTGTTCTGACGACCTGTGCTTCCTCGTCAGATTTTCCTACCGTAGCACGGCTAAACAGCTATGTCTAACGGTCGGTGCTACCCATCAAAAACTGCTACCGTCATGTTTACAAACCGAAAACTAGAGCGGTTCGTATTAATGTTAAATATCATCGGATACTGAAGTGGAAGCTTAGGATGCTTAGCATAGCATTGGAACAATTTATATCCACGACGAAAACCTTTCTAAAACCACAAAAATCACTTCCTTCATCAGAATATCCTACCTGTTAAATATAAGCGGGTAGCACAAATAGATCTATGCATTAAAAGCAGCAAGTGTCTGAAAAACATTACAACTTACATACAAAAACTTACAAAAGCACAAAAAAATACTTCAAAAACACTCCACAGAAATAAAATTCACTTGTCTGATTTTTTTATGTACAGATATGCATCTTTTAATGGTTTAAAATAAATTTAAAAATCCAGTTATTTCCGTGCAGCGTCCAGAAAGAGGTGTTGTTCAGCTTGTAGGGCACCACAACTGCCTCCACCCACCTCCATCATCATCATCATATGAAATAAATTTTTGTCACAACAAAAAATAGTGGCTGGTAAAAAAATTTGTCCACCAGCCATAGTGGCTGGTGGACAAAATTGGCCCACAATAACTAAATAATATTTTGAGTAAATTTTCTTGCTGTTTTGCATCTTTTGTTACTGGCAGGACCTTCAAAATTGAGATCTAAGTGATGCTTGCACTAGTACATCTTTTAATAGTTTTTTACAGTTTCCACAAGGGTCCTCAAGCTATTTTCTTTGCACTTTTGTTTCAAATAGTTTCCATTTGAAGCAAAGACCCTAATTAGCTTGAACCACTCATCTAATTTTGGCTATCTCTACTTTTTAAACTTTACATCATATTTCAACTTATCATGTTTAATTAGTTTGTTTTTTAACTAGTATATAATTCATACAAAAAATTATTATGAGTATTACTAGAGGGATTCTGAATTCCACCAGTGGTACTTGTTCAACACTTTGAGAAAGATGGATCTAAATAAATTGCAGTATATAGATAGATTACTGTTTTGACCAGCAGGTGTCACCAAAAGGCAACAGGTGACCCAGTACTAAGAGAACTGATTTGTGAGTCTAATTTTTGAAAAGACGTGATGGCACACATACATAGCTACTCAGATATGGTGTCAAATAAGAAGTCTACAGATACTGATTGAATTTACCACAATTTGAAGATATCAAGGGTTCCTTTTAAAAAATCCAAACATTTGTTTGTTTGCTTTTTGGTTGAGGACTTTAAAACTATTAATAAAAAAATCAGGTTTTATTTGCCAACTTCTTTTAACATCATTTTTAAATCATTTTAATTTTCAAGTTATGTACTTTTGAAAATTCCTTTTCCTAAAGTTAATTTGTGCATGTCTGTAGATGTCACCTTTGTGTACTGACAGGTTCTTGGCTTGGCAGACTGAAAATCAGACAAGCTCACCAACATTCCAGGTTCCATTGTTTTGCATGGAATGTGTTTTTTGTGTTTTCACATGAGCATCTGATGTTTGTGCAAACCTATCTTACTTTGTTTCCCCTAATTTTAGTGTGAAACTTTAAATGATTTCTGTTTCAGCTATTTTTAAACTAACTTAAAGAGAACTCACAAACTTTATTACAATAAGAGTACCGTTACACCAGATGGCATTATGGACCAATCTTCTTCTGCGGTTCTCTTCCACGCAGTCTCTTCTGCGTTACACTATCAAAACAGCACTATGTAGTAACACAAAGTAATAATAGTAACAGAACAAAACACAACATTTGTGAAAAAAATTCTAATAGGTCTCACCTTTCACTTTTAGTCTCACTGAAAAACCCTTTGTGTCAGGACTGGCCATCATTGGTATTTTTTTTTATTAATTAAAAAAAAATCTTTTAGAGACTATGTGTAGTAAAACCTCCCCATGCTTTGTTAACTTGGTGTAATTTAGCCATATATGTTACTGATGAGTGTTTGAGATCTGGTCCTTCCAAACAGTAAGGTATTTGGACAGGAGAGGACAATCTTTCTTCTCTGTAATGTGCATCCAAGTGAATTTGTGGCTGCCTGCATTGTCAATCCAGAGAGCAACCAGAAGTAAGTTAACATAAAAAAACAGTCCTTTTATCTCACCACACCCACAGAACGCAACCAGCGCAGAGGCTGGGACATAACACACATACCAGGCTTACATCAGATAGAATAGAACAGAATAAAATAGAATAGACTACAACAGAACAGAACAGAACAGAATAGATCTTTATTGTCACTGCTAAAGTATTGTTACAAACAAACTGAAAACAGTGAAATGCAATTTGTCATCCTCCATGGCAGAATACACAGTATAAAAAATAAAAAAAATTAATACATAACTAAGATAGAATGTATGTAAAAGTAAGTGAAAAACTATGAAACAACCATATGTACGCTCTGTCCTTTCAGTTCAAGATTTGTCCTGAGTAGATCCAGGGTGATGGCTTTCACTGCCTGTGGATAGAAGCTGTTCTTCAGTTGGTATCTCTTGCTAGTTGGAAGGGGGAAGAAAAGGGTCCATCCAGGATGAGTGGGCTCTTGGATTTCCTGAAAACCAGAATTAGTTCCATGGTCTTGCTTGTGTTTAAATCCAGGTTGTTATTGTGACACCATTTTGTCAAGTGCTAGACTTCCTCCCTGTAGGCTGATTCAGTGTTATCACTACAAAGGTAGTGTCATCATTGAATTTGATGATGGTATTAATGGAGTTTTTGAAGATGCAGCCATATGTGAACAGGTAGTATATGAGGGTACTGAGGACCTTGCCTTGTGGTGTTCCTGTATTTAGGAAGAGAGTGGAGGATGTGCAGCGTCCCATCCTTGCTTTCTGAGGTCTGTTACTCAGAAAATCCAGTAACCATACACACAAGGATTTACCCAGGTCACTCAGTTTTCCAACAAGTTTATGAAGAATCACTATTGAAAGCAGAACTGAAGTCCAGTGACGTGTGGTGAGGTTCATGGTTGGTGAGGGCTGAGTCTCCGGCCACTTAAATACACACAGACATAATCAGACAACTCAGGACAGGTGCGCAAAAACAGACAAGACACGTGAACAGAGACAACTCAAAACCCCGAAACGGAATATGAAAAGTGAGATTTTTCTTTCTTGTCATGATGACAGGTGAGGCTCTGCCTCCCCTGACCGCACGTCCCTGCTGAAGTCCACAAACAGCACCCTCACATACTTGTGCCTTCAGTCCAGATGAGTAAGGGCTAGGTGGAGAGCTGGGATTACTGCATTCTCTGTTGACTTGTTTGCTTGATAAGCGAACTGATGTTGGTCAAAGTCAGCAGGGACAGCAGATTAGATCTGATGTGAGATGGATCAGTCTGACCCATTCTTTCACAAATGTTTGTAAAAGCGATCTGCATGCCTATGTGATTGATTTTATACACATGTGACTATACAAGTGACTGGGACACTTTATAATTAAATTATTTGCATGGGTGAGTGAATACTTTTGGCAATATAGTGTAATTTAATTGCATATTTGGGTCTTAAAATAAAAAAAAATTAACGAAATGACCAGTGTGCCAGAAAATTCTGAAAATATTCGCTTATGAATAGCTATGGGTCGTGTACATTCACAATTTTAGCCAGTTAGCCAACTAAAACTACCATCAACATAACTCAGTCTGTAAGGACACTCAGAGGGGACCCGGAAAATCAACCACACACAGGAATGTACAAAAGGGAAAAACTTTATTTTTCAGAAACTGGTTTCTGCTCCGGGAGAGGACATCAAACACAGCACTGTAGAGCCGTGGACGGGTGGAGCAGAGGGACAGAGGGTCTGAGGACAGGGTGATGCAGGAAACCACTGGAACAGGCTTCAGTAGAAGCAATGAAGATCTCCACGAGGAGATCCCAAACGCAACACCCAGAGACTAGTCGATGA
>NC_051446.1:3591150-3626789 GCF_001649575.2 Kryptolebias marmoratus | reverse complement strand
GAGCAGAATGAGTGCTAAACACAGCATGGACAGGACATGAATCATAACACAGTCATTTAAAAACAAAACAACTTTTCCTGAATAAGTTTTTTTTAAGCAACTACACTGGATGTTATATAAAAAGTTTTAAGCTGATCAGGTTTAAGACAAATGCAAAAATTTTCATACAAATTTTCTGTACTAAAAAATTCAGTAACCTTTATCAATTAAGGGGCCATAATATATTTGTTGGTGGGGGTGAGAATTTATGAGTTAGAGACTGAAACATTTAAACTGTAATAGTAGTGCCACCTATCAGTTGACCTATGTAGTTTTTTTTTTGTTGTTTGTTTGTTTGTTTGTTTGTTTGTATTTTGTTATTTTGTTTTGTACAGCTGTTAGCACACTTTATTTTTTCAATGAAAAACTTCTCAAAGTGTTACATCCCATGGCTTGGTCTAGGGGCTATAAGGAAACAAAATAAATCCAGACAGTGAATGAGGAGGAGTCATAATGGGCAGTTAAGATGTTTTTTTTTTCCGCCAAGTTGTTAAATTAGCTTCAGTACAGATTGATAAAAGCTTCAGGGAGAGCTCAGGCCAACACAACAAACAAAACATCAATGAAAGAAAAATAAAAGAAATTTACCTGACTCCACAGAAAAACAAAAATATACAAAGCTACAATATAACCTACCTACCACTAATTTGCCTAATTTTGTAAATATCCAATTAACTATTTTTAAGTAAACAATTCTTTTGGGTTTATAATGCTCAGTCTTTCTCAGTTTTCGTCCCCTATTTCAGAATTGATTTCCCCAATATCAGTTTAAATTTTATCACTTTAGTTATTGTAGTTCTCAAGATATGGCCTAATATGTTTTGCTAGTTACCTTTACATATTTGCATAAGGATAATTTACACGTTTTTGAAAATAGTTTTTTTTGGTTTGATAACTTGTATTTAGCTTGGTATGTAGAATTAATTTATCCCTCCTTGTGTGTGTCACACTTTGGCTATGTGTCCTTTCTTTTTACACAAGAAGGGGCTCAGAGCCGATCCTTGATGCAGTCCCACCTCCACATTGAAGCTATCTGTCACTCCTACAGCACACCTCACCACTGTCCTGCTGTCCTCAAACATGTCCTGTACAGTCTAACATACTTCTCTGCCACTCCAGATTTCCTCAAACAACACCATAACACCCTGTCATATGTTTTTTCTAAATCCACAAAGACACAATGAAGTTCTTTCTGATCCTCCCTGTACTTTTATCAGCATCCTCAAAGCAAAGATGGCATCTGTGGTGCTATTTCCTGGCATAAAATGATTCTGCTGCTCACAAACTGTTACCTCCTGTTTAAGTTTTACTTCCTAGATCTCCATCAAGTGGCCATTCAGCTTAATTCCCCTGTAGTTGCTAAAACACTGTACACTGTACAAAACCCTTGTTCTTAAAGAATGGCCCCAACACACTTCTCCTCCTTTCCTCAGGCATTTTCTCACTCTCAATAATATAATTGAATAATAAAGTCAAAAGTCTTACTGTCATCTCTCCTAGACATTTCCATACCTCCACTGGTATTTCATCAGCTCCTCAAAGTATTTCTACTGTTTTCCCATGACACTTTCCTCACTTATTTAAAGATTACCTTTTCTTTTTAACAAGCCTAACTTGCTGCACATCCTTTCCAGCCTGATCCTTCTGTCTTTCCAGTCGATACAAGTCCTTATTTTCTTCCTTAGTGTCCAGCCTCTAGTACAACTTATCATATGCCTTGTGTTTTGCCTTTGCTACTTCTCTCTTTTCCCTATGTTGCATCTCCTTATATTTTTGTCTTCTCTCTTCACTATCAAGTATTTTCCTCATTCCCTCATTCCTGACTTATGGAAACCTTTTTAAAAATACTAAATAAATTTATACAAAAAATGTGCCCAAAATGTATGTCACCTTTATGCTAAAAATAATAATGCTTTGTATTTATATAAGCAACTGACAAATAGCTTTTCTTAGAACTAACTTTCTTTCAGTAAACAAAAACAGACAATCTTAAACATATTTGTCTTCTGCTGTTTTTAAACCTAAAAAAAAACAAAAAAACTTGCCAAATAAAGAACCTTTTTTAATTATTTCAGTTTATAGAAACAGTTACATTTTTTGTAACTCTTAATGGACATTTTTAAATCTTGAAATGACCAAATAAATAACCCAGAATGTGTTACGATCTGGATCTGGGTGCTGTGGGGTTTTTCCTTTTCCACCTCTTCCCCTCTTTCTCTATTTCCTCCTCCCTGCAGGTGAGATTGTGGTTTTCGCCTCATTGCTGCTCTATACACCTGCAGCTGATTCTTCCCTGATAACCTGCAAGCTTTTAAGCTGGACTCAAACCAGTATTCAGCACCAGTTCATTGGCTCCAGTTTACCTGTGAAAAAAGAACTTCTTGAGTTAACTTTCGTTTGTTTTTTGTTGTGACTTTGTCTGTGTTTTTCCTCATGCAGGTGGTTTTTTCTGCAAGAAATTTTTGAGTACTGATGGAAAAATGAGGCTTTTTGAAGCATAGAATCATTTTGAACCATTGTGTCATAAAGCGGTTCACTACCCAAAGATTCATTCAATTCTCTTGGGTGACATCTACTGGCAGTAGCGATTGTTGCACCAATGAAGCCCTGCAAATGTGATGCATCTCTTGTGTACATAAAAAAACACTTCAATAACACTTATGTATGTATATATGTGTGTTGTACATATGTGTTTGTATTACCTCATTTAAGATTCTGAGTAATTTACCCATGAAACAATAATAATTTAAAAACAATGTTGTGAAAATCTTTGGTTTGTCATTCACATTTTCTTTGGGAGTGTGCTTGGTGTACTTAGTGTTTTTGGACATTGTATTTGGTGTAATAAAGAGGGTGCTTGTGTTACTTCAGGTATTTTTATTCAAGAAAAGTAGTTTCTGCACAGTAGAAGGGAACCTCTTACATAACATGATACCATGACTATTACACTACTGCATAGTATAGGCTAGAGGCTTTCTAATAAACACTTTGAATGTACATTACCTTATTAGGTGGCACCAAATTGAAATATTCCCACACTTGGGAATCTTCCTCGATGGTTGCTCATGACAGAATAATCCTCCAAAACTCAGAATATCAAAAAATGAGAGGTGTTCATAACGTATAATATACACACACACACACACACACACACACACACACACACACACACACACACACATTTGGACTGGCACAAGGAGCTCAAAAGTTAAACTGATTTATAAATACCAAAAACAAAAGGCTGTTGAAGAAGCAAAACAAACAACAAAAGAAAAGCTTATAAACACAAACCTCAGGGAGCCACAAGGAAAAACCAGTGCATTACAGCAACAATGAACCAGTGAGTATGTGAAGCAGAGGAACAGATTTTAAAGATAGATGGTGATTGGTAAGTGGACACAGGTGACTGATTACAAACTAGAGACAGGTGCAGATGGGTACAGCAGGCTGACAACAACTGAGCTGAGGACAGGTGAATAATGACAGGGGACACAGAGGGCAGAGGGAGCAAAACTACACGAGAACATAATATTATAAACAAGGATCACAAGAAAATAAGAGCACAGGAAAAAATGAAACAATACACCCAGGTCCTAACAAAAATGACACTATATTAACCAAAATGTGAAACAATCTGTTTAAACATTGTTTGACAGTAATTTTCTTATCTTTCAAATCATTTTTGTAAATGTTAGTAAAGACTTAGCCCTGTTACTCCATTAATAACAAGTGTCTCTGGTGTCATGCAAACGTAAAGTGTCCTAATATTAACTAATGTAGAGTTCTTTCACACTGATGTATTATTTTTGAGAAAGTTGTTTTATAAATCTGAAAAACAATATACTGTAAATTGGGCCCTAATTTGGCTATCCATTAGCATACCCTAAAGACTGTTTTCCAAATTCTGTGGTCTATGACTGATGTCACAAATGATAAGGTAATAACTATTGATAAATATTTGATGGAACATCACTTAAAAACTGACAAGACTATCCCTTTGAAATTGTCATTAAAATAAACCCTATTTGTCTGTTACTAAAATATCTCATGAACTGCTCTGTCATTACTGAATACACAAATACACCTGATTCACTTTTGAAGTCAATCCATTTTAAGATAAATGCCACAGCTAATCAACCTTAGTAAACACAAAAGTTGTCAAAAATCAATCAGTTGTACTGACAGTGAGCTAAATTTGAGCAGTAGTAGCTCAGAGATATTTACAAGGCTTGACCAAAATGGCTACGACTCCATTTCATAAGATTATCCTAATCTAAAAATCTGTCATGAATAGGTTTCAGTACTAACTTTATAAAGTTCAAAACATATACAACAAACTTCATGACTGCAAAAAAAAAGTAAAAAAAAAAAAATACATAGAGTTTTATTTCAGTGCAGTTCTGAAGGTTCCAGTTATTTCAGTAATTGTGTCCAGAATAAGTCAGTAGAAGTACTGGGTTATTATAAAAGAAGAAGAAATGACAAACCATAAGGTTTTTGTCTTTGTGTTGTTCCGTTCTTGGGTTTGGCTGCTGGAGTTCTTTCACACTGACGCGCCTCTTTGTGACAAGACGGAAAGTCTGGTTTTTCAGGTATGTTTGACATCAGGCTACAGATAGTTACCATATCTGTCATACCTGAGATGAATCAGTAAATCTCTTTAGGTGTCACAATCTGTGTTTTTTGGTTGTTTTGTGACAGGTTTTGTTTTTGTTTTGTATTTGCTGTTGTAAGGTCTTTCTTGTCCATTTTGTTCATTGTGATGTTCTCTCGGCCCAGTTTTGTTCTTTGTGTTTAGTTCTCTGTGCCACCAGTTCATTTACTCCCTCAATCAGAGTTTTTCCAGTTAGTCTGCCCCGCCCATCTACACTTCTCCCCAGTTTCATTAGTCACAGCTGCAGCTATTCTTTCCATTAACGCCAGTCCTTATATTCTGTCAGTGACCACCTCTCATCAGTGGATCATTGTTGTTCACTATGCATTGTCTTGTTCCCCTCTGTCTCATCTTTCTCTTGTGAGTTTTTACTGTCTTTTGCTTTTTGTTAATAAATATTATATTTTATTGAAGGTCCTTGTACCTGGCTGCATTTCCTGAGTCTGACTTAACTACACAACCATGACACAGGGATATGCACTATGCACAAGAGAAGACTCTGTTCACTTTAAGTGTAGCTCTGTGCTCTCAATGCCATAAATAAGAAACTTTATTTCACATGTGTGTGTGTAAATTTATATACATATATATATATATATATATATATATATATATAAATAATTCCAGGACTCATCGGGCTCAAATTGTGTAAGAGTGGTTCAGGGAGCAGGAGACATCATTTTCATTGAGAATCTCTGGGATGTGCTGTAGAAGGCTTTGCACAGCAGTCAGACTCAACCATCATCAATGCAAGATCTTGGTAAAAAATTAATGCAACACTGGAAATATTAGTGTGTGTAACTTTTTTTCTTTGGTGGAAACTTTTTTTTTGGCCAGGCAGTGTGTGTGTGTGTGTGTGTGTGTGTGTGTGTGTGTGTGTGTACATTGCTAATTAAATAAAAATATGTAAAATAAATGACTGCATAAATAACATAATCAACCCATTAAAAGTAACTATCCTAATTCAACTCAGAGAAAAAATTATTGAAAAAGACAAAGACCATACTCAGCCATACCATCAACTTTTTTGAAAAACTGTCGTCATTCAAGCAATAAAAAGCCCTGCACTGTCACACAGACTGAAGAACAGCTTCTACCCCAGAGCTGCGGCTGTTTGAAACAAATACAAATAACTGCTACCTTCTTAAATAAGTATGTGTAATTGTAAAACTACCCCCCNACACACACACACACACACACACACACACAACTGTACATATTGTAGAGAGCTCTGATTCGATATTATTTTATTTTGTAATGTAAAGGAGCATCTTACTCGACATTGTACATTGGTATTAAAGATGATTCTGTTCTGTGTCCCAGCAGCCCTGACAGTTGGTTCTGGGTGGGGGTTAGGGGTATCTGGCCTACCGGATTTACCGGACTCCACCTGTCAGGGTAGCTGTTGTTTTTAACTCTTACTATGCGCGTGCATGCGCGCGCGCAGTGAGCGATTACCACGACATGAAGCACAACAGCTAGGAACGCGGAACATCCCTCTCCGGGTTACAGGCTCGCGTATTGTTCACATTGGTTCGGTTCTGTCTGTCGGGGAAGAACAAGCAGCTCTCCCGGTTCCGGTGGATGGTTTTAGCCGCAGGGCCGAAGCGGACAGAGCCGAGCAGGATGTCCAGGCAGCTACCGCCGCAGCAGAAAACCCCGATCCGGCTGACGGATACCGTAGTGGAGGTCAAGAGCAAAGTGAGTGTTCGATTCTGATTCTGACAACATCTCGGGGTGGGGTTTGTTTCTGTTCTGTCGTTCAGGTGAGAGCCGGGATGCATCTTGCTTCCGCTTGACAACAGTCGACAGTTTCGAGCTGGATCTAGATCCGGACGGCTCAATTCAGATCAGACATGTAGTAAAGCTGTGTGGGGAACCTGATCCAGATCTAACAGCTGTGATCTTTTGTTTAGTTTTAAACCAATATCAATGTACAGACGGGTCCTGATCCCTGTAGTCCTCTGCTAGGTTTTAAAGCCAGGGTGGTCCTGTAGCTTCAGTTCAGCACATTTCATTGTTCCTTACTTTTATCACAACAACAGCAGCAAAATTTGATGCTTGATCACACAGTCATACAAGATAAACAAAGAACAGAATATATTAGGCATTTAACCTATATAGACATTAAAAACAAACACAAAACAATGACAAACCAACAAATCACTAAATAGCGTTATAGGTACAATCAGAGCCTGACAGGAGGGATATTTTAGAGTGATCAGTTCCCTGTTGTCCTGAAGAAGGAAACTTTTATACAGCCTTGGTTATCTAGCCCAGATGCTTTGTAGTCTCCTACCTAAGGGCATGAGCACAAACTAAACTAAAGAAGAATGCTGAGGAATGCTGGAGTGTAGCTGTTTGAGTCACACCTTGTAAATACCATTTTGTGCAATCTCATGCAATCTGTTAAAGCTTGATGTGCCAGTTAGGAATGACCCTCAGCTACTACCACATCAAATTTTGTCTTTGTCTTTTTAAATTGGACATATATCAAATTTGATGTGCTGGATTTGCTGTGGTGGCCATCTTGAATCAGGCTGACTCCAATAGTCAGTCAGTTGTAGATGTACATCCAATGATTATTTTCTTAGAGCTGCAATAAAATACCTCCAATGGTATATGAGATATTTTGCTAACACACAAAAGGGTTAACTCTAGCATTTTCTGCCAAGGTTTTGAAGAGGACCTATTATGCTTCCTTGAACAAGTCAGGATAGGTCTGTGGGCTATACAGAACATGTTCTATACATTTAATACACAAACTCATTCTTAGATATTGATATTTCACCAGATCAGTTCTGACTATTTTAGGCTCATTTCAGAATGAGCGGTTTTAGGGCTACATCACTTATATGCAAATAAGCTGCTGTTGGCCCCGCCCCCCAACTCACTGTCCGGTTTTAAAACATAAAAACTCACTGAAGGATTAAATGCTGTGGATCTTATTAATTCACAAAAAAAAAAGAAGAAAATAATTTAATGAAGCCAGGATCAGCCTGGCCAGCAGCAGCAGGGTCAGTTTAGTCAGGCGCGGCTTCTCCTCCTCCTCCGAACACGAAAAGTGTCCAACAGCCACCTGGTAAAGATCAGTTTTATTTTTTTCCAACTTTTCTTATCTTTTATTAACATAGTTCTAATGTTAGTTTAGACAAACCTGCCGTGACTTTAACAGAGACGTGTTTCTGGGACAGCTGGGCTGTTCAAACTACAACTTTCTTTGGCCACGCAGCTCTGTTCTTCGTGACTGGGAGAACATGCATGGACACATGTTCTATACTACAGCCGACAACACAACATTTTCCTTTTCCAGCAGACATTGTTCAGCAGTAAAACCAGCAGAACTAATGTGATGGTCTTCTTGTAATGAAGTGGGTGGAGCTCCACTTGAGTTTCGAGGTGAGGGGCTGGGCTTAGCTTGGTAGGTAACAGGGACTGTGACTCAATAAGCCTGAGGTTTTTGAAATAGGTCATTTTGCAGACACCAGAAAACATTTACCTATTGTCAAAAAATGGCTGGGTGTTTTTTTTTTTTTGCGCTTAGACTGTTTCTAGAAACAGTAGATACCCAAATGGAAGTATAAAAACATGCAAAAAATTAATTTTGCATAATAGGTCCCCTTTAAGAAAAATCTTGACCAAAGTGAGGCACTCAAGAGTGTATGCTGGGGATAATTTAGCTACTACTATGTCAAATTTTAGCTCAATACCTGTAAGATTGACTGAGTTATAGTCATATTTGTGTTTCTTAAGGTTGATTGGCTGTGGCGTCCATCTTGAATGGTGTTGACTTCAAAATGTAATCAGTTGTAGATATACAACAAATAATTACTTTCTACAAGTTCAGTCATTCATGATATATTTTAACTCTACAGACACACATGCATGCACACACAAACATTGCTAAAATGCAAAGAGGCAATAATTCTTAAAGTCTGCCCCTATACCTGAACCAGGTTCTGTAATTACAGCTTTACAGCAGACTGATTAAATTATCTAACATACCATCAATGTGATCCTATGTTAGTATTAAAACCTGGGGGTTAGAGCTTAGATGAATCAGTGGTTCCTGCACAAATGGCTCAGGACCTGATCTGAATGGACAGAAACCTCTACAGAACAGAGACTGGTGCTCATCAGCATCACTTCAGTTTTCCAGCTGTTGTAAGCTTTTAAAGCACACTCCAAAAAAAGATCTTTAAATAGCTGTAATAGCTAGTTTTAGCCAGCAACAAAGGGGCCAGCTCAATGGAGCATTATCTAAAGTTGAGGTGCAAACCTGTTTTTTGCTCTGACATTTTTTGACTTAAAAACATCTCGCTCCCAGAAATAAAATGAAAAAAACATGTAGTGTTTATTGATTCTAATTATGTTTTTTAGTTAAAAACAAAAAAATTGATATAGTCATTTATCACTACATACTGTTACCCCCTTCCTCATCTTTGAATTGTTTCAGTCCAACTCAGCTAAACACGGGTAGCTGTTAGCTTACTACATGCACATCATTCAGCTCTGGTGATGAGAAAGGAAACTAAAGTTGTTTTTTATGTGTTGAAACTGCACTAAATGTTTTCTGACTATATATAAAAGTTAGAATAAAGTAAAACCTTTGATGGAAATCATGCTAATTAAGAGTCCAAGATATCCACAAGTTCATAAAAAGGGTCAATTGCATAGTAAATAGTTTATTTATGCTGCTCTCATATTGACCTGGACCAGAAGCAAAACACATCTATGCCGGTGGGTGAGACTTTATTTGAGCATCTTAAGTATAATCGAGCATCTCGTGAAAAAAATTGGACTAAAAGTGATAGTTTTGTGAACGTCTGCATTGGTTTGGCATCAGCATTTGGCCATGCTTTGTTTAAAAATAAAAATCCTACATAATGGAATTGCAAGCTTTTGTTTCCTGTACGAATGCACTCTGTATAAACCCTTACATTAACCTCTTGCACTGTGATCCCAATTATGCATGTCTATTTTATAACATAACCAGGCTCTCATGGCCAGTACTAATACTTCTTGTGCAGCACTTCCTGTAGTAATATTGTGCTATAAAAGCATCTACTTAGAGCTGTTTTAGGATGATAAAATCTGCTTTGGAAGTGGATCTGCTTCGTGTCGCTGTTATTCAGTATGTTCCATGGTATACGAAACAGCTCTATTCTTTAAATGTTCATAAAGGTTTATTGAAACACTCTTATTTAAAACCTTTATATAACGTCAGTTTCACATTTCGCAAATATTTAAGCAGAAATATGATCTTCCCGCTGTCTCCAGGCTGCTCTAGAAGTGCTACAGCTAGCAGCTGCTGCTGGTTTTAAAATTCTATGTAAATAACCATGTAATGAGAAACTGTTGACACCATAAAGGTCTTTAAAATAGTGCTATACTTGAAGTTATACATATATGTATGTGTGTGTATCTCTCTCTCTCTCTCTCTCTCTCTCTCTCTCTCTATATATATATATATATATATATATATATATATATATATATATATATATATATATATATATATAAACATAAACCTAGACTCAAGCCAACTATTTTGTGTAAAACTTCATTTTTTTATGACAGAGTCTTTGCTTTACACCCTTGGGACGTCTTACTAGTAAAGAGAGATTGTTGTTACAGTTCTTGTCTCAGCTATTGTGCTGTGTTTGCGGTAATGTGTATTTTGTCATTTCCTGTTTTATCTGCTGGTAGCTGGAAGATTGCTCTAGCCTAGTCATTCCCAATCTCTATCCTTGAGGAACACTATCCTGCATGTTTTAGTTGTTTCACTGCTTTGACTCTCCTGATTTGAATGAGTAAGTGATTAACAGGCTTCTGCAGACATTGAAGACATGCTGAAGAAGAAGGAAACAATGAAAACATGCAGGATGGTGTTCCTTGAGGACTGGGGTTAGCAATCACTGCTCTAGCCAGCTTGGTGACAGTTTGGAGTCAGCATAGTGCTAAGGATAAGCCCCCAGTTCACCACCAACCCATTCATGTTTCAAACTGATTTCCCTCACTTAGCGACACCCCTGCTGAGAAGCAGACCCTGGTAACTGGTAACTGAAGAAACAGTGTTAGCTTGCTCACAGTCCAAGTTAAACCAAAAATCAACTCAAAAAAATAAATCATAACAATCTAATAAAATAGTTAGTTACTTCATTAGAACAGAACAATAAAATCATTAAATGCAGATTATTGAACATAAGCGTTCTTTTCTCTAAGTCACAGTTGGTTAATGATTTGATCACTGATCAATTTATTGATTTATTTTATTCTACAGAATCCTGGATAAAACAAAAGGATTTTGTTAGTATAAATCAATCCACATGCTTATTATTTAAACTTTCATGTTCCTAGAACAACAGGTTGAGGCGGAGGAGTAGCTGCTATCTTTCAGGCAGGATTATTGATTAATGAGGACCAACAATGGACCAGTGAGGAGGAGATAGCAAAACTGAATATAAGGGCTGAGGGTGAGTGGAAGATGAGCAGCAGCTGAGAGATAATTGTGAACAGATGACCTGGGCGTGGCAGAATGACAGAAAAAACACTGAAGGAGCTGACTGAGGGTAAACAAATAATGGAACAAGAAAACTAAACAAGAACATTAATATGAAACGGAACAAACTAAAACAAAAGATCACAAAACAAACATGAAAATCAAACAAAAAAGATTAACAAAAAATAACTCAGAATACCCAAATCCTGACAGTATCAAACTGTGCTGCCTTTCACTTCATCTGGATGCATTAATTTGGCCTCCAGTTCTAATGTAAAGAACCTTGATGTTAATTTTCATCAGGATATGTCATTTACCTCCCACATTAAAATTGTTTCATTTCTGTCCGTGAGGCTGATACTCTTTTAAGACTAGGTTGAAGACATTTTTATAAATCCTATAGTTAGGGTTGGCTTGCTTTTCCTGAGCTATCTCCTAGTAAATCTGCTGTAGGCTTGGACTGCTAGAGGACAAACTGACCACAGTTATTCACTCTGCTGCTGTCATCATGTGCTCTACTCTACATGTTTGTAATTATTTCTATCATTAATATGTGTTCCTCCTTTTCTTTTTCTTTCTATAAAAACATTCTTGGCTGAATATCTGTAAAACTGACTGAATTTTAGACAGTTTTGTGTCTTCTAAGATCAGCTGGCTGTGACAGCCATCTTGAATCAGGTTAACTCTACAAGATAATCAGCTATAGCTGTACATCCAATGATTTCTTTCTGCAAGTTGTATTAGAATTGATCCAGTGGTTCATGACAAATTCTGCACCTGCACCAGCCATTCTTATCAGGCTAAGTTTGAACCCAGAATGCAGGTGGACAAGAGGATACAAAATGAAAACTGATTTATTAATAAAGTAAGCAAAACAAAGCTGTCGTAGCAGCAAACAAAAACTTACACAAACAAGAACTAAAGAGGTCCACAAGAAGGAAGACACGAGGAGAACCGAATAGCGCATTACTGCAACAAACTGCGACAATGAACCAGTGAGTAATGGCAGCTGAGAAACAGGTTATATGGACTGAGGGTGATTAGTAAGTGGACACGTGACCAATGACAAACTAGGTACAAGTGCCAATAGGTGTAACGGGCTGACAAGGGAAAGTACAGTGCTGAGGGCAAATGAATAACAACAGGAGACACAGATGACACAGAGAGCAAAACTGCAAAAGAACTGAGAAAGACTACACAGGAACTAATGATATTAAACAGGGAATAAACTAAAACACACGGATAACAAGAATCAAAATAGAACTATAGAAATGCAACACAAAACAATTAAACCCAGTATTAAAAAACTCAAAAATAACTCAAAATACTCAAATCCTAACAATTGTTTGTTTGTCTCTATTCCGGCTCACAAACACGAGAGATGCAGTAGCTCCTTCAACTGAGGTTTACTGTGGTCTTGTATCTTCAGTCTTCATATTACCTTTTCACCACAAATACACTGTAGAACTGATAAAACACAGAAATGATTTACAAAATATTACCTTTTTTTCTCAGCTTATACAAATATACAATTTACAAAATATAGAACAAACATACCACTCTAGCCTGCAAGTGGACAAACTGGTGGACTTGAAAACACTTATATCCTTCTTAACTGTTCTTAATTGGCTCCATATCAAGTCCGTCGTAACAACTGTTTTTCCCAAGCTTTCTGGTACCGGAAGTGAGGTCATCATCACCTTAAACTAAGCTTATCACGTTTGTCGTTTTACTTTCACTAAAGTATCAAATAATATTAACCATTTGCTCACATAAATGCTATGAAAAATGTTGAAAATAGAAAAGAAAGCACTTAAAACAAACGTGCTATACCGCAATCTGCTGACTTCCTTCTCACTGCCCTTAGAGGACTTTTGTTGTCAATGTCAGGATTTGGGTATCTTTGGGTTTTCTTTTGTATTGGGTTTATTGTTTCATGTTTCTTGTGTTCCATGTGTTAATGTTTAGTTGTTCCTTGTGCTATCACTTACTCTCCCTCAGTAGTTCTGTCAACCTGCCTCACCATCCACACCTGTCCCTTGTTGCTAATCAGTCATCTGTTTCCATTTCCTCGTTAGCCTCAGTCTTTAAAACCTGGTCATCTTCCTCAAGTACTCGCTGGTTCATTTTCACTTCAATGTGCTGTCTGGTTTTCCTCATGTCTCGCCTCCTTGTGTTCCAGGAATCCTGGTTTTGTACGTTTTTGTTATTTAGTTTTAGTTGCTGCCTCGTCAGCCTTTTATTTTCCTTTTTGTTAATAAATTAGTGTTCATCTGTGTCAATCTGCATTTGGGTTCAATCCAACCACTAAACCGTGACAGTCAATTGGCATTATAAATCAAATGTTAATTGATTTGAATTTAATTCTTTCTAAGACTCATAAAATAATGTCATCTTTGCAGAGATGAAAATTGTAAAATCTTTTAACATGTGAATATTGAATGTTGTGTGCATTTATCAAATAAGAAATTAGTCAAATGGTTTAACAAATTTTATTTCTCTTTGTCGTTACTTAACACAGTTGAGTGATATTGTCAACGGAACCTTTTTCCAACAGGAGGAGTAAAGCTCTGTTTGTGCAGACCTCAAGGTTGCTGACCTTATCAGAAATCCTGAGTGTTTGACTATATTTTGACGTCTCGTTTTCATAAAAACTGGAGAGGAACCTTGGCTTCGGTCAGTTGTTTTTCAAGCAGTTCATTGTTGCCTTTGTCTCTGTGTGCTGGTCTTCCATTTTTGACTTATAATATTTTTGTTCACCTAAGTTTAAAGCTATGTTTGTCTATTTTAATATTAAGTCCAGTAAAGTAAACAGAAAAGTCTAACACAAGTTAAAAAAAATATTCTGTAGCTTTAAGAGATAAGTCCAGTTACAGAACACTCTTAGATTCCATGTCACCTCCCAACTCTGACTTCATCAGCTGAAAAGCTCTACACCCTCTAAAGCCATCACCTTAACCCTCCTGAGTGACTTGATGAACTGTTGACCTTAATTGTGTTGTGAAACCCGGGATTCAAGAGAATACCTCTCTAATGTGCCATGCACCTTTGAATGTGAGCATTTGCTTACCCAAATCTAATCAGCATCTCGATATGCCTCATCTGTGAGGTGGATGGATTATTAGGGGTGGCTGTGGATTAGTGGTTGAGCAGTTATCCTCTAATGAGAGAGGTAAAGGTTTGATTCCTGGCAGCAGTGACATTTCAGTATCCCTGGGCAAGACACTGACCCAAGGTTTCCCCAGTGTATTATAAGCCTGGTGGGCCACCAGGCTCCCCCCTGCCGCCAGGCTAAGCTCTGGTTGTTTTTTGTAAAATACGTCTTTTTTTTACATAAACGTTTATTTTTTTCTCCACCCGCACCCCTTTCAGGTAGATTTATACTTGACGTGTGGATCACCGCGTGAGGGTGCGGGCGCCAACAGTGATGCAATCATGCTGTCCCCATCCCTGCATGAAGGCCCCCTCGCTGTGTTGCGTCGCATCCTCGTGCACCTCCCAATTTTTGTAACTTCACACGGACTGTGCGAGCTGCGCTCCATTCAAAATGGACAATTTTGCTGCTCTGGTGGAGCTGGTCCGCCTGTATCAGCATTTATATGATCCCTCTGTGAGAGAGCCACAACAATAAACATGAAACGAGCGTGTTTAACCAAAAATGGTTAGTTGAGCTGAAATTCAGCGGGTGGGTTTACGAGACCGAATATGTAAGCATGTTTTGTACTTAGTGACGCGTGCTAATTTATCCATGTTTAACAGTAAAATGATGATGTTAAATTCAGCATTAGATAAGCTTTGTTTTGTTGTTACATGTAGTGAGCCAACATGCAGCCTGTGCCACAAAAAGCACAGTACAGTACAGCATCTGTCCGTTTTTCAGAGTTCTCTGTTGTTATTCATTGGCCTGGAAGTGAGACGTGTTGGTGCTTTGTTTGCACTTTTTAATTTGTGTTAATTTATTTGTAAATGTGACTTAAATTAGGATTCAAATTAGATGCAAACAATTAGTATTTATGTTTAAAAAAGTATTTCAAAAGGGCCTTTTTGTAAAACTGTAGTTGTGTAAATATTTGACATAAATATCTTACAATATCACATAATAAATAGCCATGTTTTCAACTTTCCTGTCAACTTTAATCTTTTTTTTTTACTAAATCACGGTCGGCCGGCGATCGGCCACCTACCACCAGGCTTAGCCTCTTTTCTGGGGGAAACCCTGAAAATTGGTTCAGACCTTCAAGATATTGCCTTAAAGTGAGACCTCAAAAGTCATAATGCTGAAAGAAAGTGGGTATGTCTTGTGTCGCCATGAAAAAAAAAAAAAAAAATCCTAATATCAGACATGTAGCCTGAACATGTCAGAGATTTTGAGAAGTTCTTAAGACTATCAAGCCATTCTGGAAGAAAATGTGCTGCCATTGTCAGAATGTTTGGTTTCAGTTGCAGGTTATCAGTCTTCCAACAGGATAATGACTCAAAACACACAGTTAAAACACCCAAAAATGGCTAAGAACAAAATATTGGACTATTGGCTTCATGAGCTCTAATCTAAATCCTATTGAATATCTGTAGGAGCTGACACCCTTCAAACTTAAGACAGCTTGTGCAGTTTCTCATGCGAAGTGGGTAAAAATATCTGTTGACATATGCAGAAGTGTCATAGAGTTAGAGAAATCGCTTTATATCAGTGATTGCGTCAAAAGGTTGTGCTACAAAAAGATAAGTTACCATCCTTTTTGTTAAGGTCAGTTTCAATACCTTGTTTTTTTTATATTTCTGTTGAACCAAAATTCAAAAGCAACTACTAATTTTTAAAAGAAATTTTGTTTTGTTTAGTTTATTCTTTATTAGTACTTTTGTCAGTTTCAAGTTATTCATTTATTTCTTTGACAGAAGGGTACAAACAAATTTGTCAGCACTGTTAAAGTTGTTCCTTGGATTATGTTGCAGATCCACCAATTGGTTTACCTTAATAATGCTTTTGGATCTGTCAATTATTGGACTTTATCAGTGTGTTGTTTTTTTTTTTGTCTGAAATTGATATTTAAGAAATTATTTAGGATAAATGTCATTTGACCAGCATGTATTTTGTTTTGTGCAGTTTGAGGCAGAGTACCGTCGTTTTGGTCTGAAGAGAAACGGCTCGGGTGGCTTTCAGGAGTTCTACCGCCTCCTGCAGACCATCCATCACATTCACGGTGTGGACGTGCTGCTGGGATATGCCGACATCCATGGAGATCTCCTTCCAATCAACAATGATGAAAACTTTTACAAAGCTGTCTCTTCAGCCAATCCACTGCTCCGCATCATCATAACCAAGAGAGGTAAGAGCTGAATGAACATGAGAAATGATGGAGAAAGTTGTTTAACTAAACTTCTCCACCTTAAAACACATGGAACGTTGTGTTAGGTGAAAGGGCCTAACTGACATGAGCTTCCTTCGTAGTGTGGCTGGCTCAGCCTTAGAGATAAGGTGAGAAGCTCCATGATTCAGGGGATAGCTCGGAGTAGAGCCGCTGCTCCTTTGCATCAAAAGGAGTCAGTAGAGGTGGTTTGGGCCTCTAATAGGGATGCTTAGCTATGGCAGCCATCTTGAATGGGGTTAGCCTCAAAATTTAATCAGTTGTAGATGCTTATTCATTGGTTACTTTCTTAGTTTTATTAAAAGCTGTCCAATGGTTCATGAGATATTTTGCTACCAGACAAGCAAATAAACACACATACATGTAGACATGGGTAAAACCATTATCGCCCACTGTTGAAGGTGAGAGGACAATAATAAATATTGAGCATCACACCAAAGTCCCTAACATACAGCTGCTTGTACCTGGGATTTCATACTTTCAGTCATGATCTAAATCTCATGGCCATAGGTGAGGGTTGGAATGGAGATGGACCAGTAAATCAAGAGTTTTGCCTTTTGACTCAACTCTTTCTTCATCACAACTGATCGAAGCAAAGGCCACATTACTGAACATGAGGCAACGATACGTTGATTCATCTCCCACTCCATTATACCATCACTCGTACACAAGACTCCCAAATACTTGAACTCCTCCACATGAGGCAAAGACTCACCCCTGACCCGGAAGGTGCATTCTACCTGTTTCTGGTTGAGAGCCATCGCCTCAAACTTAGAGGAGCTGAAACTCATTCCAACCACTTTATTCTCAGTTGCAAACCATCCCAGTGCACGCTGAAGGTCATGGCCTGAAGATGCCAACAGACCCACATCATCTGCAAAAAGCAGAGACAAGACCCTGAGGTTCCCAAACCAGCCACTCTTCGCTCCAAGACTGCACCTCAAGATCTTATCCATGAACACGACAAACAGGATTGGAGACAACAGACAGCCCTGGCAAAGTCAACCAGCACAAAGAACGAGCTCGACTTTGTGCCAAGAATGTAGACACAGCTCCTGCTTTGGTTATACAGGGAATGGATAACCCAGGCACCATGTACCCCCGTAGAACCCCCCTACAGAATGCCTTGGGGAACACAGTCATAAGCCTCTTCCAGATCTACAAACACATGTAAAGTAGAGAATCAAACTCTCATGATCCCCTTAGCAAGGGAGAAGTTTTGGTCCACTGTTCCACGACTGAAATGAAAGCCACACTTTGAGGTTTGACAATCGGTTGAAGCCTCCCTTCCAACATCCTGGAGTAAACTTCTCCTGAGAGGCTGAGAAGTGCGATTCCCCCGATAGTTGGAAGACACTCTCCGGTCCCCTCTACCAACCCTGTCTGCCAACCCCACAAGCGTTGTCCCGGTCCTCCATGCAACATTGAGGAGGGATGTCAAACATGACAGCCCCACAACATCCAGAACTCAGAGCGAAACTCGTCCATCCTTGGCACCCTGCCATTGGGGAGCTCTCTAACTATACCTCAGTGACTTCTGCCATGGTAATGGACTTGTCTTTCCCCAAGTGTTCAGACTCTGCTGCCTCAAAGGATGACATGGTGACCAGATAAAGGAGATCCCTGAAGTTCTCCTTGTACTGCTCAACAATATCACCAGTCTGCACCGGTCAGCAGTTCCCCACTCAGACCAAGCACGGCCTGAGAAGGGGCCCACTTTCCCTTTCTGAGTCTTTGAACAGTTTGCCAGAACCTTCTTGAGGTCAACAGAAAGTCTCTTTACCTGAGTGTCCAAAACATAGGACATGATTACAAAATCCATCATTGACCTTTGGCCTAATGTTGCCTGGTAATAAGTATACTTATGGACCACCATATGCTTGAACATGGTGTTTATTATGGACAACCCACTCCTAGCCCAGAAGTTCATTAATAAAACATCACTCAGATTTAGATCAAGGAGGCTGTTCCTCTCAGTCACCTCTTAATGCTTTCCTAGAGAGGTGTTCTGGGCATGTCCAACTGGAAGAAAACTCCAGAGTTTTTATCTTTTGGCTGGCATGGGAACGCCTTGGAATTTTTCCAGAAGAGCTGCTCTTCAAGCTGCTGCCTGACATCCCGACTTATACTTTTCAATAATATTTTCTCTGAGTTGCTTGGATTGTTCTTTTTTCTTCATGGTTTAATGGTAGGCATGATTAACCATTGAATAGACCTTCCAGACCCAGGTGTTATTATACTGCAATCATTTGAGACATCCACTGCCCTCAGGTGATTCCCACTTCACTAATTACGAGACTACCAGCACTAAGTGCCTGGACATCTGTTGAGTTAGGTCATTAACTTTAAAGAGTGTATATTTATGCAGTCATAATTTATCTGTTATTACTTCGAAGAAACCGTTTTTTTTTTGTATTAGCAATAAAAGGGTAAAACAAGCAAGAGGTGAATACTTTTTATAGACACTGTAAATTCATGTGCAGATTGATCACATTCCCCTCCCTCAAGTTCATTGGGGGCTTTGTTTGCCTTACTTTCAAGAGAGAGGTTTTGGTCATATGCATAAAGGTGTAACAAAAAAAGTAAAAATGACTGGGTATCATGTCTAATGCTTCATTGTAGATTTCAGCAAGCTGACCTGTATATTGTAGAAACTAAACAGCCTGTTCACAGATGCATGGCTCAACACTGGTGAGCCGGCACTTCAGGACAACACTCAGCTGTGCACCTACATCTTATTTATAAGATAGCTTAATAGCTTTTGCCTTCATAACGGTCCTTAGTTCAGTGGAAATTAGATAAGCTACCTGCGTCTAGCAACTGGGCTGGTAAAATGCTCTCTTTGTTACAGATGGAAAAACAGACACAGTAGAGCCAATTCCAATGAAAAATTTCGAGTAACCGGGGTCCCCTTTTTTGAATATGCTAAATGATTGAATCTACCACAAAACAACAAATGGATTTTTCTCTTTTTTTGTTCTACTTTTTACAAATGTTTGCAACTGTCCTTAACACGAACTGATAAAATGTTACAAAATGTCCTTGTAACTACAATTCTTGTATTTTTTCATTCCCAATGTGCAAATAGACTGTCTCACTACATCTCATCACCACCACCTTTGTTATTTACCCATTTTTTGATTGTTTGTTTGTATGTTAACTTTGACTCCTTTTGAGTTCATTGATTAATGTGGTAAGAAGGCGCTACTGTTATGATTGAAACATTCTGTTCTCTACATCTTAAATTCTCAGAATAATTTAAATACTTTGTGGCAGAGTTTTCTTTAAAGTGTGGGTCAGTATTTTTCCTGTCTCAGAGAAGAAATTTTTTGCAAGTTTTGCAATATAAGAATTTGGTGTGACATTACATCAAGATAATATTTGTACCCATATTTCCAGTGTCTTAACATTTTGTGGAAGAAGACAGGTGCCAGTATGTTGAAAGATCAAACTCCACCATGGTTGTGTTTGTCTGAGAGATTCTGTGAGTTTAACATTGTCTGTCCTTGCAGGCGTTAGTCTGCACCTGTTTCTGGTGAGCTTATGTTGCTTTTCTGTCGGACTCCTAAAGATACACTCTCTGAGAGGAAACACTGTATCCATATGTGATGTGTGATCACTGCCAATATCTCTCTTCATAATAATTTAAGTCTTTGCACTATCCTAAGAACTAAACACACACTCTTCTGCACAAAGAAAAAAGACGTAATAAAACTGAAAATGGGTGTTTCCCTTCAATAGAGAAGCTGACTCCATCCATTTGTTTAACCAGTGCTCGAAGTAGGCTAGTAATGTCCGATACTCAGTTCCAGCACTTCTAAATTTTCGTCCTTAGTGTACCGTCACTTTTTACAGTGTAATGCTTCTTCCCATGATCCTTAGTGTTAACACTTCAGCATACTCCATAAGAAGTCAGTTCGCGGTCATGTAGTTGCAAGACATTAATTTTCACACACACCTTTCATTGTCCACGAGACACTCGGCTCTTGCCACCTGGGAAGCTCATCCCATGGCGCTAAAATGAGTCTCTTGTACAGAATATTGCTTCCCATACCACAACCACACATTTTTATTAAATAATCTGAGACAGTACATGCCATTTGGCATTTTCAAATATGACTGCTACCTAATCTGACAGACGGCACACAATGATGAGTGAACAATAGGGAACGTGTGTCAATGCTGCCTAGCCGAGGCATACTTCTTCCCAGCCAGCACAGCCACGAAGAGCCGCTTGTGTCTCCTCAGAGCTCAAAAACGATGATATTTCAGTACACAAGTTCTTTATCAACTGTCTAAGTTTTTCTGGAACTGTCATAAAGATGGTTATATTATTTACCAGCCTCAGCCACCTGCTTCTCAGTGGAGTAATTTAGGCAAAAAGACTCAATAAATTTCACTAGCTTTTCCACAAATAAACATGCATTCATGTTTGAATTCATAAACTCATCACAGTAACAGATACTGTCAGAAAAATATTTTCTTTTTTCAAATCCAAGTGTCCAAAGTCCATAACTTCTTTTGCTCTGGTCTAAAAAAAAAAAAAAAAAAAAAAATTCACCTAAGCAAAATTCACAACTCAAGTACAAGTTAATAGTTACAGATGATTACAAAACATTTCGTTTTAAATGTTTGAATTACAACAAAAAATTCTGTTAAAGAAATTTATAAAAGTTTTTGAATTAGCAAACATTTAATCTTTAAAGAAAGTATGTGCAGAAAACTTTGTGTTCTACTAATAAAACTAATAAAAATATTGTCATCTGCTGGGAATTGCTCCCTTCAGCTTACCTTCAAAGGTTAAAAGACCCCCCAGGACCCAGGGTCTTACCCGAAATTGTCAAGAACGGTGGAGAACGAGATGAACCCAGATTGCAGACTCATTTTAACAAAACAAAAATTTATTTAGAAATAAAAGAAAAAAACAGAAACAATAGGCTGAAGTGGCAGCAAAAATACAAATGATAACAGAAATCCAGAAAAGAGCAAGGCAAGGCATGGACATCGGTCGTGGGCATAGGAGAAAAGCAAACAGCAACAATGAACCAGCGAGTAAGTGGAGGAGATGACCGGGTTTTAAAGACAGAGGATAATTATGGGAATTGGGCACAGGGGAGTGATAACAATTGCGAGCAGGTGGAGATGGGCGTGGCAGGTAAACAAGTGCTGACTGAGGACAAGTGGAGAATGACAAGAAACAAAGACAACAAGAACAAAGATGATAAAATAATAAAATAAAAGAAACAATAAACCCAAACTGAAACATAAAAGAAAACAAACCCTGAAAACAGAAAAACAAGACTCAAAGCCAAAATAAAAACAAAAACACTTGAATTCATGACAGAAATGGTACTTAAATAAGATGACTGCAGGGAAATTGTTAATCCAGACTATATTACCATCTTCTTCCTTGAGATTCATCCTTTTACCTCTAAGGAAAAGCCGTTCCAGTGGTTGAGAACGTCAGTGATCCAAAAGTCCTCAGGTTAATGACCATCCAATCCCCAACTTGTGACAAAATTGCTGTTATATTAGTCTGGTAAATCTTCGAAATCCAGGATATTTTAATTAATCATTATGCTGAACCGCCTTTGCAAAACATCCTAATATTTACAGAACCAAGCTCCTTGTATTCATGACTTTGTGAGAATAGAGATTAATTGAGTCATGTGAACTCAGGAAAATTGACAAAAATTCATCACAGTGTATTGTCTTTCTATGCTTTGCTTTTTATTAATAATGATGGATTGCAGGTTACAGCTTTGTAGCATAAATTCTGCAGCTGGAATAGGTTCAAAATCACTTCAATACAATACAACTTCCCAATCAGTAATAATAATAATACATAAAGCTTCCCAATTAATTTACTTCCCCTCAGGCCACAGCTGTATAAAGTTTAAATATATAATTTTTTTAGTTGAGACTGAGAAATGCGAGTTTAATTTCCTACCAATATTGGTGCATGCAGCTTCAAACAGACGTCCTCATTTTGCCTCAACTGTGCAGGACTATGCCTCAACAGCCACTAGTCTTTTGTAAGCCTCATGTAGAATGAGCAAAACGTAATTATGACTTCAGAAACACTGTTTGTACTAACTAATAATAAGTAATCCAAGTTTTGCTATACTTAACCACATGACTAAAAATACAATGTTTATTTCATACATTCATTAACACTTTGAATTTTTATGGTCAGTCATATCCTTATTATATTAGGTACATACACACACACACACACACACACACACACAGTTGCTTAACCTTAATCTTAAGCAACATTCTTTACTTGCACTGGCCTGAGAGTGGGTTTTGGACTGATCTTAACTAACGTTCCTTAGCAAAGTTTATCAAAGATGTTGAATTTTTTCTTTTAGATACCGGAACAAATCTTAAGTTGACCCTCCATATTCAGATTCAAGCAGTTGGCCCATTGATTTTTACTTTTTTTTCCTTTAAATTTTAACATTCCAATGCAATTCAACACAGTCTTCCATGTTAAAAAAACGATGTTGATATGGGTGAAAAAGTAAAATGATCTAAATTTGATAGGTATTTGTTAACAAATCTTAACTCCTTAATTATTCTGTGTTTTCTCTAAGAGGATGAACCTGTAGTATATGGCACCAACTCACTACAAAGGCGCAAGAAGGGACTGGGCCTAACAGGACTGCGGACCACTGGTTCCGGCACCATCCACTCAAAGAGCAAATCAGGCCTTATGATTGGCCCACCGCAGAACTTCAGACAGATCTCATCCATTATTGATGTGGACATCTTACCTGAAACACACAGGCGGGTGCGACTCCACAAGCATGGAACCAAAAAACCTCTGGGCTTCTACATTCGGGATGGGGTGAGCGTAAGGGTGACACCACAAGGTGTAGAGAAGGTGAGAGTGTTATTTTATTTAACATGTGTACTTGTCTGGACTACACTGGTATATGGAACCTAAAAGTTATTTCACTACCTTAGAGACCTTGATTTTAAATTTTACCTTTTATAACAAATATAGCATTACAAGAGAGCAGAACAGTATATACATACATTTATCATTAAATAATTCTAATAATTTAGTTTATTTTTGACACAATGGTTCATCTTTGTAAGAAAAATATTTTCTCTTTAAACACGATTTTGAGTGATGATCTCACACTTTCTGTTGCTGCTATAATTAATTCCATCAAAATGATTATCTTCCTATACATCTCATGTCTATTTCATTGTATTACAATTGTTCTCTCTTTAAGCAGTTATCCAAGACATGACAAATCCAAAAATAGTTCCAAAGAATGAAGCAATTGGACTTCTATTTCGTATTTGAAGACATTTCGTTTTCCATACTGGGATTTTTCTCAATTCAAAACTGGAAAGTATGGAGTTCCAAACTTCAAACACACTCTCCAGTTTTGATCAGAAAAGGCTGCCTGGGATCGGAAACAAAATGTCTTCAACTACAGAACAGAAGTCCAATTGCTTTTTTTTTTTTTTTTTTAAACAGGAGTGCAGGAGTGTTGATTTTTCTGACATTTTTGTGCCCACCTTCACTTCTAAGCTGACATGTCTGATTTGACAAGTCTCTTCCTTTCTTTCTAATTGTTTTTTCTGGTATGAATGCAGTCAGGCAGATTAAGTACTCTTATTTCTAACTTTAAAAAATAAATAAAAGAACTCGTTTGAGCATGTAATATCACCTGTTTAGACGGGGGTGTATTACAACACATCTACAGTTTATACATCAAAACATTCTCATTTTGATTATTCAAAATTTATCAACTTTGATTATTACAAAGGAAATCCTAATTTACTGTTTTGTTGGTCCCTTTTTGCATTTCCTAAAGAATTTTCTAGTTTAAATATAGTGTGCAGGCACATGTGTCATACACTAAAAATAATACAAAAGGTTCTCTTTTACTAAGTTCTTTTATTGAACAGATTTTGTGGTTGCAGGTTTAATCAGTACTTGATTTATTGTGAATTAAATAAAACAATATGTTGTCTAACATTAGCATGTGTTATGTCTTCCTGTAGGTTCCAGGGGTCTTCATATCTCGCCTGGTGCGTGGTGGGCTTGCAGAGAGCACAGGGCTCTTGGCTGTCAATGATGAAATTCTTGAGGTCAATGGCATTGATGTAGCAGGAAAGTCTTTAGATCAGGTAAGCACAATGAATAAATTAATCAATTTTACTCATTTGTCATCAGATTCTCCCTTCTGCAGGGGTTGGCACAGCAAGCAAACTTGAATGAAAGATTTGGCAAATGTTTTACAATGAATGCTCTACCTGACACAACCTGGGCTCAAATCCACAGCCTCAGAATTACGAGACTATGGCACTAACAATGGAGCTACCATGGCCCCCAAATAAATTAATGAATTCAACATTATAAAACAGAGATCTGCCAAGTCACACAAAGAAAATAAAATGTACAGAAGGATGATCAGTTTGATCAGTAAAGAGTCAGCTCTAAATCCCAGGTCATGGCCCTTAGCCAAAAGAAGGTGGAATGCTCCCTCCAGATCGGGAGTGAGTCTCTGCATTAAGCAAAAAAGTTCAAGTATATAGGAGTCTTGTTCATGAGTGATGGTAAGATGGAGTGAGAGATGAGTCATCAGATCGGGGCCTTGTCTGCAGTAATGAGAGCTTTACCTGGGAGTTTTGTCATCTTGGGGGAGTTTGGAGTAGAGTTGCTACTGCTCCTCATTGCAAGGAGTCAGCTATGGGAATTTGGGCACCTGATTAGGATGCATCCTGAGTGCCTCCCTCTGGAATTTTTCTGAACATTTCCCATTGGGACCCTGAGGCAGACCCAGAACTTACTGGGTGGATGGATTGATGAATGGATGGATGGATGCTAGATCCATCCACTGCCTTTAGAGTGGTCACATATACCTTGGTGGCCTCTTTCACTGTTCTCCTTCTTGCAGTCACTCAGTTTGAGAGGATGACCTGCTCTTGGTAGATTTACACATGTTTAATTTTCCTTCCATTTTTGGATGATGCATTTAATTCAACTTCTGAGGAACTTTAGGACCCTGGAAATCCTTTTGGTATTTATCCAATGATTTGAACTTTTCACTTGTTTTTTTGTTTGTTCTGAATGAAACACTTTAAGGGGGTGAATATTTATGAAGTTTTTATTTTACATAATATATTTTATTTAACTGGCATTACTTTGGAAAAATTTGTTTTCAAATTTGATTTCACTTAGTTATTTAAGTGGGTTTTCTTTTTTTTTTTTCAATAAACTTTTGTCAAAAGGCCAATTTATAATGACCATGACTGATTTATGACAGCAATAAAAAGGTTGAACATCCAAGTTGGTGAATATTTTTTGAAGGCCAGATAGATATTGTGGTCCTATTGTATAGATGGATAGTGGATGAATAGGTAGAGGGATGGAATAATAGATAGATGGAAAGCTGTTGGACGTTTTTTAATAAGTGTCCTGCTTTCCCCCCATAGGTGTGACACTACAGAACCTATTATTTCACTTAAAACCAGTCTTTGATTTATATTGTTCATTGCAGCTTTTCAAACATTTGCTTTAAAGTGTCTGGTTTCCAGACACTTCTTCATCAGTGTCTGGAAACCATTCATGATTTGTAGATCAGAACAAAAACACAGGCAACAAATTCTACAGATATTTTTGTCCTTATCGGAGTCACTTTTCTGTCGTTTCAGGTTACAGACATGATGGTGGCCAACAGTCATAACTTGATTGTGACAGTGAAACCAGCTAACCAGAGGAACAATGTCGTTCATCGTGAGAGTAAAAACTTCATGGGTAACTCTGGGTCTGTGGGCTCAGCTGGATCTACTGGTTCTGTTTTATCACATGAATCTCCGAGCCCTGCCTCTCAGAGCAACCCCATCACTGCAAGGTAGGACATGTACTGGATTTTAGTAGTTCCACTGAAGCTACTCAGAAAAAAACACATTATCTTGTATCAGTTCTAAAACAGTCCATGAATGTCTTTTATTGGCTATCAATAATGGACTTACTTTCCTGACTTAGTTCTAAACATCACAATAATAATAAAATAACTCATTCTATTCTGTCAAAGAATATCCCAAAAAGTATAAATGTGTTTCAGTGGTACATTGATTGCCTGGGTTTCAATCCTCAGCTCTGCAGGAATGTCTTGAAGTATCTGGTCAACACACTGACTCCTTTACTGTGGTTGCAATTCTTATGGGTTAATGAATGATTGGAAAAACAAATGTTGCATATACTGTACAATAAAAGGCAGTGGTTTTTTTAGCTGCTCCCCCGGCTCTCTCAAAATAAAGAAAAACAAAAGAACTGCACTTTGCTAGAAAAATAAAACAGACTGCTTTAACTGCCTCTGATTATTCAAAAATATATCTTGAGTTGAGCTCCAGGCCCCACCCCTCTCCCAGCTAGGAGACAGAGAAAGGAGGACATCAAAATAATAAAAAAATGGTACAATGGTGGACAAACGAGTGTAAAGAAGCAATAAAGTTAAGAAATAAAACATTTAAAGTACTTAAAGGTAATCCAGTTTATACAAATTTAGTTGAATATAAAAGAAAACAAGGAGATTAATAAGAATGCAAAAAAAGAATATTTTAGGAATTTTTGTAGTACTGAAAGGGAAAACATTTTGAAAGAATCAAAAACTGAAAAAATTGGAAAATAATTAAAAGAATGAATGGTATAAAGAGATAGTTTGGATATTCTATATTAAAAATAGATAGCACAAATATAATAAAAGATGAAGAGAAAGCTGAAATATTAGCAACAACATCTAGTAAAAGTCATAGTTCAGACAATATTAGTTCAGAGGGAAGAAAAGGAAGAGAAACTACAAAACTTAAATACAAAGATTTATTACAGAATGTTGAAGAAACGAATAGCTTATTGAATGAAAAGTTTACAAAACTGAACTGAATTATGCACTTAGAAAAATAAAAAATACAGCACCGGGTAAAGATTAGATCTGGTACAGATTGATAGGAGAACCTTGAAGGACATAATATTACAATTATATAATAAAAGTTGGGAGGAGGGGAAGTTACCACAGAATTGAAAGGAAGCAATTTTTATACCTATTGCCAAACCAGGAAAGGACACCACACCGACCAATTGCTTTAACATCAAATATATTTGGAGCATGAAATCAGAAGAGCACAAGTAAATTAAAAAAAGCGTAATGGCTGTTTTTTGATATAGAGAAAGCATACAATATGATGTGGGTTGAAGGATTAATAATTAAATTATATGAAATGGGCATTAAAGGGAAAATGGTCAATTGGGTTAGAGATTGCTTTATCAGATAGGAAAAGGGGGTTAAAATTTAGATTTTACTGTGAAGAAAATACAAGTTATTTTTAAAATAGAGAAATAGATGTTGTAATGGGGATTTATGTAAGTTCTTAGTTGACAAAACTAAACTTATATTTACTCAGAAAAAAAAAAGAAAACTAAAGTTATATAACCAAGACTTAGAATGAGTAGAGTGTATAAAATTTTTAGGATCATGGTTTGATGGGAAAATTAAATGGGATATACATATAGATAAATATTAGAAAGTACTAAATATTATGAGATGCTGTGACTGGCAGTGACTGGGGAGTAGATAGAGAATCATTGAAACAAATTTACACAGAAATGAAAAAGATCAAACATGGACTTTGGTTGTATAATTTACAGCAGCAAAGATACATCTGGTTAAATTAGACATTATTCAGCATCAGGCATTAAGATTGTGTGATTGTGTACAGGAGCTTTTAAAACCACACCAATAGCAGCAATGGAAGTAGAAATGGGAGAAATACCTTTAGATCTGAGAAGAACAAAATTCGAAATAAATTACTGGCCACATTTATAAAGCAATACAACACAGAAAATTTTAAATCCATGCTGGAAAAAAATCTAAAAAAAGAAAAGAGGAGTTTTGTATCAATAATTAAAAATAAATAAATAAAATAATTTCAAATGAATAGTTTAGAATTTAGAAATTAGCCAAACAACATCAATATCAGTTATACCGCGCTGGGTTTTGCCGGAAGCAATAGTGGATATGACACTGATGGAAAATGATAAATTTTACATTATAGATCATCATTCAGTACAATTATATGTAAACAATTACTGTCAATATATTCAAATCCACACAGATGCATCAAAAAAATCTGGAAAAATGGCAATAGCATTTGATGTACTAGAGTTTAACTTAAAGATGGGGAAACAAATCACAGATGGATTGTCAGCGTATACAGGTGAGATGTTGGCCATACAGTGGGTGGAGGACATAAGGCCATTGAAGGCAGTGATTTGTTCAAATTCAAGTTCTGCGTTCTGCATTGTTGAGTTTAAATATAATTAATGGCAATATTAAGGAAAAGGTTAGTGTAGTAGGTATATTGAAAAAGACCTTAGGAAGCAAACATATGCAAATAATTATTAGATTTTTAAAGAAAACAAAATTGTTTCATAGAATTTGATTTTATATTGTAGGTACAAGTGTGTGTGAATGTGTGTATGTATAGATAGATAGATAGATAGATAGATAGATAGATAGATAGATAGATAGATAGATAGATAGATAGATAGATAGATAGATAGATAGATAGATAGATAGATAGATAGATAGATAGATAGATAGATAGATAGATAGATAGATAGATAGATAGATAGATAGATAGATAAAATCCACATGAACCACACTCCATACCAGTAAGTGGCGGTAATGCTTACCTGAAGTTTCTTGCCAATCACCAATAAAAATCAAGATGAAGAAGAAGAGAGGAGGTAGATGGCGCTGTTGTTCCTCAAAGCACCACCAATTGTCCCAGTACAGTTTTAGTAGCGGTGATAAATTGACACAATTTGGTTGCGACAATTTCTCACCGTATCATTTGTCAATAATTTAGAAAATGCGCTAGACTTTTTCATTTTTTCCAAGTGGCTCGGGAAGGCTTGGTTTGTTTGTCGGAACAATGGAGGTAGGATTTGAACTTTTGGTGGATCACATAAACTACATTGAATGTAGCAATATGACTTCTACATCAGGAGGAAAAAGTGGAAATGAAATGGAATGGATGATCTCAAGATCATCAAGAATGAAAAGAGCACTTAGGAAGAAAAGACAAGAAAGAGCTAGAAGTTGGTCAGAAGAGGGTGAGACAAGAGCAGAAGTCAGTAAAAAGACAAAAACAAATAATGGGTGAGTCAAAGGGAGCAGGAAGATCTAAATATGGAAGTGGAGTTCAAGCAAGACACGGGACCTATTCACTCGACAAAGCTGACCAAAGGAACAGAGGAAGACATAGGGAGAATTAAAATGGCAAGGATAATGAATAACAGAAGAGTGCTATTACATGCTCAATCAAAATGAAAACTCTCATGGGGGGAAGAATTAAATCATATATCCCAGGATCTTTAGCAAGGCTGAGATGAGTCATTTTAGGAGTTCCATTTGAAATGACAATAGAGGATGTGAAACAAGAAATTAAAGGAGGGAAATTATCAGATGCAACCAGGAAAGAGAGCAAAAGAAATGGAGTGCTTAAAGACACTATGTCAGTGATTTTGCAGTTTGAAAAGAATATGCCAGAATACATCCAGATGGCCTTTATGAGCTACAGAGTCAGATAATACATCTCTAAACCCCTCAGATGCTTTACATGCCAAAGAATGGGACACATTGCTAAGGAATGTAAAGGAAACATTAGTCCAGATGAATTTGGAAAATGTGACAAAGATGCTAAAATCAAATGTTGTAACTGTGGAGGAGAGCACAGCATAGTATATGGTGGATGTATAGTACAAAGGGAAGCAAGAGAAGCTCAAAGGATTAAAATAATGGTTCTACATATTCTTTAATGAAATGCCAGAAGTTGAATACCTTAAACTACTAAGTTTAATAGCTGTGAGATCATCACATGACTGTGCCCTATGCCCTTGCATGCAAGGGCGTAGTGTAGCATAATAATGATCTGAACAGTGACTAAAACAAAGTGGTTAAGAAAGCCAAAACAATAGTTAAAAACACAGGCACAGGTGAAACAGGCATGCTTACTAACTCTATCTTTCAGGATTGATTTAAAGGCTCTAAAAGGGATGAGGCCTGGCAGTTTTAGATTCATCTGTAGGGTGCTCTATGCCGAGGGAGCAGCACAGCTAAACACCTTTTTCCTTAATTTAGTTCTGGCAAGGAACTGACAGAAAAACAACGTTGTTTGAACTTAAGGCATAGCAGCTCTTAGTTCTTTGTAGAATTGTGTCTAAACACTACTGCCTCTTTTACACTGGCACTAATTCAGAAGTCCGGCTGTACTCCGCCCTACTCGGCTCGGCTCGATAAAGAATGCATCGCGTTCACACTGGCCAGTTTGGTCGGTAGCAGAGGAAGCGGGGGAGGGGGGGGGGTGCTACCGAAACTTGGCACAAGTTGTGTAAACATCGAAAGCGCTATGGACAACGTTGGCCCCGTGTTGTTGCTGTTTTTTAAACTTATGGGGATTTTCCTGAGACTTCAGGAAGAGAGGCGCAGTGGAAGAAATGCTCTGTATGCCGCGATTGTTGTAGGACAGCTGTTATCCGCCGGAGATTTCAGGATTTACAGCGCCTTCAGCTGGGGGACAGAAGGCATAAACGTTGCAGGGTAAGCTAACGCTGTTGTTTTTATTCCTATCGTTCGCACTTTATGCTCGCATCTGGTCACACCCACAACTAATGAGTGAACAGGAGCTAAGCTTGCGCCGCCCACGAAGCAGGGCCGGCCCGGCTGGCCCTACTCCGAAGCAGGGACCCAAAAAGCAGGGACCGCCCTCGAAAAAATGCAGATGTAAACGCGCGCAAAGCAAGCCGAGTAGAGTGGAGCCAGGACCTTTAGAGCCCATGGAAAAGGGGCATATGAAACCAAGCCTAGTAGGGCCTTATTGATTAGAGTCATCCAGTGTGCATTGTAAACAGTATTTAAGGACTGGAGCCATTTGGAAGGGGCACTCGTGCATAGAAGTTGTCTCAGGCAGCAGAACCCCCTGCATGACATACCAATGGCAGATTGAGAAACCAGAACATTCTATTAATCCCGGATGGAAATTGACTTTGTTACAGTTGCTTTGTGCAAGGGTATAAAAATGTAAAGAGAAATGTACAAAGAGTATCAAAGAAAATTCATAGCATGTATATGTCCTCAAAGAGCCCCACCAGGTAAGCCTTGCTGGCCTCCTGTGGAGCAAGGAGCTATGACGACCGAGCTCTGGAAGCATAGGCCGGTCTTGAAGTCCTGGGCAATTTCCTGGACCAGGTGCTGGAAGAGCAGCTTCCAGATGAGCAGCTCTGTGGACTTCTGGTAGTGGTGGATCTCCCTGAGAGCCACGGTACCAAGCTATATATACAATATATATACAATATGTGCATACTGTATATTCAAAAGTGTGTGAAACTAAAATGCAACTTTGGATATGTGCACATTATGCTGATGGTGGTCTCAGTCTTGCACTGTGCTCCCGTGTTTGACCAGCATGGCATGGAGAGGATGGGTCCTCTCCATGCATCCTCCTTTCTGACTCCACAGCCCTTGAGTCCATGATGTCCTCAACTCCCAGCTGGGGCTAATAGGCAAACTGGAGGGGATACAAGTGAGGCCTGACCATGGCCTGGAGCTCCTCCAGGAGGAGTCTCTCCAGGGTTTTCATGATGTTGGACATCAGTGCCACCAGTCTGTAGTCCTTAATGTCACTGAGATGGGTCTTCGGCCCTTGAATGAGTGAGGACGTCTTCCACAGCACAGGGACTCTCTGAAGACCCGATGAAACACTTTGCAGAAGAGAGACACAGACAAACATGGACTATCTGGTCCAGGTGTAGTCTCTGTTGAAAGAAAAACAAAGAAAAACACATGCTAATAATAGAAATAATTACAAATAGAGTAGTGCAAGTTAAGACAGCAGCAGAGTGAGTAAATGTGGTCAGTTTGTCCTCCAGCAGTCTAAGTCTATAGCAGCATAACTTAAAAAACCCAAGCCAGCCATAGCTATAGAATTTATCACAAAGGAAAGTCTTAAGCCTAGTCTTAAAAGTAGCTAGGGTGTCAGCCTTACAGATAGAAACTGGAAGTTGGTTCCACAATAAAGGAGCCTGATAACTGAAAGTTCTGCCTCCCATTCTACTTTTGGAAACGCTAGAAACCACAAGTAAACCTGTAGTTTGAGAGCAAAGTGCTGTGCTATGAAAATATATAACAGTAAAATCTTTAATATAAGATGGAGCTTGATTGTTGAGAGCTTTGTATGTTAGGAGTAAGATTTTAAATTCTATTCTGAATTTGACAGGGAGCCAATGGAGAGAAGTTAAAACTGGAGAAATATGATCTCTCTAACTCTCATCAGAACTCTAGAAGCAGCATTTTGGATCAACTGAAGAGTTTTTGGACACCAAAATAACAAAGAATTACAGTAGTCCAGCCTAGACATGATAAATGCATGGACCAGTTTTTATGTCTTTAAGACATGTTTGCAATCTAAGTAACTGATTGGATTCATATGGTTTTATAGATAAATATAACTGAGCATCATCATCATAACAATGAAAATTTATCCCATGCTGTCTAATAATTTTACCTAATGGAAGTATATATAAAGTAAATAGTACTAGTCCAAGCGCTGAACACTGAGGAACTCTATGATAATCTTAGGTCTATGAAGAAGATTCATTGTTAACATTAACAAACTGGAATATTTCAAATAAATATGATTTAAACCATTTTATAGTTGTTCATGTAATTCCAATATCATGTTCAAGTCCCTGTAATAGAATATTATGATCAATTGCATCAAACGCAGCACTAAAATCTAACAGGACAAGTATGAACACAAGTCCACTGTCTAAGGCCATGAGAATATCATTATTTTCACCAGTGCTGTTTCTGTGCTATGATGAGCTCTAAACCCTAGCTGAAACTCCTCAAGCAGATTATTTCTGTCCAGATGTTGACACAACTGATTTGTAACTATTTATTAAGAATTTTTGAGATGAATGGGAGATTAGCTATAGGTCTATATTTGGCCAGAACTCCTGAATCAAGATTGGATTTCTTGAGTAAAGTTTTAATTACAGCAACCTTAAAGCTCTGTGGTACATAACCATTCATTAGAGATAAAGTGAGCAGATCCAAAATGGGAATTTTAATTGGGGGAAATCCTTCTTTGAACAGCCAGGTTGGGATGTGATCTGGCACAGAGGTCCCCAACCTCCAGGCCGCGGACTGGTGCCGGTCCGTGGGTCATTTGGTACCAGAGGAAGAATACTTAACTTACAGTATTTCCGTTTTTGTATTTTGGTGTTCATTATTCAACATGGTGTTCATTATAGACGATTCATGATGAGCACAGAGGTCCAATAACAAAACACCACTTGGGTTCAGATCAGGGGGGCCACTCCTCCCAACCACACCCCTCCAGGTCTCACTGTCATTGCCCACGTGAGCATTGTAGTCCCCCAGCAGAACAAGGGAGTCCGCAGGAGGGGCACTCTACTGTAACCCCTCCAAGGACTCCAAAAAGGGTGGGTAATCTGAACTGCTGGTCGGCACATAAACGCAAACAACAGTCAGGACCCGTCCCCCCACAGGTAGGCGGAGGGAGGCTACCCTCTCGTTCACCGGGGTAAACCCCAACGTACAGGCACCAAGATGGGGGGCAACTAGTATGCCTACTCCTGCTCGGCGCCTCTCACCAGGGACAACTTCAGAGTAAAAGAGTGTCCAACCCCTCTCAAGGAGACTGGTTCCAGAGCCAGAGCCGTGCGTTGAGGTGAGCCCGACTATTTCTAGCCGGAACCTCTCAACCTCACACAGCAGCTCAGGCTCCTTCCCCACCAGAGAGGTGACATTCCATGTCCCAAGAGCCAGCTTCTGTAGCCGAGGATCACACTGCCAAGGTCCCAACCTTCGGCCACCACCCATCCCACATTGCACCCGACCCCTTTGGCCCATCCCACAGGTGGGGAGCTCATGGAAAGGGGGACCTACATCTCCTCTTTAGGCTGTGCCTAGACAGGCTCCATGGGTGAAAGCCCGACCACCTTTCTTAAATGTCAGTAGGTTATCTCTCCAGGTTAAATAGAATTCTTCCATGTTAGTGGAGCGCTATTTTCTTTTCAGCTTTCTAGATGCCTGTTTTAAAGTATGTAACTCTGAATTCAACCAAGGACCAGCTTCCTCTGACTGATCACTTTCTTTTTCAGAAGAGCAGTTTTATCAATATCAAGTAATGTTTGGATTGAAGTTGTAATGTTATCAACAAGATCATCTAAGTTGCTGCTCTCTGTTGCATTACTCTGCAAGACAGGAGAATAATAATGGAGATTTTTTATATTTGGTAACAGCATTTTCTGATGAACATCTACTATAATGAAATTTACTCTCAGTGGCTGTGCGGTCAGTCAATGTAAACACAAAGGTTATTAAAAAATGGTCAGACAGAACAGGATTGTGAGGATGCATTATTAAGTCTTTACTCTATGCCAGGGGTCTCCAATCCTGATCCTCAAGCACTGGCGGCGCCAGGGGGGCGCTAGGGGGTGCTATAGCTCCCCCTGGAAAAGTCATAGCACCCCCGTAGCACCCCCAAGCACCCGTAGCACCCCCAAGCAAAGGCATAACCGGGGTATGTGTGGGACATGTCCCCCACTTCCCTTATGTATGCCCTATATCCCCCACACTTTTTTCCAGCCGTTGCAATTGTTTAATTTGTTGTTAATATGTGGGGATGTGTTTTTCCGAGCCGTCTTTAAACGCACCATGAGCGCTGCGTACTAGAGGCTGACATTTTCTCTGGAATCCCACGGGTCACGGGATTCCCGCAGGATTCCCGTGGGATGGGAGTCAACTTTACTGTTAATCACGTGATCGGTACGGTACAGGATAAAAACTTAACGGGAGCAGACGGGAGCGGGAACCAAACCAAACAATAGCAAAACATAGTACATGCACTGCCATTATGTAGTTTTATTTCAGAGAGCCTACTAACGCAGGTCAAAAGAACTACATGCAACAGTGCTTCCGGTGGCTGCTTTCCGCGCTAACGTCTGCGATACCGATGCGGTAAA
>NC_051446.1:3587342-3589522 GCF_001649575.2 Kryptolebias marmoratus | reverse complement strand
AGAGATATCGGCCTATCACAGATACATATGTATATTTCATTCTGTTCTTCATTTATATACCATATATATATGATTATATATGTTTGTGCTTGCGTCTGTGTGTGTTGAGAACTGTAAGAACAAATAATCCTTCATTAGCACCCTCAATAAAATGCTTAGCACCCCCTTAGCACCTGCAGAAAAAAAATATCTGGAGCCGCCTCTGTCCTCAAGGGCCACTATCCTGCATTTGTTACTTGTTTCTCTGCTTCAACACACCTGATTCAGTGGTTAAATTACCTCTTCATGTTCTGCAGAGGCCTGTTAATCACCCATTGATTCAAATCAGTTGTATTGGAGCAGAGAAACAGGTAAAACATGCAGGATAGTGGCCCTCGAGGACCAGGATTGGAGACCACTGCTCTATGCCATACGTCAGAACCAGATCAAGAGTATGATGAAGAGAATGAGTGGGTTTGTGGACATTTTGGGTAAAACCAATTGACTATTAAATTATAGAAATGTTGATTTGCTCTGGTTGTCCAGCGTGTTTAAGTTTTAATCACCACAAACTGTCATATTTCTTTCTAAACCTATGTTCATTCTTTCAACTGTGGTCTATTGTTACAGCAGCAGCATTGCTGAGGGCGACAGTGAAGATGAAGATGATGATGGCGATATTATTCTAGAGAACGACTGCCCAACAGCTTACAATCCCCATCTCGTTACTAAAAGGAACAGTGTGAAACTTAACGGAGAGTCATCCTGCAGTGGACCCCACCCTTCAGCTGTGGGGAGACCCCTCCCGCAGAGCATGTCGTTGCCCAGCAGCATTGGAGCATCCCTGGGTTACAGCTCCAATACCATGTCAGGTCACAACGGAAGCTTGGCCAGTAGCAGCCAAGACAGCATGAAAGACGATGGCACTGAGCTAACACTGTGACAACTGTGGCAACACAGACGGCTCCACTGTCACTCTGTTACTGTGGAATGTCACTGACAATGTGTTGTAAACACAACTACTATAGACAAGAGACTCAGTAACATCTTTACTGTTAAAACTTCTTCCTTTTTGTTCCACAGTTATGGGGGTGTGTATCACAGACACACACACCCACACACACCCAATACCATTCAGAGCATTTTTGTGGTGGACATTTGGATTTCACATTGTTCAGATGTGCCATGACAGTGACTTTTTCTATGGCTACAGCATGTGGCTGATATCCTGTATATAGCTTCATCATCAGGTTCTATATCTAAAGAGGAATTATGTATTATTTTAATATAATGAAAAATCTATGGTGACAATATTATTGACATGATAAAAGGATGAATTTGGAGAGGGTATCAGGAAAACTACAAACAATAAACTATTTGAAATACCTTCAAAGTGCACATCAATGTCTTAATCTATACATTGTGATGACCCCACCATTGGGGGTATTCCAGAAAAGAGGTTTAACAAACTATGAGTTTATCCAAACTCTGGCTTTTCAGCTCCAGACAGGCTGATTACAATGACTTAAAATAACTCTGAGTATCTTGACCTGAAAGTAAAAGTGTGCACATGTGCAATACAAAGTCATCATTAACAGAGCTTTGATATCTCAATTAATTTAATAGTCTCTTTGACACTATTAAAGGGGACCGATTATGCAAAATTTACTTTTTGCATGTTTTTGTACTTCCATTTGGGTATCTACTGCTTCTAGAAACAGTTCAATCGCAAAAAAACCACCTGGTCCTTTTTGACAATAAGTAAATGTTTTCTGGTGCCTGCAAAATGACCTGTTTCAAAAACCTTGAGATTGTTGTGTCACAATTCTTGTTACCTAGCAATCCCAAGCTGAGTCCAGCCCCTCACCTAGCAGCCCAAGTAGAGCTCCACCCACTTCATTACAAGAAGACCATCATGTTAGTTCTGCTGGTTTTACTGCTGAACAATGACTGCTGTGTTGTCGGCTGTAGTATAGAACATGTGTCCATGCATGTTCTCCCAGTCACAGAGGTAGGTAGGTACATTTATTTATATAGCACTTTTCAGCACAAGGCGACTCAAAGTGCTTTACAACACAAGAACAAAATTACAGACAAAGTTACAGAACATGATAATGAACAAAATTACAGACAGGTACAAGATACAATGATAACTAATTGTCTAAATAAGCTAAGCTAAACCAACAGATCTAAGCATGACT
>NC_051446.1:3536520-3586878 GCF_001649575.2 Kryptolebias marmoratus | reverse complement strand
GAGAGAGATGCGACAGCAGAGTATGATTATTAGAATGTGTAGGTTTGTTTCCATACAGTAGGAGGCGGTGTGATGCATTTGTGTGTGTTTGTGTGTGTTTGCAGAAAAGTCCATGAATCACATTCACAGATGTTCACAGGCAAGAGGGCAACGAGCTTCTGTTGACATAAATTCCAGAGAGAATTGATAAGACTTTGGCCTTCAAGGCCACATCGGGAAGCCAAATGTAGATAATAACAGAGTTGTTTTGGAACAGGCTGACTTTGTTTTGAGTCTGCCTTGAAGTCTTTGCTGGTACATTCTCAAATCCAATAAGCCGAATTTCAGGTCCAATCTGTTGTTCCGAAACGAGCAGCTTCTCCAAGATTTTAACCTTTTCCATATTCTGAGTCCAGAAATTGCATTTAGTCCAGAGGCCATTGTCTTTGATGATAGAATATCAGCCAGTTTGGAGTAGTTTGCAGTTTCGCTCCTGTTTACAGTCTGAGTGCTGGTCGATCAGTGAACCCATCAACAAATTTGATGATAATCCAGGTAACTGCCTGGGCCAAACAGCAGAAATCCTGTTATCTAAAAACCCAAATATAAAAGGAACCTCCACGTCGGTAGATACATAGTCTTCCACTCCTGCCAGGAATCCACTGTATATCCAGCGAGACATATCCCGAGACTGGACTCTCCTTCACCCAGTTGAGAAAATTGTATCAATTGCGTTGAGAAACCAGCTGATCAGATCCATATACCTTAAATTTTTGGAAAATATGTAAAAAGAGGCTTCGAAAAAGAATGCAGGGCGGGGGGGGCAGAGACAGAGAGAAAAGAAATATGTCTGCCTTCCACCAGGAGCAGAGGAAAAAAAAGAACAGAGAACAGAGCTGCGTGGCTTCATTTTATTTTGATGGCAATGTTCCCGCAATATTGCCAGAGAAAGTTGTAGTTTGAACAGCTCACCTGTCCCAGAAACAATATCTGATGAAAAGTGAAATTATTCAAACAAAAACAAAGTGTGTGAATCAAATCTAGGTGGGAAATTTTTTCCTGATGTCTGGTTTTATGAAACAATTCTGCTTTTATATTAGTCTGATTAAAAATGAGAAACCTGTGTCAGAGAGCTGCTTCTGGTAGGAGTCTGGTCCCAGTCTGTTTTAGTTTTGCATTGTTTTCTGTTTCAGGGAGACCAGATGCCACATGTAAAAAGTGTGCGTATGCACAAAAAATGTGCAGCGCCATATTTTACACACAAGTTGGCATGTATAAAAATGAACGTGGTGTGAAATTTAGCGTAAATATACGCAAATGTTTTACCTGCCGTGAAAATGTGCGGCAGCCAGGCAAACTTTTTTTTTGTGAACAATAAGACACTACAAAGTGCCAAAACTCACCTAAATACACTAAAATCTTACTCCATATAGTGTTTTTTAACCCCAGGAGCATTGAATCCAATGTTTTTTCATGATTTGTATATTTTATTGTTTAAAACTTTACCGATTACACTGAACCACATTTATCCTCAGACAATAACATACCACACACCAAAAATAAATAAAATAAAAATAAAAGGAAAACCTCAGTCTAATGTAAATAGTAAATGTCATCAGTTTTTGTCACATACATATGTAACTGCGCATTGGTCTGTATGCCGAAGCACAGAAAATGCATATTGTGTTGCTTTCATTCTCACTGAAGAAGAAAACGAGGTTGGATCAGCCGTTCTTTACTCCAAACAGGCCAGGTTTGATTATTCTTAAAGTGGACAAGGTTTAGACAATCAACATGTACATAAATAGCTGTACAAAGGTGTGCATAATTGTGGAACGATGGCAGATTCTGCATAGCTGGAGGACATTGCCAATGGAAGGATTCGGAGGGAGCGTGTGTTCAGAGATCACACAGATTTGTTGGCTCATGATGTTGAGTGGCTTATCAGTCGGTTTAGATTACCCAGGGCAATTTTATTGGAGCTGTGTTTGGAACTGGCCCCCGAGTTACAGAGGGACACTAGAAGGAACTGTGCGTTGTCTGTACTGGTTCAAGTTCTCTCCACCGTGGGACTTCTTGCAACCGGAACTTTCCAGAAAGAGTTGGCTGACAGATCGGGCATTTCACAATCATCCCTGAGTCGAGCCATGCTTGCTGAATGGGACGCTCTCATTCATATGTTGCCCCGTTATATGAAATTCTCTTACACTCTGGCTGAACAGGCAAACATCAACTTGCAATTTGCAGCAAGGAGCCATTTTCCAAATGTAATTGGAGCTATTGACTGCACCCATATTGCTATAAGGGCACCTTCTGGAAATGAATTTGCTTTTGTAAATCAGAAGCATTTTAATTCAATAAATGTGCAACTAATTTGTGATGCGCAAATGTGTCTCACAAATATAGTGGCATGTTGGCCCGGTTCAATTCATGATTCATTTATACTGCAGAATAGTCGTGTTGGGAACAAACTTCAAGCAGGGGCCGTGCGTGATGGCTGGCTTCTAGGTAACTTTTAAAAATCTGAATTGCTTAAAGCATTTCTTGTCCTTTATGCCTCATCTCGTTTAGGAAGACCACACAAATGATATTCATGGCATTTCAATTTCTTGATTCTAATCCATTCCTCTAATTATCCCTAGGTGACCAAGCTACCCACTTTCTACCTGGCTCCTCACGCCACTGGTGGTTAAAAAGCTCCTCGGTGGCAAGGCTCCGGGGGTGGATGAGATTCGCCCAGAGTTCCTTAAGGCTCTGAATGTTGTGGGTTTTTTTGGCTAACGCGACTCTGCAATATTGAGTGGACATCGGGGGCAGTTCCCCTGGATTGGCAGACCGGGGTGTTGGTCCCCTTATTCAAAAAGGGGGACCGGAGAGTGTGTTCTAACTACAGAAGGATCACACTCTTAAGCCTCCCAGGTAAGGTCTATTCGGGGGTTCTGGAGAGGAGGGTCCGTCGGATAGTCGAACCTCGGATTCAGAAAGAAGCAGTGTGGTTTTCGCCCTGGTCATGGAACACTGGACCAGCTCTACGGGGGGGGTGAGTGTGCGCTACCGAAACTTGGTGTCATTTGTGGAGACAACGGAAGAGCTATGGACAACTGTGTTATTGCTGTTTTTTAAACCTATGGGGATTCTCCTGATACCGCGAATGTTGCGCGGAGTAGGATAGCTGTTATCTGCCGGAGATTTCAGGCTTTACAGCGCCTTCAGCTGGGGGACAGATGGCACAAACGTTGCAGGGTAAGCTAATGCTGTTGTTTATATTCCTATTACTTATTACTACCTTTCCAAAATTGTTTATCAGTGTTTTCTTCGCTCTTCTTACGCTTCAATCTGACCTCACCCACGACTAACGAGTGAACAGGAGCTAAGCTTGCGCCACCCATGAACGAGGGCCAGCCCAGCCCACTCCAAAGCAGGGACCAAAAAAGCAGCGACCTCAAAAAAACGCCGGTGGAAACGTGCGCAAAGCAAGCCGAGTAGAGTGGTGCCGGGACCTTTAGAGCCGGTAGAAAAGGGGCATTTGTTTCTTGGCTGGCCTGGGAACGCCTTGGGATTTTCTGGGGGGGATGGACTAAGTGGCTGGGGAGAGGGAAGTCTGGGTCTACCTGCTTAGGCTGCTACACTCGCGACCCGACTCCGGATAAGCGGAAGAAGATGGATGGATGGATTAAGTTAACCACTGCGTTAGCTTGTAGGAAATAGTAAATGGACTGCACTTATATAGTGTCTTTTTAGCCAATCAGGCTAGTCAAAGTGCTTTACAACACAATCTGTGCACACACACATTCGTACGGCACTCTATTGCAGCCCTACAAAGCTAACTTGAATAAATCATTTTATATAGTCTAATCATTGCTTGTGTCAGTGGCAGCTGGCCAATAGAGGGCACCGCCCCACCACTCACATTACCTTGAATAAGACGTAAAAAAATTAAATAAAAATGAAATAATAAAATAATATATATATATAGTTGTGTAAGATAAATATTTTATAGTTACTGATAAGAAAAGTTGTTTCATTCATCGACGTTGTCTGACTGGTGACGTATTTCCGCCCCGGGCTGCAAAAATCTTTGTCCATAGACTCTTGTTAAAAGTTGTACATGCGCAGTAGCTCCTCTTCAATACAAGAGATAGGACCGTTCTGGGCGCACCTCTCCTGCACCCAGAGCTGAATGTAGCTGTGTTAACATTTATTCTTTAGGTAATATTTTTCTGAATGATTTACTGACACTTGTTGTGCTTTGAGGTGCTGTAAATGCAGATCAGCTGGAGGAGGAAGCCTGGAATATGCCACTTTCTAAACAACTGAGGGGGGAGGATTTTATTTGTTAAATTTGGTTTTAGTTATTTAATTTTGTCACTTTAACATTCACCTATTTGTGTTAAAGTTAGTTTTGCTTTATTTCTTTTATATATTGCTTTAGCTAATTTTGCATAATATGTCCTTATTATTATGCTTTGCTTTCTTCAAATGGCAGACTTGGGTTATTCAATCCCTTTATAAGCAGTCTTTTGTTCTTTGTTGGGAGGTCAGTTTGTTTGAGCTCAGTTAGTGTTTAGTTGACCTCATTTTAGTTGGGCCCAAATTTCTTATTTTGTATGATTTACTTGTCATTGACATTTGATTTTGGATTCATTATTTTTTGGAAATTAAATTGAAAATGTTCCTCATTTTTTGAATACCTTTGTCCTTATTTAAGCTCGGTCCATCACAGTGACTAAGTTACATACACAAGGTAATAAATAAGTTCAGAGTTAATAATTAGTTTAAGAAAATTTATGCTAAAATCTGTTAGAATGTTTGGTTTTGAATTGTAATTGGAGTGAGACATCTGATTTTCGTTATATTGTACGTTCAGAATACGTGACGTAGTGAGCGCTCTCACCATAAAACCAGCTTTGACGTATTTTCTCCAGTAAAGCTTTGAAAAATAAGGGAGAAAACAGGTCTTATAAACGCTAAATGTGTCCTACAGGCTTGTGCCTTGGGAGACTTCAGTCTTTGTACGTATTGGTGTGTTCAGGAAGCACTTGTGCATTTATATGTACATTTAAATGTTGCTTTATTTGTTTTAATTCATGTAAATACACAGGTGTGATACCTTAGTATATGTTTAGGTTTATGTCTATTTTGGACTTATAGCCCCCCCTGGAGAAAACTCCACCAGCCACCACTGGCTTGTGTGTGTGTACATGAGAGCCAGAGACTCAAATTAATCAAATGTCTCAAAACCTGTGTCTTTTTGGAGGGTGATTCATTTAAACTCAAATCAGTAACAACATTCAAACTTTCCATGACTAAAACACTGGAATACTGATTTATCATGATCACCTTCTCTTGAATCTTTATTTGCTCTCTTTTTGTTCTGCATATTTTAATTTGCTTCTCCAACCACCAAGGGTTGCTGGGTTACAAAATAGGATTGATGGGTAGATTGAGGGTTATTGTTGAACATTAGTAAAACTGCAAATTGGTTTATGAGATTTATGAGATAGTTTTCTATGCAAAAGGTACTCTAACAATCCTCCCTCCTTTCCTTTAAATTGATAATTGATGGGTTATACCTAAACAACCAAGGGTAGCCAAATCCTATGGGTGAATAAGAAGATGAAAAAATAAATTACCTGATAACAGAGACTTTCTGCTAACACTGCAGTGTTAGGAGATATCTTGTTACTGTGGTCAGCTGGCTTCACTGTGGTGTGGTTTTTACAACTGAAACTCTTTGTGCGGACAGATAAAGACTAATCGGTACAATGCTTTTTAGAGGTGGAAAGAGTACTAAAATAATGTACTCAAGTACAGTTACTCTGCTGAAATTTTAATCAAGTACAGGCAAAGTTACTTCTGTAAAAATATACATTCAAGAAAAAGTAACTCATTAAAAATTGTTCTGAAAAAGAATTAGTGAGTTATTAATCTTACAGCAGGAGGGTGTCTCTCCTGTGGTGCACAAAGGACAAGAAGATTTTTTTTTCCCTCAAACAAGCTCTTAAATTAGAGGATAAATGAAAAGTGTTTTGAAGTTAACATCAGTTGAAGGAAAATCATAAAATATGCTTGTAAAATTAAAAAAAATGCTAATTTTATTTTGAATATAAAATATTAAAAAAGCTACACAGGTGTTTTCTGCATATTCTGCAACCACCCCAGATATGTGATGTCTACCGTTCCACAAAGGTTTAAGAGCATACAGCAATTCAACAGGGAGTGGATGAGTATGTGTGCAACATGGTTCAGTGTGTTTCAATTAATTGTTCGAAATGGCCAGTAAAACCTCTGGAGTTTCATTTTTCTGCTTCTTGAAAGATAAAAAAGGTCAACAGATTTAGATAAGCTTTGACATGAGAATTACCATCCAAACTGGTGACTGCTTGTGCAGCGAGCGCTTTGAAGAGGAGTATCTTAAGTACTGACACCCATTAATGCAGTCAATTGGCTTCACACCAAAGAAGCAGGACCTTTTGCCGACAGGAGTCCAAACTATTTTAAATTTTAAAAGAAAGGCAAATAGACAGAAAGACATACCCACAGAGAATAAAATTATATTTTTAGATTATAGGTGGATGCAATTCCATGCCCAAACACCACAGGCACCAATGAGCCAAAAAGGAATGTACAGCGTGAATAAAGGTTACAGAAGAAGTCTTCTTCTGTAAGAGCCGTTTGTTTTCGCACACACCTTTCACAGTCCCCAAGACACTGACTGTGCACAATAATGAGCGATCAAAAGGAATGTGTCCCAAAGCTGCCTGGCCGAGGCAAACTTCCTCCCAGCCACAAAGAGCCGCCTGTGTCTCCATGCGGTCTCTTTAAGTTCATAGGTTTATAAATTTTGCTGGAATAGTTATAAAGACAGCTGTATTTTCTAACAGCCTCGGTCAGCTGCTTCTCGAATGAGCAGTAGAAGCAAATTAACTCTATTAAAGCTCACTGGCTTTTCTGCATAAACATTCCCACAACAGCTTTTGACCAATCACATGATACTTGGTGCAAACCCCTGTGCAAAAAAGTTTGGCCTGGGCCTTGTATTATGAAAGGGAGGGCGAAGCTGCTATGTGAACAAAAATTATGCAGTTTTCATCATGCAACCACATGACTAAGAGCCGACTTTGTGACTTCTCATGGATTATGGCAAGATCATAAGTCTTCTTTGAGAAGAAGGTTTGAACAATCCCATGGAGAAAGTTTTTTAACCAACAACCAATGGCAGTCTACATTTTGAGGAGTTTGTTGGTAAGTCAAAATTGCCTTATCACTCATCGCTGGCATGTTGCATAAGTCTGGCAAACATTAAATTAAGAAATTAAGCTATTTAGTAATTTCCCTGCTCTTCAGCAGGTCTCCAAGTTCTGCAGAAGCCTTTTAATCACTCAGTCATTTAAATCAGGTGCGTCAAAGCAGAGAAACACCAAAAACATGCAGGATGGTGGCCCTCCAGGACCAGGATTGGACACCACTGCTTTAAGTCAAGGCTAAAAACCCACCTGTTTAGATTTGCTTTTGAATCATAATAAATAGATGTGTACTGGTATCTCATTTGTATGTTGTTGTTTTTTTACTTTAATTTTGTGTTTTTATAATGTAAAGCACTTTGAACTGCTTTGTTGCTGAAATCTGCTATACAAATAAAAGACTTGACTTGACATAAACTTATTATTGTATGCATGCATTTTAATTAGGAAAATGATATGTTCTGGCTATATGTGTTCAATTAATAGTAGTTTGCTTTTTCTTTTTTTTTTAATGTAATAAGTGAGAGTGCTTTTACAGACTACACGTTGAATGCTGTGTTCCATGTCTTGTCATAGATCATATACTTCCAAAGAAAAAAAACAGCAGTGGACCAGATGTTTGGGAATCTCCTGAATCAGAAAGAGCAGACAAAGAAGACCATAAGGGACAGACCTAAGGATGAAATCTTAAAGTACAGGGAGAGGGAATCCTTGGGTATAAACCTTCTACTGCTCTCAGCTTTGACCAAAGGTTACCTGTCCATACCACCCACAAGTGTACCCCATGAAAGAGTGTTTTGCACTTCTGGTGACATTAGCTCAAAGCGCAGTTTGCTTCATTCAGACCATGTTGACTAATTAATATTCCTGAAGAAAAATCTGAAAGTAGGGCATTTAGTCTAAAACGGGGACAGACCCTTGTTCACGTTAAGGTCCTTGATGACAATGTAGGAGGTTTGTGCACTCTTTGTTTTTCTGTTCTATCTAAAAATGTTTACACTACAGTATGTTACAGTTCAAATGCTGCACTATGGCAGTGAACTTTTTCATTGCACTAGCAATTCTATAATTTAAATTTTATATTTCTCAGCACAATGAAATTCCTTATAAGGAAAGGTCAAGTTATTTTTGTATAAAGCTCAAATGTACAATAGCTTTTTGTTAATATTCAAACTTCAAATTGCTTATTTATTTTTGTACAAAACCCTTATGTAAAAGAACAATTCATTAATAAATGATTGAAATTTGAATTGCTTCATTCATTTTTATTAATGACAAAAATAATCATACAAACAATATATTTTTAAGTTAAGTTTATTTAAATCGTGATGCGGAGATAAATCTTATCTAATTGAATCGCTGGTTGATGAGGAGGTATCTGAAATGTATTGGATCGCAGCATGTGAATCCAGATGTGTATCATATTGGGTAGAGATCAGAGATTCCCATCCCTACTATTTAATATATGGCTATCGTAAGCCAAGGTTGATAGGAGGGGTGTATGAGGTAGTGCTAGAGCTGAACACAATAACTTTAGTTTTCCTTGTATTAATATTTAAAAAGTTCAGAGCGATCAATGCCTCGACACTTTAGTAGAGGCTGGATAGAGCAAAGATTTTTTGGCTTTAGGAGCAGGTAAATCTGGCAATCTTCTGCATAACAATGAAAGGAGGTGCCATATTTCCTCAGAATAGAACCCAAAGTGAGCAGGTACAATGAAAAGAAGACGGGTCCAAGAATAGAGCCTTGAGGAACCCCACAGTAGAGAGGCACTGAAGTGGACACAAAATTCCCATTATTAACGTAGAAGCTTCTGTCTCTTAAGTATGAATGGAACCAATTTAATGTTGCACCTAGAGGAAGTTTTAGGAGAGCTAGAGGAAGTACTCCCAGATAGACAGTGCATATGGGTTCTTCCAAGCGCGATACTGTAATCCAAGCCCAGTGTTCTAAACAAGAAATGAGAATACTGTGGTCAACAGTGTCAAAGGATGCATTCAGAGCTTTCACGATACTAACTGTGATAGTGGACAATGTTGCAATGAAACTAATGAAAACAAATAAGTAAAACATATTATACAGCCTCCCAATTTGATTCCCCTGAAAGGCCCCTTTCTAGAGAGGTTCTTCCATGGCACTACTGAAGCGGCTAAATACAACGACCATATGAAACACAGAATTGAAATGACTCTCATACTCGCGCTACCCCCTTAAAAGAAAGAAGTCCTGTGACAGCGCATTGGCTGTCCGAAAAGTGCCAACAACGACACAGCAGCTAGCACAAACCCTTTATGATTTTCAAAAAAGAAGAAAAATGAAAAACAAAAGTGAGACAGTGGTTGTCAGGAATTGGGTTTAGGTTTAAGTTATGTTTAAGTTAAGTTAAGTTAAGTTTCTTTTGTAGTCAGTATTCCTCCTCCTCTACCAGACATTCTCAGAGCATTATAAAAAAGAGCAAGGCAAAAGTTCAGAAAAAACACTGGACTCACCAGCACACAGCCATGTCTCAGTCACACAGAAAATGTCCAATCCACTGGAACAGAAAAAACATTTAAGATAAAAGTTTTGTTAGCCAAAGACTGGCCATTTAGCAGGGCCATTCTCATAGGAATAACAGTTTGAGGGGAAGATGACTGAGAAGCCAAACCCAGAGATCGCAAATTCAGAAAGTTTATTCCAAGACTCCTAAGACCAGAAAAAACAGCGGTGAATAAGACCACTGTGGAGACGACTAAAGGAACCAGTCAGGGGATAACAGAATCCACCAAGTACCAGGGTAGGCAATGCACCAATCCATGATCAGTTGGAAGAGTCATTGAAGAAAGTGCAAGGTGGGCTTTGAGCTTCACCAGTCCCCAGCGCACTGCCCCTGTGATGTTTGGTGGAGGTGACGGAAACGAACCCAGATCGCAGACTAATAATAAAAGGAAAACTAATTTATTAAACTAAGGGATAAACGAAAAGAAAAAGCTGACGTGGCAGCCAACAGACAAAAACTAAAATAGAATATATAAACGGAAAAGGGCTCAGAAAACAGGTACCAGGGACACGGCGCAAGGACAACAAGACAGACAACATCAAACAATGAACCAGCGGAGTGTGGAAGACAATGACCGTGTTTTAAAGACTGAGGATAATGAGGTAAGTAGAGACAGGTGGCGTGATTACAAAGTAGGGACAGGTGTAGGTGGGTGTGGCAGGGAGACGGAGAGAGAGAGACTGAGGTGGAGCAAAAGAAACATGAAACAAGAGACAAGACAGAAACCAAACACAAACCAACAAACTAAATAAAAATAAAACAAAACCATAACACAGAAAAAACCCAAATCACCACAGCCCCGGCTTCTGTGGCGGTGTTTCTGGGCAAGCAGGTGTGCAGCACAGAGCTGGTAAACGGGTAAGTCAGCTAGGAGAGGAGGATGCTCACTGCTGTGCTCATTGCAATCAAAATAGGTGAGCTTGGTGACAGAAAATTGAAGAAGTGACTGATGTTCAAACACCAGTAGCGAGTTGATGCCATTGAAGAGAAGTGTCAGAAACAGAACAAACACAATTGGTAGAGGCAGATCATCATCGTGTGACACAATCTAATGTTTAGAATCATTTGTAGCAGCAAATGACTTGGCATGACAGTATGTCAGTAGAAAAAACATACTAAAACAATATTTATATATCTTCAATGTTATTTAAGCTGCTGTAAGATTTTCAACAAACACATGGTCCAATAACAGGTTTTTAAGTTTGTCTATCATCTTAAAGTAGCTCAGTCAATCACATTTAGATGCTGATCAAATGTTGGTGTTTTCATTTGCAAATTTAATCACAGTACAATATTTATTCAGAGATATTTTTCATTTTATTATTTATTTTAAAAAACAGATGATGCATTTCCAGTTTAGGTTTTTTAATTAACTGTGAAAATTCTCAGCAAACATTAAAAATATGCTGGAAAGCTCAAATCCATTCACAGGCCTACATTTTCCACTTTGCACCAGAAGCTACAGATATACTATGGTAGAAAAATGTGGTCATTATACATGACATTATCAGAACCATCATTTAAACTTATCATACAGTCTCTTCAAAATAACTGACAGCTCAGACAGATGCTGATTTAATGTGACTGTTAATAAAAACATTCCTATTCAAACTTGATTGGTTGGTAATTTTACTGAGACATTGTTTTCCAACATAATTTGAAAAAATAGAAACAACTTCATGCGAGGATCTGGAGTTGCTCTGTCTCCACCTACTGTTGAGAGAAAGCACTCGTCCTCCACAGCTGTACCTCATCTCACTAATGAGGGGTTCACGCATTTAAGCCTGCGACTGGTGCCAGATCAACGCTGGAGCATCACGCCTCTTGGGTCAGATTCCCAGCCTTAGCTCTAGTTACAAGTGACGGTTGTAAAATTCTAACTTTGCCTTGCTCTTGCCTTTTTGTGTCCCAGGACTCCCAGCACCCTGCCGTGTAAATATTGAACTGTCTGGACTCAGGAACACTTACCTGTGGAAACCTACCTGTCGCTGCAGCTGGAACCTTCTCCTGGAACTCACTCCTTTTGGACGTCATCCTCCCAAACCTTCCGGACTCTATGAACCTTCACTATATTGGATTTAATCTCTACCTCCATCTGTACCCGAGACTCTCCCTGGTTTCCTTTTTTGCCGTTTCAGATGTACCAGACCCCGCCGCTGAATTCATCTGTATATATTCTAAATAAAACCACTTACCTTTATGCTGGTTTCTGTCTGGTTCTCTGCACCGCTCTTTATGACAACCCTGGGTAATGACACTTCAGACATCTGCCATGGAGTGAATAATTAGTTGATGTATACATGTAGCAGGTCTACTGACATAAAGTGACTGTAATCATACTTAAAAATTAAAAAAAATATTTACATTAATTCTCAATTGTACTATTTTTCATTAGTCTGTATGTTTTTATTAGACCATATCCTGTCCACTTAGTGATTTCTGAAATTTTTTGTAGACATTAGCTGTTTATGATCAAGTCATGTTATAGTGTTAGTATCAGGTTCTGCTGGTCCATAAAGGCCAACCCCAACTACATAAATAAAACAATATAAATTACTATTTATTTATTTTAGCTTGCTCTGTACTGCTTTGTTCTTTTTTTTCCAAGTATTTTGAAAGTTTTAAATAAAATTTTTAATGTTTTTTGATGACTCTTTCTCGGTTTTTACTTATTTGCAGTTGTAGGGCGGTACAAATCACCAACCCTGTTCCTCAGTAGATTTTACACATAGCCTGTTGGCAGTGATTGGGACTGCAGGGCAGCTCAAAAGAGTCGGGGTGTAAAGTATTCTGCCTTAAGGACAAATTCTGCTGGTTTTAGCTCAATGATACGACCGCTACAAATGTTACATCTCACGTGATCTTATTTAATGTTGGAGTAGTTGCAGCAAAACCTGCTGTGTCCAACAGTGGAGATTTTATGTTTAAAGATTCATTCTAAAATTAGAACATGAATAATCAGTTACCAGTTTGAAGCAGACAGACCAGACATAAACCAAACCCACAAAATTAAAGACAATGGAGACATATGCAGTGGTATATATTTTTTTAACATTGTAGGCTCATTTTCTGCATTTGTAACTGTTTAGACTGCCCACAGGTGGCTGTTATTAAACTAATTGTTTGGCTTGTGAAAGGATATGCATGTGGTAGCTCAGTGATCAGTTCTGTCAACAAATGCCCTTCTGCAGTCTGCTGACTGCAAGAGGAGAAAACAAGTTTGTAAACGTGAACAAAACAAAGTGACTGAAACATGTCTACAGTGTCTAACTATGAATAAATAACCTTAAATTATTTTATTTATAAGTTAATTAGACAGTAATTACTATTGACAAATGAAGAGATCATTTAGAGTAACTGAATAGGAAAATATGCTGATTTCAGTTCACCTTTTTGGATTATTGATTTTTTTTTCCAGCAGTAATTGGAAATTTTATTTATAAGATAATTGGGGCATGATCAGAGAGTAGAATAGCTTTGGAAAATAGATATTAGACCGAAGGAGACCAGAAAAAAATCTGTTTGCGAGCATGTTTTATAGGTGCTTGAAAAGCATGTGTACTCAGTCTTATTCGATAAAGTTGTCTCCAAATCTCCACTAAATTAAGATCTTTCATATATTTCTCAATAGTTTTCCTGGCCTATTGGTTGGATGTGTCAAAACTATTTGAACGGTCTATTACAGGATTTAAAACATGATTGAAATCTCCCAGAAATATTAACTGACCATTATAAGCTGACATAGCTTAAAGAAATCCTGGTAAAAAAGCAGGATCATCCCCACTGGTGGCATATAAACATACTAAGTTGACCATTGTAGAGATTATTGTGCCACTGAGGATGATAAATCTCCCTGATGGCTCAAGATATTTATCTTTTAGTACAAATGGAATTGATTTGTGAATCAGTATTATGACCCCCCTAGCATGAGTTGTAAAACTAGAGGCGAATATCTGACCAGGCCACCTAGACCTAATTTTATTCACATCCTTTCCCACCAAATGTGTCTTTTGTGAAACACATACTGTAGTCTTCATCTGTTTAATTCTGCCCAGCACTTCTTTAAGCTTTTTGTTCAAATCTCTAACATTTCAACTAGATATATTCATAACAGGATAATCAGACATAAATTGTGTAATTGGAGATACAAACAAATACAAGAAATTGATCCCTTCTTATTCTTCTTTCCCCAAACGAAATGTGGTGTTAACCTGTTCTGAATATTGAACTTGCATATATGAAACGTTGCATCTACTAAGTGGGTAATGTGAAAGTCTGCACACATAACAGAGGCCATACATAGGTTGGCTGGCAAGAATAATAAAAAAAATAGCTTTGACCAAAATATCAAGAGTTAATGCTAGATTTGCTAAATATACTAAGGTATAATGAAGAAATAGTAACAGCACTGTTTTATGCTTTCATGTACTGTACATTAAAACCGTTTTGAAAAACTCAGTTACTTTTAGGATTCATGCCAGCAAATGATTTGGCAACAAAAATTCAACTTACTATATTGTCCACCTTTACCTGTTCCTGTAAAAGTTCTTGCTCCATGGTAGTGCCATGTAAAAATGAAGAGAAGGAAGCGATGAATATAAAACTGTCTTGGAGTTGTCCTCAGCCTGCGGGCTTTTTTCGAAGATATTTTTTTCAGTCTCCTCCGCTGACTTGAAAATCTGGTGTTTGTCATTGTGTGTGATGATCAAATGGGCTGGATGCAGAATGCCATACCAGATTTTAAGGACATGAAGTTGGGCTCACTCTAAAGAGCCACTGCAGCTTGCCAGTCTTGGACGAGACGTCAAGGAAAAAGGTGACCCACTGGTTCTTATAGTGTACCACCTTCATTTTTCTGGCGGCTCTCAGGGTTGTTTCCCGGTTCTGATAGCTCAGAAACGTCATTATAACCACCCTGGGAGATGTAGATTTAAAGCCAAGGGGCCAGATTCTGTGAGCTCTCTCAACAAAGCGGGACAAGGTGAAGCCTTCACCTAGTGTTTCTCAGAGCTACGTCTCTAAAAAACCACACAGTTCCGATCCCACAGATTTCTCAGGTAGCCCGACCAGTCTTAGGTTGGAGCGCCTGCTTCTGCCCTCTTTCTCTGCAACTCTGTCACAAAGCACCTCCACTGTTTTTTCCAGTGATTTAACTTTGCTTTGAAGGGAAGTAACATCATCTTTGCTTGCAAAATTTGCAGCTTTGTCTCCCCAATTCTTTCAGAGAGTGATTGTATATCCCCTTTGATTTCCTGAATTGCTTTCAGCATGTTGGTAGATTTTTTGTATATCTTCTTTCAGCAAGCTCATTGCTTTGAGAAAATCCCAGTTGCTCGGCGCCTTCTGTGCTTCTTACGAGGTAACCAGCTCTGACCTGTTAGCATTAGCCGCATCGACATTGGCCGCACTCTCTTGTGGAGTGGTTTTAACCAATTGTTGGCCAGGCTTGGCATTTTTCGGTGGCATGATGACCAGTAAATGTTTTTGCATTAACAAAACAGGCGAATTTGTGAGTATTGGTCTGAATGATGGATTGATTTTAAGGATTTAGCAGCAAACCATACGCACATGCACCTTCTGAGACGCCATAACTGGAAGTGATAGTTTCTTTTGAATTTATTTCACTTTCTCCAACACACACACAAACACACAATCCTGAGCTTTCAGTATACACCACAACAATAATTTCTTTATATTTTTGCACACACACATGCACAGTTTTATTTAAAAGGCCTGGAAAAGTAACATTTAAAAACTCTGCATCATTCTAGGGTCTCACACTGCCCTGCTTTAACTGGGGCTGGAGAGCTGAGCTTCACTTTCAGGGAGATGTTAATAAAGATCCACTGGTTGTCATGAATGTAGGCGTTTTTGGTTCTTTGTTTGGGGTTTTTGTGTTTTGGTTTGTGGGTTTTTGTTCATGTCTTGTCACTATTCACCTCCCCAGTAATTTTCCGGTCACGCCTGCCACGCCAACCTCACCTGCTCCTTGTCATGTCCACAGCTGCAACCAATCTTCATCTCCCCTTAGCCTTTAAAACCGGTCTCTTCCTCTCCATTCTCCACTTGGTCATTCCGTTCTCTTTGTTGTGGTCATGCTCTTCATTTTCCATGCTTTGCCTTGCCATTTTGGATATTGAAGTTTGTATTTGTTTTTCTTTGCTGCCACGTCAGCCTTTTGTTTTTGTTTATTTTTTACTTTAATAAATTACTTTTCTTTTAAAAGAAAGATGAGTCTGGGTTCGACTCCTGACACTGGAAGCTCTCTGCATCTTTCCTTCAGGTTTCTGTGTTCTTTGTTGCTACAGGCTAAAATATAAGACACATAATACTTAAAAACTATTTAATTAAAAACAGCTTGAAAAGGTTTTAGTAACCTACAGTGTATTGTAATACACAATACATCATTAATTCCTAAACATGCAGAAAAAACTAACAGGTAAAAACAGGTTTAGCAAAATGTGACATTAACCCGTGACCCGACCCCGGATAAGCGGAAGACAATGGATGGATGGATGGATGGTATTAACTTTAGTTTTACACATGAATCATAGATATTTCTGTTAACGTGTACAGTAAAAAAGCCTCCTCTTTGGAGATGAGATGGGAAGTTGAAGACAGATGGGGTCACAGCATCTCTAAGCCGGTCCTGTTAAAGTCCTCTGGTTTGAAATGTTCACTACAGGGCTGAGACGACTCTGTAGCAACAAAACCCTCCCTTCTTACTGCAGCTTCCCATTGCCTCCTTAAATCTGTGTTACTGGGAAACCTTCAAAATGTGAAGAAAAAAAAAACGAGCTAATGAGAGAGGAGGACCAGTTCATCCTGTTAGCATTTTGTTGTTTGCCAAATAACGTCTCCAATGACATAATGTTAAAAATGGTCAAACAACCAAAATTATTTTTCAATCTTACTTGTGAAAGGTAATCTCACAATTAATCTCAATCTACTTTCAATAGTGCGCCAGTTATTACAACCGTAGGCTGCACAAAATGCGGTCATAGCTGCTCACTCTGCATTTCCTCCTGTTGACTTTTAGACAGAGCGACCCATCCAAGAAGAGTGAGTGCGTGTGTCCCAAATGAATCGGCAGTGATGCAGGATGCGCTCCAGCAAAAGAGTGAATGTCACCAACTGGCTTCGCCTTTTGTAATTCTCTATTGCAAAGAATTGGTACCTTTTTTGTATTGTAAACTGTTTAATAAAACAAAAAAATAATAATTATACAACAACTGGCTTCCATTTTAGAATAATTTCCATTGTGGCTTTTGTCATTGTGTTTTGGCTTTTGTTGTTGTGTTGTGTTGTGTCTTTTGCATTTTTTTTTTTTTTTGAATAGTAGCTAAGACGATCTGAATGAAATCATCATAAAGTTAAAACTGAACTAAACAACAATCAGGAATCCAACAATCTAACAATATCTAAAATAAATAAGATAAACTCAACTAAATGTACAGGAAGGCTAAATAAGCTAAGATAAACTGAAACATGATAATGCTAAACTAAAGGTACCAAGATGGCTAACTAATAGTACCAAAGGCCCGCTAACAGCCAACATGAAAAATGCTAAGATAACTAAACTAAGATAGTGAAGGAGGGGAGGGAGGGAGTGCGAGTGGGGTGACAGAGACGAGGCAGAGACGGTGGAAAGTGTGTGTGTTTGTAGAGACGGTAGAAGATGATGCGGTGTGTGTGTGTTTGCAGATAAGTCCATGAATCACGTCACAGAGGCCATTGTCTTTGATAATATGATGGAATGTTTATCAGCCAGCCCAGAGCAGATCCACAGATGTCCTTAGGCAAGGGAGGGAGCAGAGCTTCTTGTTTACATAAAATCCAGGGAGAAATTGAAGATAGCTGGCCAAGGTCAGCGTAAGGGAGCCAGTTTCACATAACAATAATTGTTTTGGGTCAGGCCGACTTTTGTTTTCCGTCTGCCTTGAAAGTCTTGCTGATACTTCTCAATGGCGAATCCAAACAGCCAAATTCCAGGTTCATTCCGCCTGTTCCGAGCGAGCAACTTTCTCCAAGATTGATCCCATTTCATTCCTGAGTCCCGGAACCGCATTTAGCCTGCAATCATGTAAAAGGATTGCACCCAACTTGCGATTCTGCTCCCGTAACATCACAGTCTGAGTGTAGATCGCCGAACCCATCAAACGAATTTGACGATATGTCAGGTAACTGCCTAATCCAAACAGCAGAAATCCTGTTTTCAAAAACCCAAATATGTAAAGATCCTCCATGTCCTCCACTGACAAAAATCGATAGACACACATTCTTCCACTTCTGCCAGGAATCCATTGTGTATCCAGCAAATGATGTCGCATCTGGGCAGGCGGGCTCTCCCTTGCCCAGTCTTCCCGTCGAGAAAATTTGTCTTTATTTGCTATACTGTAATCATTTCTATAATTAACATGTGTTTTTTTGTCTTTCTTCCAACAGAAACGACACCTAGACCAGTCGTTCAGTGTTTGCCTGTGTCTCTTTACTGTCCTGTCAAACCCCAGCTGGTTGAAGTGGATGGCTGCTCATCCTGAGACTGGTTCTGCTGGAGGTTTCTTCCTGTTAAAAGGGACTTTTTCCTCACCACTGTGGTGGCAAGGTTTTTATAAAATAACACCTGACTGTGTAATGTCTGAATTCTAAGACTTGACTATGGTATACATGGATTTCAAGACATGACTATGTTCTGTCTGAATTCCACAGCCTATGAGTTTTCACCAAATGACCCTGTTACTCTTCACTGAAACTAGACTGACCTTGCGTCCCGTCTTCTCCTCGCCTACCAACATTATAATATCTTAGATATAAGCTCCTGTGTGGACTCTGGAGGTAGAGCTTTGGTTCAGAGCTTCCCGTGTGGCCTGGGACTCTGATGTTAATTCTTTATTGTCTTTAAGGCTCTCTGTATGTCGTGCACCATGCATAAATAAACCTGTTTGAGTGTTTTCATCTAACAGTGCCTGGAAATTGATTTCTTTCACAACAACACATAAAATGTGCTTGTTCAGGATGGGAGATTGCGACAAAGTGAAGATTCAATGTAATCTGCTGGCTTCCTTAGCTAGATACTTTTTACTAATTGTCTTTTCATAATGTATGTGAATGTTTTTGTGCAGTGCCCTTAGACAACTTTTGTGACTTGGCATTATATAAATAAACTGAATTAAACTGAATTGAAATATATGTATACAATTGTTGTGTGATGAATTCGGGGGTAAGGAAAATACCTAATTTTGGTTACATTTAAAAGTAAGCCACCATTGCACCAAACTGCCACTGATAAATGTTTGGTTCACACTGACTCTTTTCTCACCAGTGTCTTAACAGACTAAAGAGAAAATCATGATTCAATCACATAAACTGACAGGATTTTGAAGCAGATACTAAAAAACATTATTGTCAGTTTATGTCTTCCCGTCGAGAAAATTTGTCTTTATTTGCTCTACTGTAATTATTTCTATCATTAACATGTGTTTTTTTGTCTTTCTTCCAACAGAAAATACACCTAGACCAGTCGTTCAGTGTTTCCATATTTGGGTTTTTGAAAACAGGATTTCTGCTGTTTGGATTAGGCAGTTACCTGACATATCGTCAAATTCGTTTGATGGGTTCGGCGATCTACACTCAGACTGTGATGTTACGGGAGCAGAATCGCAAGTTGGGTGCAATCCTTTTACATGATTGCAGGCTAAATGCGGTTCCGGGACTCAGGAATGAAATGGGATAAATCTTGGAGAAAGTTGCTCGCTCGGAACAGGCGGAATGAACCTGGAATTTGACTGTTTGGATTCGCCATTGAACAGTATCGGCAAGACTTTCAAGGCAGACGGAAAACAAAAGTCGGCCTACTTAACTACTTACTAAATGCAAAATCCAAACTGTAGAAAGTAAAAGCTATATACAATTGTTACATTCCTGATATAAAAAGATGAGATGAGAAGGGGTGGGTGTCACATGCACCGACGACTCATCGGCTGCACAAGCTCACCTAGCACACCCAGGAATGCTTGATTGAAGAAATCATTCTGTGACATCTCCCCCTTTTGCAAGACAGCTTCATACTCTTTCCTCATGCACATTGCTGAGAAGCAACTGGGCCCAGTTCAGATCATCTGCCACCTGCATCTCTGCAAACAAGGTTGTTAGCTCCGGTTCAGTGTGGCTCCTTTTCCTCTTCCCTAGACAATGAACAAAGTGGTTAAACAAAGCAAATATAAAAAATAGACTGTATTGTGGGAATAAGACTTGCAACTAAAAGTCAGTGATGGGATGTGAAAATACTTTGTTTTTGTATGTAGCTATGCTTCACTTTATTAGATTTACAAGAGCTAGTTTACAAAAACAGCCACTAGGGAGCACAAGCCAGTGTATCTCATGCCTCTCCCAAGCCTGTGTAAATGGTGAGAGTTGTCAGAAAGGGTATCTGGTGCAAACCCTTTTGCCAAAACTAAATATGTGAGTTCATCCATTTTTTTTAAAGAGGAACTAATGTGCAACGCAATGTTTTCTGCACTGGCTGGAGCACAATAGTAGCTGCTCCAGCGACTTTGTCACTAAATTTAGTGAGTTTTCATATCCCACTAGCCAATTTTTTAAAGCGACTAGAGACAAATCTAGTGACTTTTTTCTGTGTTATTGGAGAATTTGGCGGCTAAACGTGAGAAAGCACCAATCATTCTGCAGCGTGCCATAAGCCCCGCCCACTTCCCCAAGCACTGACAGCTGTCATTCTAACAGCAGAGAGGAGACCCGCTCCACTCTGTGTACACAGTGGCGCAAAGATATGGGGTATGCAGTATATGTGGTGCATAGGAGTGTGTTAGAGGGGGCGTCAAAGTGATGATGGGAAAAAGTCTAGTCTGCATTTTCTGTATTTACCAGCTGTCTGTGCATGTGTAAATGATAAGATCGATAACAGAAACACGCCACTGATCAGGCGCCCCTCCGCTCCTTCCCCTTCCTCCTGTCCCCCGCCTCCCCGACAAACACACTAACAATCCCGCTCCTGCGCACCCTCAAGCACACGCTGGGACGCGATTGTTTTCATTTGAATTGTGTTATCATCTGATGACAAAGAGCTAAAGATGGAGAGGCAGAAGGATAAAGATGAAAAAAAGGTTTTGAAAGCTACTAGTTACTAGTAAAATGACAAGTTACAACTGTTTACTGATCAGTATTTACAATAGAACACAGCATGACATGAAAAATAAAGGAACTTGTTTGTTGTTCAGACAGTAATCATTTGTTGAACTTGATGGTGAATCATAAAGCAGATAAATTACAGAAGTTGGGAGTTTAAACGTCTCCTCTGGGATATAACTCTACAGAGCTGCTGTGATTAATCTGATAAGTCTGATCAGATGAAGTGTCCAATCAGTAACTGATATCCAACAAGGATATCATTTAAAATTAAGATTTCATGTTTTTATATGTGGTTTGACTGCTGTATTTTTTAGGCCTCCTGAACACAAAGTTCCTGTCATTCAGATGAGAGGACAGAGAGAAAGAATCAGGACAGACAGGAAGGAGACAGGTCGGTCCAATATGAGCTGGAAGTGTAGAAACAGTCACTTAATACTAAGTGATTAATTCTGAAATATTGTTTATTTTTAAAAAGTAAAATAGCAAGATGTGCAATATATTTAAAGCTATTAAATAATACTTGTTTGAACATGTGACTTAGAGAAGAACACAGAGAAGGAATAAAGGAGACAGACATGAGGTCGGTGATCAGCTGCTGTAGAGGAGACCAATGATTACATCAGGTAGGAATAATTCAGCTAGTCATTTTTGGAAAATTAGTGCAGGCAGATGACAAGTCAATCACCACAGAGGACAATGTAGAACACAGAGGTGATGATGATGAAGAGGAACAAAGGAGAAGGCTGGGGCAAGGATAGCCTTCATCACAGGAAGTGGGGGACTCATTGAGGCAGTTCATGGTTGCGAATGACCCACAAAAATGTTCTGATGAAGCATACCCAAGATCAACTATTGTTTTTTATAACTAAATAAGATTTATACAAGTAAACATGTAAAAAAAGAAAAAAAGGGGGGGGAGGGGCTGTAATGTGTCTGCATACCCCTCAGAAAGTAGGTAGTTGCACCCCTGCATGTCCACTTTGCAAATTAAATATTTCTCTGCAAAGCTGCTGCTGATCCCGTCCTGGATTACAAAGTGGGATATAATTTTCATGTATTGTTTTCTTACTGACTCTCTAGCACTAATATAAATCCCTGTGTTTCCAACCCCAGATACAAGAGGGGGGTTGAATGTAGAGCTGGCAATTCCCGACACGAAACTGTCTTTTGGTTCAATTTGATATTCTAACAAAACTCATTTATGTTGTGTGGGTTCAGGCAAAGCATTAAAGTTATTAAATTATTTCATAAAGTTAATTTGTAGTTCTAAACATATTTTGAATGTTTTTTACTCATTTTATGTCTTGCCAATGTTGATATTCCTCTGTTCTACAGTCTGATCAACATCGTCAAATATGCAAATTAGGTGATGATGTCATCTAAGACTTCCAGCAGCTCAAAATCTCACTCCAAGCTCAGATCAAAACTTGAGAGCCCTGGTACTACTGTTAGTCGAAGTCCACAAGGACGAAAATGTGCCAGGAGACAGAGGGAAAAGAAAGGAAAGAGTGTAGGACTAAGGGTAGCAACTCTAAATGTAGTAACAATGACAGACAAAGGTAGAGAGCTGGCAGACATGATGCAGAGAAGGAAGGTAGATGTGTTGTGGGTGCTAGAGACCAAGTAGAAGGGCAGCAAGGCTTGCAGCATTGGGGCAGGTTTTAAACTGTTTTACCATGGTGGGGATAGGAAGAGAAATAGAGTAGGAGTGGTCCTGAAGGAGGAGTTAGCAAGGAATGTAGTCAAGGAGAAAAGAGAGTGAGATAGGGTGGTGTGTCAGAAGGCAGAAGAAGAAGGTTTGATGTTCAATGTTGTCAGTGGTTCTGCTCCACAGGTTAGATGTGAAGTAGGGGGAAAGAGAAATTCTGGAAGGATCTCAAAGAAGTGATAGAATATTGGTGATTGGAGCAGATCTAAATATACCTGTTGGTGAAGGAAACAGAAGAGATTAGGAAGTGACGGACAGGTTTAGTGTCAAGGAAAGGAACCAGGAAAGACATGGTGGTGGATTTTACCAAGAGGATGGAAATGGCTATAGTCAACACCTATTTCACTATAAGGGAAGAATACTGGGTGACCTGTAAGAGTGGAGGCTGGAGTACGCAGGTAGACTACATTCTGTGTAGAAGAGGTAATCTGAGGGAGATTGTGGCAGGGGAAAAGCATGACTAGACAGCATCCGATGTTGGTGTGTAGTGAAAAAGAGGAAGAGAGTAAAGGTACAGAAGAAGACCAAATGGTGGAAGTTGAGGAAGGAACAATATTTTAGGAGTTAGGAAAGGCTCTGTGTGGTAAGAAAGAGCTTCCAGGTGACTGGGCTACTACACCCACAGCGACTAGAGAGAGGTAGGAAGGTAGTTGGTGCGTCATCTGGAAGGAGAACAGATGATGAAGAAACCTGCTGGTGGAATAGTGAAGTGCATGAAGTTATCCAGAGGAAGGGGTTAGCCAGGAAGAAATGGGACAGCAAGAGGGCTGAAAAGACTAGTCAGGAATATAGGGAGATGCAACATACAGCAAGAAGGAAGGTGGCCAACGCAAAACAGAAGATGTATGATGAGTTGTACATGAAGCAGGACACCAAGGAGGGACAGAAGGATTTGTATGGACTGACAAGACAGAGGGATCAGACTAGAAAGGATGTGCTGCAGGTTAGGCTTGTTAAAGATAGAAATGGTAATGTTCTAAAAAGCAAGAAGAGTGTGATAGGAAGATGGAAGGAGTATTTTGAGGTGCAGAATGAAAAAGTAACAAGAGTTGAGGTCATAGAAACTGTGGACCAGGAAATTAGAAAGATTAGTGAGGATGAAGTCCAGAAAGTTTTGAAGAAGATGAAGAAAGGGAAGGCAGTTGGATGTGATGACATACCAGTGGAGGTATGGAAATGTCTAGGAGAGATGGCAGTGAAACATTTGACCAGATTATTCAATAGCATTTTTGAGAGTGAGAAAATGCCTAAATGAATGAAGGAGAAGAGTGCTGGTATCAGTTATTAAAAACAAGGGTGATGTACAGAGTTGTAGCAACTTCAGGGTAATTAAGTTGATGAGCGACACAAGGAAGATCTGTGAGAGAGTTGTGGAAGCTAGACTTAGACAACAGGTGACTATTTTTGAGCAGCAGCATGGTTTTTACTAGTATGGTTTCCTTCCAAGAAAGAGAACCACATATGCCAGATGCAGATAACAGAGTAAGATAGAAGAGGACAACTCACTGCGGTGACCCCTAAAAAGGGAACAGCCAAAAAAAAGAGTTAGTTTAGAAATGTAAACTGTGTTTGCTGTAGCCCAAAAATAACTTATGCATACAGTTAAGTTGAATCTATTTAAGTACTCCTACTGACATACTTCAAGCACATTTGGAGGTTTGTTTTTTTTTAGATTTCTGGGTTGGATTCTTGAGAATGAGTTTTTTGAGAACAAGACGTTCTTGATGTCACTTTCTGACCAATCAATGGCCTGTAACCTGCTGACCTCAAATATTCGGCTTGACTCGGCTTGCTTGGAACCTTGGTTGAGTAGGTCCTACGAACTGAGCTTGAAGTGGATAGGATCACCCACTGGAAAGACTCTGAACCCATGCCAGGTAGGACCACAAGGCCAATATACTCTTTTAGCTTCAGCTTCATTTAGCTTAAGTTATATCAAAAATGTCCCTAACAACATAATTTTATTTTTATTAAGAGACAACTTCAAACCATCAAACCATATAATGATCAAAATTAGTTCATTTTCTACTGCAGCTACAATTTTTTATATTGATGTGCTTTGCAAACCGTTAACAATATTAAAGGTCAAGTCACACCAAGTTAGGTATACAGACCCTGTCTGTATACCTAACTCCTTTCGTCTCTCTTCTCCCTTCCCCCACATACACATCAGGAAATGCTGTCCCCCTTTATACACAAGATACAACAATGTAATTATAGTGTTAATTTTACAGTTAACATTAACACAGACCAGAACAGAACACACAATTTGAAAATCGTCATATCAACCCTCCAGAACACCCAGGTCCTCTGGTTCTGGTCTACTTTGTATCCCCAGAACCAGAACCAAACATGGAGAAGCAGCTTTCAGTTTCTATGCACCATCAATCTAGAACAAACTAGAAAAACTGCAAAACAGCCGAAACACTAAATTCCTTTAAATCAAGGCTGAAAACTCACCTGTTTAGAGCTGCCTTTGATTAGTAGTCCGCAAACAAACTCAGGTGAAAAGCTGCTCTGAACAAAATATCTTAATACATATTGACCATCTGCTTATGATTATCAAATTTATCTGCTCAATGATTTTTATGATTTTGTGTGATGATTCTAATGTTCTGATGATCTACTGTGTGATGTTTTTGATGATTGTAATGATGTTTTTGATGATTGTAATGATTCTACCAATGTTTTTATGATGTAAAGCACTTTGAATGCCTTGCCGCTGAAATGTGCTATACAAATAAATTTTTACTTACTTACTTTACTAGCCCAAAAGGTAGGCCGATTATATTTTTCTAGTGTGCTGTAGATTATTGTTATACAGTACATTTATGACTCGTTTAATCAACACAGTACATGTTTCGTACTTTTAATTACCGGTACTTGTACATATTCCTAAAAAGTTATGCAAATATGTACCGGTAACTTGTTTTTCAAAATGTAAATAAAAGGGATGTGTTCCCAAACAGCCATCTCTTTCCTGACAATCCCCATTGTGCATATTCTCTTACATATGGTAATTAAACATTAAAACACCTGCGGCGGAGACTTACAATTGGCAGGCGATGGAGTAGACAGCAAGTAGAGCGCTCCCACTAACATTTTGTTTTTAAATTGTTAATACCCCGTCTCACAACACATACCTGCCTTTAATCAACAAACTTGAACTTGGGGAGGCACTAAGACTTGGTAAACTATGTTGAAATCCACCAAAGGCAGCAGAAAAGATCAGACAACGGAAACTTCCTCCGCAGGAGCTAACGCAGCTAACGGGGCTAGTGGAGCACTGAGCGTGGCGCAGATCTCGGATTTGCTTGAGAAGTTTTGAGAAAGTCTTGCAGCTGACTTCAAGTTGTCACTGGCGACCCTGGACAACAAGTTGGACACAATTCAATCGGCTGTCTCAGGGCACAGTCAGTGCATTGCCGATCTCGAGTCCAACGCTAATGAGGTTAGCCAATGCTTGGAGCAGCTTAAAGCTGCAAGTTCAGAGCTATGCGAAGAAAACAGGCCGCTAAAGTTAAAGCTAAAGCTGTCTGACCTGGAGGGAAGTAGCAGACGCCAAAACATACGAGTTGTGGGCATACCAGAGTCCGTAGAGGGTCCACAGCCTACTGCATTCTTCTCACACACTCTTTCACTTGTTGAAATGTGAAGGGGCTAAACCATCCAGTAAAACGTAAAAAGGTCCTTTCATGTTTGGGGAGGCTCAGGTCTGGGGTAATCTTCCACTGTTCCACGACCATAGATCCTAGAAACTCATCTAAGAGATCAGGATCACTGGTGGCTGAGAAAATGCTGGTCTGGGCAGTTCTTTCACTCTAATTTCAGCGCAAAAGCGAGGGGTGCTGCTATTCTAATTAATCAAAATATCCCTTTTGTGGCCTCTACAATCCTCGCAGATAAAAACAGACGATTTATTATTGTATCAGGTAAACTTGGTAATAAACTGGTGACACTTGCAAATGTCTATGCACCCAATTTTGATGATGTCCAGTTTTTCCAGATTTTTTTTCTCCCAACTTCCAGATCTGAACTCTTATTCTTTAATTTTGGGAGGAGATTTTAATTGTGTTATGAATGCATCACTAGACCCTTCATCCTCTAAACCTGCCAACCCAAATAAACCTGCCATATATGTTTGGTCTTTTCTTCAGGATTTTAGTGTTACTGACCCATGGCGTTTTTTGTACCCAAGCGGTGGGGATTATTCTTTTTTTTCTAATGTATATCACGCATACACCCGCATAGACTACTTTTTCATTGACGACCTATTACTTCCAAATCTCAGATCTTGTAGCTATGAAAGTATTACAATCTCTGATCATGCCCCTCTAGTTATTGAAATGGCCTTATTGGACAGTGAACTGGTGAGAAAGCACTGGAGACTTGATCTGTTATTGCTTACAGATGAGAAATTTGTGAAATGAACTTCCTCCAAAATAAAATTTTTTTTGAGTGAGAACAGAACGCCGGGTATGTCCTGCAAAACAATTTGGGAAGCTATGAAGGCTTTTCTGAGGGGAGAAATAATTTTATATGCAGCTTTTAAAAGAAAATCTTTATTGCAGAAACAAAAAGATCTTTCGGTTCAAATATTAAACATAGATAGACAATATGTACAATCACCATCGCCTTCATTATATAGGAACGACTGAAGCTACAGACTGAATTTAATATAAATTCTACCCGTCAGGTTGTGGGCTGTCTGATGGGGACTAAAAGTGACTTTTCTGAGCATTGTGAGAAAACCGGTAAAATTTTGGCCAATCAATTGCATGGCCAATCAATTCTCTAGGTTTAAAATAAATTTAGATAAAGGCGAATTGTTTTTGATCAACAATGAGGCAATAAAACTTAATTATGGCAGTTTTTCAATCAGGAAAGTGACTGAGCAATTTAAATACCTTGACATATGTGTCACTATGACATTTCAAAATCTATTTAAAACTAATTTTCTTCCTCTACTTGATCAGTCAAAACAACTTTTATCTAAATGGTCCCCATTGTTATTATCTCTTATAGGCAGAAATAACTCAATTCTGTGAAACTCAGTGAAAATGATGCTGCTTCCTAAATATTTCTATCTTTTTCAGGGCCTCCCTGTTATGATTCCTAAATCATTCTTTATGGCTCTGGACTCATTAATACTTTTATTTATTTGGAAAGGTAAACACCCCTTCAGACTTAGAAAAGACTTTCTTCAAAGGCCCAGAGAGTTGGGTGGAATGGCCTTGCCCAATTTTCAAAACTATTACTGGGCAGCTAACATTTGAGGACTGCTTTACTGGCGGCATTTTCATCTGGAGCCATCACCTCCCGTCTGGGTGTCTTTGGAGGCTCATGCTGGAGGAACTGGAACTTCCTTGCCTGCACTTTTTGGTTGTCCCCTTCCTCTAACTTGCTCAGCTCCCTTTGGAGGCCCGGTGGTTAGACAGTCTCTTAAAATCTGGTCTCAGTTTAGGAGAGCACTTGGTCTCCAGGTGTTTTCACTTCTAAGCTGGATTGCAGGTAATCATCAGTTTGCTCCATTGGCTGGATTTCGAATCTGGCATGAAAAAGGGGCGAAGTGTTTTGTGGATTTATATTCGGGTGGATACTTTCTCAGCTTCTCTGAGCTAACAAAAAAATTTGCAATTGCATCCACAAATTTTTTCAAATTTCTACAAGTCAGGCATTATGTGCAAAGTTTGACATCACAATTCCTTTGTAAGCCTCCAGATAATCCTCTTGATGTGTTTTTGTCAGTCAATCCTACTTCAAAAGGTGTGCTATCTAAACTTTATAATCTCATCTTCAAATTACACTGTCCATCTTTGACTGCCATTAAGACAGTTTGGGAACAAGATCTTCAATCCCCCATCTCTGACGAGACGTGGGATTCTATTCTAGATCAGGTTAATTCGTCCTCAATGTGCGCTCGACACATACTTTTGCAATTTAAAGTTGTCCACCAGGTACATCTCTCTAAAGCTAAACGGGCACGCATTTACCCAAACGTGGACCCAACATGTGACAGATGTAAGAGTGCACCTGCTACGCTAATCCACATGTTCTGGTATTGCCCTTCTCTAGCTAACTTCTGGAAATCAGTTTGTCATACTATATCTGAGATATTGCAGTGTGAAATCAGACCAAACCCCTTCTCCGCCATCTTTGGAGTTTCCCCGAGCCTGGACTTGCCACGTGTCAAACAAAGAGTGCTCTCATTTTCATCATTAATTGCCAGGAGGGCCATCTTACTAAGGTGGAATGGTGAGTTTGTGGTAATGTGCATTATTGGTTTCTGCCAAATATAGTGTCTTGTCTGATTGCCAAAAAGCTTTAATTTGGTCTCATCAGACCACAAAACTTTATTTAATTTCCATCACTGTTTGTCTGGATCAGGGAGCCCCTCACCCTCTAGTGTTGAGAATCAGGAGCTTGACATCATCGTCATTGGTCCTGAACATAGGCACACCACAGTGCTGTGTGCTCAGCCCAGTTTTCTTCATTCTGTTTAAACACGACTGCTCCGCCATCCACTCCACAAACATAATCGTGAAATTTGCAGACGGCACCACGGTAGTGGTTCTCAAATTGATCAATGATGAGACTCACTATAGAGAGGAGATCCAGCACATGACAAGATGGTGTTAGGATAACAACCTTGTTCTGAACACCAGCAAGACCAAGGAAGTCATTGTGGACTACAGGAGGACCAGGATGACTGAATATGAATACCTTCTCTAAGTGCATAACACACATGTAGACTGGTTGGGCAACCTCCCATGCCCGTCAAGAACTCTAGAAAGGGTAAAGATCTGGTCCGGTGCTCCACAGTTAAGATGGAACTCGTTCCTCCTGAATCTGAGGTTCTACTATTGACCAAACTCTCTTCTCCAGCACACCTGAATAGACCTTACTAGGGTGGCTGAAGAGTGTGATTACCTTGTAATTGGAACACAACCTTCGGTCCCCCTTCATAAAAATGCGAACCACCACCACAGTCTGCCAATCCAGTGGAACTGCCCCCAATGTCCACGGGATGTTGCCAAGGCATGTCAACAAAGACAGGCCAACATCCATAGCCTGAGAAACTCAGGGACGATCTCATCAAACCCTCAACCCAGATTATGGACGGACCCACCCCAAAGTGCCAGACTTAGCTTCCTTAATGGAAGATGTGTTGGTAGAATTGAGAAGGTCCTCAAAGTATTCTTAAATTTTTCCACCACCTGATGATATCAGTAGTTGAGGTCAACAGCACCCCACCTTGACTAAACACAGTGCTGGTAAAGTGCTGCTTCCCCTGCCTCAGCTGACTGACGGTTTGCCAGAATCTTTTTGAAGCTAATCGAGAGGCTCTATCCAAGGCTTCACTGAAGCCCTTCCACACTTGAGCTGCTATTCCTTGACAATAGCAGCGTGGAACCTCTGCCTCAGATGGTATTCAGTTGAAGCTCTGCTGGAGGTGTAAGTTGAACATCTGTCTACCAGGTTTTACTGCCAGGCGTTCTCAGCAAACCCTTAGTTTAATGTTAGAACATAAGGGTGTCCATAAGTGTAGATGGCGACAGGACAGGACACCCTAGGCCGCAAGTCGATGACAGACTTTGTAGCTGTGACCATATGTTTTGGACACTCGAATGAAGAGAAGATCAAAGCTGTCAACTGATCACCACCTAGTGGTGAGTTAAATCAGATGGTGTGGAAAGACCCAGTAGCTATTTGGGTCTACTGGGTCTTTTTTCCCTCACCAAACTGGTTCCAGAGTTAGACCAAAGCCAGTGCTTAACTGCATCAGCATTTTTTCTGTTTCACTGCAGAAGTGCTGGCACCAGCTCTTTACAGGATAGAGCAGAGAACTACTTTCATAAAGAACTTGGGACAGGCTCATGGAGAGGTTCAACAATAAAAGAGCGCAATGTTTAAAAATCCAGTTGCTTTTATTTTTAGTCTGCTTAATTTAGAGCAAAACAATAAAAATACTACGTCAACATGAACAACAAGTCAAATTAGCAGTGGAATAACATAGGCTCATCTCTCATCTCTAGCTGTTTTTTTTTGTTTGTTTGCTTGTTTTTTTTAGATCAGAAACACAGGCAGAATGTTCCATAACTGTTTAAAAATGTTTATGGTGACAGACTGGTGACATTAAGATATCTGTTTGCAGATATAAAGAGACAAACCCTGTGATCTGTGTTAGCTGGTATTTCACTGGGCTGTAACTGTTGGTGACCAGTTGGAGACACAAAACTGGAAGAAAATACACAAATTTTTACTTGGACTTAGGGATGCACCAATACATTTTTCAAACTAATTACAAGTCCATATGTTTGAGTTCTTGCAAATAGTGAGTACCGATAAAAGTACTAGTAAATACCATTATACTTCTTACAGTTACTTTAAAAATGTGTTTGAAAAATCAGAGGACTATTTTTTGTGTTTATTCCTCAAATGAAATTAGGATAACAGTGGTCTTCTTTAAAAGCAACCAATTAGTGAGTGCTAAGATTGCTGGGAAGCTCATGCTCAAATCTGTATATTCTCAGGATCCTTTTCTGCTCAATGATAGACTTTAGTCAATTCCTGCTGCTCCTAACTCATGGAACTCAGAACTGAGTTGTCCTTTTTAAATATTTTATGAAAGTACTTGTGTTAACAGTGCTAAATTTAGTTCCTTCTGACAGCTTTGCTGAGCATAATTTGCAGTCCACTCTTCCTCCACATGACTTCTTTTCCTTCCTCTGATGTTTATTGGTAGTCAGCTAATAATTACGGCCACCAACTGGTAGGCTGTGTGAATAAGGGCAGCCAAATCAAATAAGACAAAAAAACAAACAAAAAACTACCTTCACATTGCTGACATGTGCTGAACTGAGAGGTGAACAACAAGCTGTCGTAAAGTGAACACTTATAAGTACAAATACATTCACTCAGTATTGGACCAATACGAGTATCTTTATCAGTGCATCCCTACATGGAATTACAGTGAATCATATGTCACATGAATGTCATACAATCTCACAGCAAAACTTGGGCCAAAATTCACTGGGAATATGCATAATTATTGCACCGCTGTTGCATGATGTTCTCGCCACCTAATCATAATTTCTGATACTTGGAACTGCTGCTCAACAGTTGTGATTATACTGTGTACAGTGCTCAAAAAGTTCTGCCTGACAATAGAAAAACCTGGACTATATAAAAACGGCCTCTCCACAGTCTTACAATAATTTTGTCTTCAGACATCAATCAATAAGGAATGCAGAGAAGAAACAGATGGGTTAGGATCCTAACCCATCTGAGGCCCAGACTGACCTGCTGAAGGCTGCATAGAGTCTACTTGCTGTTGCTGCAATAAAGAATGGCTGGGTCATGTGGGTCCATCACATGGAACCTACAATGTTCTGCTCTCTTTGTTGTCTCTTAATCCAGGGGTGCCAAAATTCAAAACTTGGATCTAGCCAAGAGCCAATCTCAGTTAATATTTATAGAAATACAACTTTCTTGATTCAATAAAGTCCGTCCATCCATCTTCTTCCGCCTATCCGGGGTCGGGTCGCGGGGGCAGCAGCCTAAGCAGGGAGACCCAGACTTCCCTCTCCCCAGCCACTTGGGCCAGCTCCTCCGGGGGAATCCCAAGGCGTTCCCAGGCCAGCCGAGAAACATAGTCCCTCAATTCAAAAAAGTAAATAATGCAATTAGGATTCTCATTTTGAGATATCCTTTTTGTAGAGCAAATCTGTTCTGGCACATGTTGGCCACAATTTTTTCAATATGGCATGCCCATATTCCATAACAAGACTAAAAAAAATAAATAAAACTTTAAAACACCTTTGGTTTTAGATGTAGTATGTCAAAATATCCATGTAAAAATACAAATTATTTTATGCAAAATTTAGAACAAACAAATTAATCAATAAAAATATGAAATTTAAAAACAAAATAAGAATTAATTTCTTATCCCTTACTTTTTTTATCAACATTTTAATTTATTAATAGTCCATTTAATCAAAACCTAATTAAAAATATGAACATTTGACTTTGAAATAAGAAGAGAATACAAAAAAATGTAATTAAAGCAGACTGTTGCTCTGACGCACATTAACTCAAATCAAAAACTCAACATCTTTTCTCAATTGAAAGTTCTTAACTAGAGTTTGATCTGTCCCATTTGATGTTCTTTGTTGCTCTTTCTGAATTGTTTTTCTTAGCTTTAGAGTTGGTCACAAAAAGTCTGCACTAGGTCTGCTCATTTTTTTTTTAAACAAAATGAGAAAGTATAGAGACTCAATTTGTCACAGATTAGTGATAAAATATTATTGTGGGGGACAGATGAAATATTAACAAGTGCAAGATCCGGCTCATGGGCTCATTGACACATGTCATAATCAGTCACAGTTTAACTTCATAGGTCATCGACCCCTCACAAAGCTGTTTCATTTCTCACACTTTCTGAGATGAGTTTGAAAAGCCCACAACAACTCATTTTCTGTTTTTTACAGGAAAGAACCAGAATGACTTTGAAGACCAGGTAGTTGTGACAGCACCTCCACCTCCGTCTCCATCTGGCAGCTCCACTTTGAGCACCAGTGGAGCTGGATCACCTAAGAGCCAACTGTAATGCCTGAGACCAGTGTAATGGGAAAAATACTGTTTCAGTGATTCTTGCTGCATGTGACCACCATGTTTTAGTTTACTTAGGAATGCCTTTATTCTTATCCCTATAGGGTACCAGGATGTATGTGTTATCTGGTACTTTGGTTTCCCCCTGACCCCCCTGACTGTATGGAAATTTACCAGTATGTGCCTACAAGCCTATCTTTATTTACCTCCCCTTGTGATCAGCTATCTGACCCTTCTGCCCCCCCTGACCCCTCCTCATCCTACAATGGCATAAGAAGGGGGAGCTATCTGTAATGCTTCAGACTCACTCTGTTGACTCATCTCAGCACAGTGATTCTCAGATATATAGCTTAAATAAATTATCCTAAGACAAAAGTCTTCGTTGTCCTCTTTGTTAAAGAAAATTCCACAACGCCAGCGAGACAAGTGGAACCACCAGGGTTGGGACGAGCGTAACCACTACAGTCATGACTTACATAAGTCCTTTTGGTCCAGTTCAGTAGAGAACCAGCTGAATGTGCAGATGGAGACACCAAGCATGAACAAATACCATTGAACTAATGTAATACCAGAAACGTTCTTTCATTATATCAGGTCACATGACTCAGACAGGTGGAGGCCAGCCAATCACATGTATCTGTGGGAAGTCAGAGGACATAGTAGTCAAAATGGACAGCCCAGAACCTGCCAGACAGTATCTCACACACACAAAGGTACAGAATTTTTAAACTGATGAATTTTTGGCTGTCAAAACTTAAATCTAAACATCAGATTTTTAAATTTTCTTTAAGAATGTCCTAAGCCAATCTTAAGTATCTGGTTGTGGGTTCTGATCAAGACATTTTCATTAATGGGTTTTGGAGCATCTGATAATCTCTGCTATAGGCCTTCTGTTTATGGCTTTACATTAACCACACCATAATACAGCTGCTGTAAAACATTGTGATATATCTTGTCAACATATCTACAGTATGAAAGTATTTTAGAATACAAAAAAGACCACTTCTATAACTTCTTGTAACATTTTCAATTTGGCTATTTCTTGTGCCGGTAGTGATAGAGCTACATTCAACACCAATAATTTCTTGAGGCAATTAAAATTCCCACATACCACATTAAATAACATACTTTAGAGGAAACTCTAAAGAGAAGAGACAAGATCGCTTGGGACAATATGATTAAAAGGATTACAGAACAGGGGGTTTAGTTTATTTCTCTGAATGACCAACCCCTCGCTGTGGTGGAAAAAATAAATTTTTGTTGTCTTTTCAAGCTGTTGGAGCCACAGTCCTACCCTTTTTGACAAAACGTAACAGACAGCACTTTGCGAGCTGTGTAAACTTGTGTCTTTATGGGCTATAATCTGTAGTTTTCTGCTGTAGTTTCTCTAGTTATATTCATATGCAATTTTGAAATGTGGGTCTACACTCCATGTAAACAAAGCCCTCAGCAGTGGAATCTATCAAACACCATGCGGAAGTTTAACTCATGTGATTGACCTACATTAGGCTGGCCATAGTCTGTGTGGTAAACAAATATGGTGAAATCAAAGAAGCCTAAAACTTTGGAAAAGATGCTTAGGTGGAAATATAAGAGCAAATTGACTTAAAGGTGAACTGAAATCCAATCTCAGAAATTGACATTTCATGTTTTTTATTTAGTCAAACACATTCACACAACATTCCAGGGACACATTTTTCTGACTTAAAACTTAAATAACTTGTTTTTAGCATTTTAGTCAATAATTTCCGAATGGGATGATTTGTGGGACGGAGTTGCCTTACTGGGTTTATGACGTGCGCTGTGCCCTGGCCAGCTCCTAAGAGAGCTGGAGAACAAAGAACGCCACTACTGTCCGGTTGTTTACTAGTGGAAAATGGAAGAAGAAGCCTTTTTTGTATACGAAGAAATGCCAGATAACTTTACAACCATACCAGTATAAACCTGAACCGACAGCTGAATTTCCAGAATCAGATGAAAACTCTTACGATTTGGATTCTGATGATCACAAAGACGGTTATGGCTGACAAAACACGCATAACCACTGAGTTGGGAACGTGGAACGGTGAGAATCAATTACCCCCAAATAATTGTCATGACATTAGTACACAACACTCCAAGTTAACATAAAGACGGCAGGATAGAGAGCTTATGTTGCTAACTCATTAAAAACGTGAGAGCGCTTGAGAGTAGCATTTAGGAACTCTCACACCAGAATAAACTAATCAATAGCAGTTTCAGACTATGACATTTGTTTAATCACACATAGATTGTCTATATTTTTTTCATCAATAACAAACTGCTCTGAATGACAAACTGATCTCAGGTTTCTGAACATCACGTTTGAAGTAAAACACCTGTTTCTTGCCTCCTTCTCTGTGGCGATGTTCTCCTCTCCATTTGTCTTTCTTTTAAAATTATAAATAGTTGGCAAGAGGTCCTGTTTTTTGGCATGAAGCCAGTTCACCACATTAATGAGGGTCAGTGCTCGCGTGGCTTTTCTTTAATGTGATTTGAACCAGAGTTCTGATAGTGAATCCCACATTGGAGCCTATGGATCTAAATCTGAGGAAGGTTTTTATCTTTCGGGAAGCCAAAAAGATAAACTTCAGTGGTATTTTCTGGTGGGTTCGAACAATTAATTCTAACTTACTGAACCATGTTGTACCAGTATTCACCCACTTACTGATGAATTGCTGAATGCTCATAAATGTCAGCGGCTCTGTGGACGTCACAAATCAGGGAGGTCATGGAAAAGCCAAAAACACCCAAGTGGTTTCTTCAATGTTTGGTATTAAAAAACAATAGTATATTATTTTTTATTTTACAAAAGGCATATTTCATGATTTTCTTTTAACTGATGTTGGCTTCAAAACACTTTTCAGTTCAGCTTAAAATGTGAAAGAAGAGAGCAAATGAGTAAAGATAAATATCTGGGATCAGGCAGGGTGGTGGAGTGCTAAAAAACAAAGCTCAGCATTCGATTACATGCAGTTTTTGTGTAAGTTTAACGCTAGGAAAGTGGTTAGAATGTTTTTAACTCAAGGTTCATTTCCAGTCTATGATATGCTTACAACCTGTCCAGGGTGTCCCCCGCCTCTCGCACAGTTACTTTGTCATTTCTATAGGTTCTTATAGCCACTCACAAATTTTGCTCAGAATTTTTTTTAAATTTCAGGACTAAGCATAAGTCTGAAAAAAAAATCAATGGATTTTGTTTATTACTTTAAGAAAATTATTTTGACTGTCTTCATGACATTGCAATGAGTACTTTTAAAACAAAAAAATCAAAAAGGAGTATCCTTGCAATGCAACATTTTTTTGTCTGTTTTTTTTATCAATGAGGATGTGTTTAGCTAAGCAACTTTTTTAATATACACAGTGAACACAGGTGGATGACTTAACCTTGTTACTAAATAGGTAACACTCTGTTTTCTTTAAAAGTTTACTTTGCTGTATTAGGTCATTCATTGTCAAGCATTTCTGGGTCAATTTCCAAAAACGTCTTGAAGCCCTGAGAGTAAATTATTTACCACAGCTTTAAACAATTGGAGCAGAATTTTACAGACATACAGTATTAGGGATGTAAAGATTAACCCATTTCTACCAATTCAAAAATGCAACAAACAGTTCTTCTGGCTGCACTTTCTGCTGTTTAGCTTTATTGTTTTTTTCATTACAATTGCCTAGTGTTTAAGTCAAGTCAATTTTATTTATATAGCACTTTTCAGCAACAAGGCAGTTTAAAGTGTTTAGGAGGAGAACTGCAACAATCCTGGTTTTAACCTAAAACAAACTGAAAGTGTGTTCCACCCTGATACTTGGAAATCAATTAATATTACTGAAACAAAAGGTTAACTCATGAGTTAAAAAAATCATTTTGCTGCTAACTGCTGAGACACTGAACAAGTGCTAAACACATCTGACGGCAGGTTTACTAATTTTGCATTAGTCTTCATTTTTGTGTATCATATAATTGGGAGTCAGGTTTTCTGAAAATGTATTGTAATTGTAAAACAAGACTTACTGATAGAGACTCATTCTTTGGCTTTGTTGTACTGAATCTCAGGTTGTTTAATCAAACTAATATTGAATCATATCATATTGTCATTAAATGTTAAATCATATTGTGATTAGGGGCTGAATTGTATAGCATCATTAACATTTTTGCTGCTCATGTATCTTTAATAAACCAAATTCATAGGAGTGTATTGGGTGTATTGTGATTCACAACCCTATGCATATACCCTACAGTATGCTTTTCAACTTTTACAGTGGATATAACAATTAGTTGAAGCACCTTCTGATTTAATTCTAGCCTTTATTCTTCTTAGTAACACACCTGCCATCAATTAAAGTGACTATGAACAACCTGAAGTCTAGCTGTCCCAGCAGGTTTTTTTCTGATGTTTACTCAGTTCCATTATACTGTAAGGTGGTAAAATGCAAATATTATATGAAAAATCTAAACAAATTATTAGGTCAACATAACACAAAAAACAATATTATACAGCTTCAGGGGAATGGCAGGTTAACTAGCAATATGGAGTATATTACAATATTGTTTTTTTAAGTTTGCCTGAATAATTAACAGTTAAATGGCAAACAAACAGTTATTTCTTTGAATCCCATTGATAGCCAAAGACTAATCTTTTACTCGAAAGTATAGCTACTTCTGAGGTTAAAAAAATGATTTGATTTTAGGGTCAAAGGTCAAGGTCACAGGTGACCCAATGTTCTAAGTCTGCAACAGTGTAATGTAGGAATATCAAACTGCACAGCCAGAAACCTCATGGGTCAAGGACAATCCTTATTGATTTCAAGCCCAGGGGGTCAAAGGTCAAGGTCACAGATAGGATTAGACTGTTTTGTTAGGCCAGACAGCTGCATCCAGCCGAAGACAAAATGATATGAACTAGCATATAAGAGTAAGCTAACACTACTTTGCTACAGTCATCGTAAGTCCTGTGTACAACACTGTAAAAACTGTGGTCATTTTTATGATGTATTAACATGTGTGTGCATTTCAGTTGGCTCTTTTGTCAGAAAATTATCTCTGCAAACTACTGGTCTGGGTGTTCAACCAAGATGCTCTAATGTTGAAGTTGTGTAATAGTTTTAAAATATTCTTACTGTCACCTCAGCCATATTTACACATGTACTCCTATTGTATCTCACTGTACATTTTGACAAAAAACTTTTGTACCTTTTGCAGATGTATCCACTTTCAAGTTTTATCCTATGGCAGTTTGTGTTGAAACAAGTTAAACCTTATTAAACACTGACCCATCCATCCATCCATCCATCCATCCATCCATCCATCCATCCATCCATCCATCCATCCATCCATCCATCCATCCATCCATCCATCCATCCATCCATCTTCTTTACCCGCTTCTCCTTTCCAGGTCACGGGAAGCTGGTGCCTATCCCCAGCAGTCATTGTGCGAGAGGCGGGGGACACCCTGGACAGTATGGCAAAGTTTCTTGTGTACTGGTGCAATCACTGAAGTCTTTTGCACTGGCACAAAAAGCATAGTTTTTGTGTGATGACTTCAGCAGGTAAGGCAAATACCATTTTGGTTAATTTTTCTTAAAAGAAAACTAAATTTGCACCAAAATGTCGCGGACAAATGTCTGATTCACACTGACTTTTCCCACCACTGTCTTAACAGACATAACAGAAAATCATGATCCACTCACATAACTGACAAAATTATTTATTAGAGTCTGCTTCAAAATCCAAAGTGTACAAAATAAAAACTAAATACAATTTTAAAATTCTTAATACAAAAAGATGGGGGTGGGGCTGGCCACTCATTGTCTGGACAAATATGACCAGCCCACCCAGACACACTTGACTGAAGACATCGTTCTGTGCCATCTCCTCACTCTTCAAGACAGTTGCCCTTGCCTCCTTTGAACCCAGTGCAGCGCATCTTCAGCCTGCATAAAAGGTATTAAAAAATACTGAGGGACATACACTTGCAGCTAAAAGCCAGTGATGGAATGTGAAAATACTTTGTTGTTGAACTTATGAACAATTTTTATGGAACTATGCTTAACTTTATTCGATTTTTCAAGGGCTAGTTTACAAATTTATGTTTGCAGTAGCTCCAAAACAAGTGCACACAAACAACTGAGTTGAATCTATATGGAATACTGCTACTGTTATACTTGAAGTATATTCAAAAGTGAGTACTTTTACACTACTTAAGACGACATTGTGATATTTTTTTTCACTGAAGTAAATAACTGTCAATCTATCTGTTCTTTATCCTAAGTAAAGAAAATGTACTTTCTCCGACACTGCTAAAAATAGCATGGTGTGAAACATGTTTCTTGTTTCTTACCAGTTTACGTGTTGCTGTGTTGTGCTGCCAGCTGCCAGTGTTGAAGCAGCTGCTGGTTCTAACACTGCTGAAGAGGCAGGTGAGCTGGGGGCTCCATCCTGAGGGAGGTGAACAAATACATCTGATGTGTGGAAAGGGATTCTTGAACAAACACACACACACCTAAGGTACATGCATAAAACCAAAAAAATAAACAGTAGATGCTGAAATGCTGACTTTACATTTAGCTCTCCAAAGTTATTTTTTTAAGACAGTGGCAGAGCACAATTAGCCAGGATGGATAACTAACTAGCTTGTTGTCTGCATGCAGAAGACAAAAGAGTAACTTTCAAAATATCCATATTTAACAGATTACCACCAATGGATAAATAAGTGATATAAAGTCACAAAACACTCACCATCCTCTGCCACATTTTCATGCTGTGGCCAAGTCCAGGCCACCTTCCCTCTGTTGGCCGGAACCCGTAAATGAATGTCGCTCTCTGGCTAAACAATGCCCTGCAGTCTCCTGATGTCAAGTCTTCAGTTTGACCAGGCACGTTTAGAACCCTGGCCAACCAGATACCAAAGAACTGAGCTGTAAGAGGTGGAAAGACTCTGAACCTGCACCGTGTCAAGTCAAGTAGGGCCAGGACGAGTCTGTGGGAAAGGGCCATATGAGGAACATATTCATGGATTAAATTACTAGGACATGTCAGAGACTGTGACAATAACTCTAATAATAAGTCTCTTAAAAGAAACTGAAACTTTGGCTAAAAATAAATCAGTCAGGTACTCATAAAATATTCCTATTAAGACTGTGTAACTTATAGACTGTGATGTTTACTGTGTAAATTGTTTTATGGACTGTTTTGTCATTTGTTATATCTGTATACTTTAATGAATTATGCCTTTCTTTCTTTTACTTTCCTGGAGGCTAGGGATGAAATTTAGTTACTGAGCTAATTCTGGCACATTACAATGATGTGTAATACAACTATGTTGATAAATGAAAAAACAAAAAACAAAACAAAACAAAACATAAAAATATTTCGCCATATTAGATAATCAATTGAACACTTTGAAGACAGAGGAAAGCAGAGAAATTTTCAAAAAACAGTGACATTACTGAAAAACGATAAATGGCCTGTACTTGTATAGTGCTTTATGTAGTCCAAGGACCTCAAAGCGCTTCACACTACATTCATTCATCCACCCATCCACACACTGATGGTGGTGAGCTACATAGTAGCCACAGCTGCCCTGGAGCAGACTGACAGAAGTGAGGCTGCCATCACACCGGCACCACTGAGCCCTCTGACCACCACCAGTAGGTGAGGCAGGTGAAGTGTCTTGCCCAAGGACACAATGACTGAGACTGACAGAGCGGAGGCTCAAACCGGCCACCTTCCAGTTACAGGACGAACCCCTGCCACCTGAGCCACTGCCACCCATAGAATAAGTCATCCCTCAAAAACAGATGAAAAGACAAGACGGAAACTAGTCAGGGAGGCTGCAGAAAGGTTTATAGTTACATTGAAGAAGCTGCAGAAAGTTTTGATTGTGTTCTACATGTGACAACAATGTGTTTTCCACGTTTGGACTCTAGGGTAGAGAAGCCTTTTCTTACAAAGAAACATCCAGGCCTGGATTAATATTACAGAAAAATATTCCAAGTCTCCCAGAAAAGCCTGAAGGAAAAGGTGTTCTGATCTGATGAACCAAAAGGAAATGTTAAATGGACTGTACTTGTATACTGCCTTTCTAACCAACTAGACCACTCAAAGCACTTTACAACACAACCTGTGCCCTCATTTACCCATCCACACACATTCATACAGCACTATACTACAGCTCTACTAATCTAATCTAAATAACTCATTCTATAGAGTGTAATCAGTGCTTTAGATCACATTCATACAGTGATGGGGGGCATTGGAGGCAATGAAGGGTTCAGTTTTTTTCTCAGGGACACTTTGACTTGTCACTGCATACAAAAGTACACCATCCCCACAGTGAAACATGGTGGTGGCAACATCATGCCACAGTTGCTTTTCTTGAGCTGGAACTGGGATTTTAGTTAAGGTGGATGGAATTATGATTAGTTCTAAATATGTTTATTTTGGCTTAAAACCTTCAGGTGTCTGTTAGAAAGCTGAAGAGGAAGAGGAATTTCCTTTTTTAAAATGGCCCCAAACATTTACCTAGATCAAATAAGACACCCCTAATTTTATCTGACTTGAAAGCATTTTACAATGGTGCATTTTGCTATTAGCTGTGCATTTGCACTTGTCAGCCATGTGTATGCAGCTCATTTCACTGTTTGCTGTGTTTTTCGCTTTTTGTGGCGCATTTGCAACTGTCGGCCATCGTAGTTTACAACCAACTTTGCCAAGTTTGTAATGCTGCAGCTCTTTTCATACTGTCAATGCCATTGTACCAGAAAGCTGCAGAAACTCAATGAAAGTGAAACAAGGATTACCAAAACTTTAAAAACTTTTACCAAAACCTGACAGATTGTGTTGCATAGTTATTCACACAGCATTTTGTAAATTCGTGAAAATAAACCATTAGTTTATATTTGTGAAACACCTGCCTTAAACCTGTACAGTACAATATTTTAACCAGCAGCTTGTTACTAGCAAGACTGAAGTGACTGGTGAGTGTGAGTATTACCGGTTTCACCTCCTAGCTGGAGGGTACATGGACGGAGCAGATGGTTGCTGACCAGCAACGATGGCTGAAGAGGAGAGTCCTAAAAAAAGGTCAAATATCAGAAACATAAAGCAAATCTTGCTAAACATACAACAAGCCTTCAGCGTGGCAGCAGCCTGGAGTCAACCTCTGAGTTTTCTTGCTGATCATCGCTCATGTAGGTATAACCGAAATAACAGCACAAATGCCTTCGATGTGTATTAGTGGAGGTTATGTCAGATGATGTTGTGCTTAAGTAAAGTCAGAATTTCATTGAAGTTGATTACCTATAATATCATGCTTAGAAAGTGATTAAAACTTTTGTTATTAAGCTGCTTTTTTCTTTGATTAAGTAAGTGAGAGCTCTTTATTAGGATATTGGGAATTCAGTCATATTAATCTTCATCATATAAGCTTATATATGAGCAGTAGACTTTGCAGTCACTGTTTTCTTTTTGTAGTGTTTTGCCAGTGCTGCTTGAGTTTGGGGTCCCCAGCATGGCATCATCATTCCTCTGCAACTTTTGGAAGTTGCTCAACAGTCCTGTGCTAATTTTTTTACAGACTTCACAACTTTGGATGTGGAAACGAATACTGTTGTCACAATCCTCAAACTCAAAAATCTTTTATATGTAAAATGTGAAAAAAAATCACTTAACTTCACCAAATAATTCACTTGTGTGGGACGATCTGACTAAAGGGCTTCAGGGTACGTGACCAGATCACTCTTATTAGATTATATTTAGGAGTCCAAACACACGAAGGTAACATGGTTGACCAGCAGCATTTCCAAGCATCTAGCAGAGCATGGAACACTATTAAAACTGTTCCAATTTTTATTATTTTTATTCTGTAAATAAAACTCTTACTGCAGCCCAAACCATAGAGAGCTCAGAGATTATATTTACATTGTGGTAACTAGAGCCTGTATATGTGAACCACAAAAATAATCATAATTTGTTGAAATGAAGAAGTTATACTCATGCAAGTTTTACATGTTAGTAAACATAATGGATAAAAAAGGGAGGGAAATCATATCTTACTCTAACATATGATAACAAAAACTTTAATGCAGAATTGATTGTGCCTTCATGAGTAACTGTACTTAACCTTTTATATATCCACTACTGGAGGGTGCTGTAAATGTGAAAAGTTTATATAACAAAAACGAAGAACTGAATGACACATGGCAAAGAGGACATTTTGACCTGACTCCTCAATATGATTACTAGCTAAAGTTGGTGAGGCCTGTGACAAAAAAAAATTGATTTTAGTAAAACAAAAACAAAAAAATGTCCTACCAAGCTAGAATTTGCAAGTTGCATTCCTCAAATGACCCCAAACATTGTATAGAGAAACCTATGCTCTATTTTGAAGTATATAATTCTACCTGTCAGAAGTTTGCAAAAAAGCAAATACTTTTACCACTACAACCGTTATGTCAATCACCACTAAGATTAGCAGGCTTAACATTTTCCTTTGGATCAGTGAACTTGCTTGCCTAATTTAAATTTGTGCTACACAAGCATAATGCTGGTTTTTTTTTTTTTTTTCAAATCATTGAAATTGACTTCTAATATGGGTAGTTATGGTAAACTCTGTGCCCCGGCCTTCACTTTGCCATAATGTATTCTCTTAGCCTAGAGCCTCTACATGTCCGATGTAAATTAAAAGTCTTGTCCAATGCTTAGCAAAGTTTGAGGCTCTAAAATGTGACAACCATATATGCAATAAAATAATTTTTGGAAGGTTGCAAAACTTGGACAGTTTAATAAAGCATAATTTCACAAATAGACCACTAAATACTCATTTTTAAACATCAATTAAACAGTGATAAATTTATTTTGTCTATTTTTTGGCATTTTTCCTGACTAAAAACAGTAAATTGTATGCCTTCTACAATTTTACTAACCATAAAAAGTAACACTTTTTTGACACTGAATAAAGAAAAATAGCTAGTAAAGGAAACTAACCTTAAAACTCTATTAGGAGTTAGTAAACACAGAAAGGCAACAAGATAATGACACGATTTTACAAGCTTTTACAAATCCTCTGATGATTTGGTGTGTGTGTGTGTGGGGGGGTGCTGAGGGTGAGGCATGCATCAAAGGGCTAGGATCCCGATCATAACTGTAGTGTAATACTGTAGTGTTTTTGAATTTCCTTCATATTTAATCTGAAAAGCTGTTCAAGCTGCTTCATAGAAAAGAAAAAAATATCCAAAACACATTCTTTAAATTTGAGAAATACGGTTAAAAAAGCCTTTTTCTAAAGAACGTTAGCCAAAGTCCAAATAAAACACTTTGGAAGACCTTCAGAAACCTTAAAAAAATTCTGCTGATGGGGGCTGAAGATTTTGGCACAGGAATTTAGTCCTTAAAAAGAAAACTGAAATCTGCAAGTCAGAACTTTTAGGTTTAACAGCATGACAAGTTTATAACAAAGAACCATAGAATGGGGTCAGTAAGATCTGCCCACTGATATGCAGAACATTTTAAGTCTCACCAGAGGTGTAGGACAAGTCGTACTGTCCTGACAACAGAGGGTATCCCAGGTGATGATGGGAAGGCAACATGCGCTGTGAAGAGGACCGTGGCTGAGTGCTGTCTTTACCCCATTCCCTGTCCCAGTCTGGTTCCCACTCTCGCTCATGTGAGGTCTTATTGTCTTGAAAGGATGGGGATTTGCTTTTGTATTGGCTGGCGTGCTGCTGCAGCAGCTCTACAGCTTTGGCCTCGCTGGTTGGCTTCACTGTTGGACTGGATCTGGAGGGTTTCTCTCCATCTTCCCTCGCCGTCACCTTCCCTCCATACAAGGGAAAAGTATAACCAACTGGCAGGTATGAGGCTGAGGGCAAAACATTCACACTGTTAACATAAAGAGACATAAACATGACTCAAAGCCACCAATAGTTTGATTCTAACACCACTGTTCCTAAAGAAGAAATGAATGTCATTATTTCCCCACTACAGTTTAAACTTGCAACTAAAGGCAAAAAGAGGCCTGTGTGTGTGGGTTTGTAGTTTTAAAAAAATTCTCATGAACCATTGGATGGATTTTAATGAAACTTTAATTTAAAAAAATCACTGGAAGTTGGTATAGATTCTCTTTCATCCAGGACCATCAACACTCTTATTCATGTGAATAAAGCATCCTGTTTGTCAGCCAGGCAAACAAAGTCCTTAACAAACCTTCATTGTGAGGGGAGAGAGTGTAATCTGTCAACTTTGCACAATTTAAAGCCTTATATCAATGTGTTCCCTGCACTGTACTAAATTACATGATGGTAACTAAGGCTTGCCTATGAAGCTAACAAAAATAATCAGATATGCCCACCTATTGGGGTCTCTATCATTGGGGTATTTGAATTTTGTTGCATAATTTCTAAACCAAAAGGTGCAAAATTTAAAGCCTTATGTCTATGCGTTCCCTGCACTGCACTAAATCAGATGGTATAGGCCGCAAACATTTCCGCCTACAGTTTTTTGATACGTCACGAAATTTGCAAAACATTCTTTTGACTTCTTATCAGAGGTTTAAAAGCCAATCACCATAAAATTAACTATCTTTATTCTATATAACAAGCTAAAAATAGGTTGTCAAGGGCAAGTAAAAATATTTTTAAAAACGTGTACGTTATTCCTCTACAAATATTTGATGATTGCGAGGATAAAATACATTTGGCCATATATTAAAAACAGCAGTAGCTGATGAGATGAAGTTTAAACTGCTGTTTAAGCCAGTTATGAATTACTACACCAAAATTGACAAACATTGTGCCATGGGGTGCCAAAATCCAAAGAAATTGTGTATGCAAAAATGGCTTATCATATCTTTATTAAATTTAGCACAAACCTTCAGGACATTACCTTGAGGTCACACCTAAAAGGTCATATTGCTCTAAGTGAGCATAGATTGTTCAGTCTCAAAGAAAGATCTTCACAAAATCAAACATGTAGTCTAAACTGTACAAGATTTTTGAAAAAATTGTTCATAGGAAAAATAAAGTTTACTAACTGCTGTATAACATTAGAAAACTATGTGTCAACCTGAAGGTGGTGCTACTACTATGGTCGAACCATAACTCAAATTTTAGTCCCCACCAGCAAGTTCTTCATGTCCCCTAATTATTGAAGGTTACTAAATTTCTACTACAGAGAAATTGGCTTTTAAAAGGTAAGATTCGTTATGCAAATTAGAAAACATTATGCAAATTCAACATTATGTCCTCCAAGGGCTTAAACCCACAAAAGTTATCAGGAAAAGTTATTTCTTTATGATTAAGTTATGTTGACACTACCTTGACTGGCCATATCCTATCTATTTTAAGACATATAAACATCACATTCATATCATGGCTCCAGATTGTCATTCCGAGTAGGTGTGCTGAGTTTCATAATTAACAACCCCTCGGGGGGAGCAAACAATGTAAAAAGTTTATATCTCAAAAAATGACTAGACCCTTTTCAACCAAATTTTTTACACTTGGTTAAGACCACAACTTGAGTTGTTCCCTCCAATGTGGTAATGATTGTCAAAAGTGGGTGGGGCTTGTGGATGTTGCTCTACAAAAACTTCCTTAAAAAATCATGCACTGTCTTACAGAACTAACACTCATTATACATACTCTCTAACTTATACAAACTTTTTTCATTTTGAAATTTCATTAATCTTTTGGAGAGCTTTTTTGATGTGTTTCTGTTCCTTTTTCTTCCCTTCTGTCTTCGTGGGGTCGTGTTCAGCCCGATGCTGTAGAGTTCTGATAACAGAGAGTTTGTGTTCCAGAGGGTGGTGAGAGTCAAACAGAAGGTACTGATCTGTGTGGGTCAGTTTCCTGTAGACCTCAATGTTGAGGCTGTCCTCTCTTTCCATATACACCAAACAGTCCCAAAAAAGGCAGCTTGTTGTCGTTCGCATCCTCTCTAGTGAACATGATGTTGTTGTCAACAGAGTTAATGTGTCTGGTGAAGGCTTCAACTTCTTTTGCTTGAATTTTGACCCAGGTATCGTCCACATATCTGAACCAATGGCTCGGTGTTGTTCCCTCAAAGGTGTTCAGGGTTCTCAGTTCCACTTCCTCCACGTAGAGATTGATGTTGAACTTTATTAGCAAAATCAATGGAGTTTTCTATGTCATGTGGTGTGTTTCCAACAAGAGGAGCTAAAAAACCAGAAATATGATTTGCAGTATAATATGATATTGAGTTTATGATACTGATGATGGGTCTGAGTGGTGTTCCTTCTTTGTGGAATTTGGGAAGTCCATATAGACAGGGGAGTATAATCTGTAATTGTCAGGATTTGGGTTTTGTCTTTTTTTCTTTGAGGTTTCTTTTGTATTTGAGGTTATTATTTTCATGTTTAGTTTTGTATTGTTTCTGCCTCTTGTGTTCCTGTCATCATTCACTTCTCTTCAGTTTATCTCTTGGTTTCCTGCCACGCCCATCTTCACCTGATTCTAGTTGTAATCACTCACCTGTGCCCACTTCCCCTAATTACCCTCTGCTTTAAAACCTGGTCAGTTCCTCCATTTAATCGCTGGTTCATTGTCTCTTGTTCATGCTGTCAGATTCCTCCATATGTCCTCTTAAAACACCACAGCTCCTCCCTTGGCACCCTATCATATGTTTTTTCTAAATCCACAAAGACACAATAAAGTTCTTTCTGACCATCTCTGTTCATCTCCATCAACATCCTCAAAGCAAAGATGGCATCTGTGGTGCTCTTTCTTGGCACAAATAGTCACTTCTTGTCTAAGTCTAGCTTCCGCAACTCTCTCCCAGATCTTCATTGTGTGGCTCATCAACCTAATTCCCCTGTAGCTGCTACAACTCTGTACATCACCCTTGTTCTTAAAGATTGGCACCAACACACTTCTCAAGTCCTCAAATGTTTTCTCACTCACAAAAATGCAACTGAATAATCAAGTCAAAAACCTCACTGCCATCTCTCTTAGACATTTCCATTCCTCCACTGGTATGTCATCAGGTCCAACTGCCTTCCCCTTCTTCATCCTCTTCAAAGCTTAGCAGACTTCATCTTCACTTATCCACTTCCTGGTCCACAGTTTGTATGACATCTACTACTTTCCCTTTCATTCTCTTCATTCATCAGCTCCTCAAAGTACTCCTTACATCATCTCATAACACTCTCCTTGCCTGTTAGAACATTAGCATTCTCTTTTAACCAGCCTAACCTGCAGCACATCCTTTCCAGTCTGGTTCCTCTGTCTTGCCAGTCGATAGAAGTTCTTCTCTCCCTCCTTAGTGTCCAGTACAACTCATCATACATCTCCTGTTTTGCCTTTACTACCTCCCTCCTTGCCCTATGTTGCATCTCCCTATATTCCTGTCTCCTCTCTTCGGTCCTCTCACAGTCCCATTTCATCCTGGTCAACCTCTTCCTCTGGATAACTTCCTGCACTTCACTATTCCACCACCAGGTCTCCTTATCATCTTTTCTCTGTCCAGATGACACACCAAGTACATTCTTACCTGTCTCTATAATCACTGTGGCTGCAGCAACCCAGTCATCTGGAAGCTCTTTCTTACCACCCAGAGCCTTTAACAGCTCCTTTCTGACCTCCTCACAACATTCTTCCGTCCTCAACTTCCACCATTTGGTTCTCTTGTCTGCCTTTACTATTTTCCTCTTCTTCACTACAACAATCATCCTACAAACCACCATCCAATGCTGTATGGCTACACTCTCCCTGCCACAACCTTACAGTCCACAATCTTCCTCAGGTTGGTATAAGCCTAAAACTCCTTAAGTCCAGCATTCAACATCATCCAGCCGCAGCTGCTTAATGAGAAGTTCAAGAGAATGCAGGTGGAGTCTGAGCTTGTTTCCTGGGTGCAAGACTACCTTAGTGCAAGACCACAGTATGCACAATTCCAAAACTATGTGTATGACCCTGTTCTTTGCATTACAGATGCATCTGTCTGTTGGTCTCTTTGTAAAGAGTAATGTCCTCAAGGACTGGTGTTTTCATCAAATACAAAATAATCTAAGTTGTATTATAAAGTTGTTTTTTTTACATTTGTATTATATAAACACCAAATCACTTGTTGTTTTGTTTCCAGTTGAAATAAAATTTCGACCAAGAATTTAAATAATAATTTTAGTATATTACCATTTTGTACATGTCAAAACATATTGACAACCTTTGCAACAAAAGTCTGGCACCCCTCCCGGGTTTTCTAGCACCCTACTTATGGGGGCGGGCCCCCAGTTTGGGAACCACTGCTCTAATGGCCCTTTTCCATGGGCTTGACTCAGTGTAAATTAGGAGTCTTTCCATTTTGTTGTCCTGCCCAATTTCAGCTCACTTTTTAGTACTTATTCAGATGGGGTTTGAAACAAGAAATAAGATTTGACATCAGCAGACTGCAGGTCGTTTAGGCTAGAGAGTGACGTCAATGACCAGAGCCCCAAACTGGAAGAGTGGCTCCAACAGATCCCAGGAACAACCTCAGAGATCTCTATCTAGAAGAGCATAGTCCTTGGAACAGCTAAGATACTGCGAAGAACCCTCAAGCCCCCAGGCCTCTGGTAGAGGATCCGAGCTTGAAGTGAAAGTGGAACCGCCCATGTGGAACGAAAATAGGGCAAGATGGAAGTTTATATACTGTATAGTTAAAATGAGACAGGACAATGGAAAAACAGCTTACGTAATAACTGATGGCACGAGTTCTGTTCTTAAAACTTTTCAATTACCTATTGGTATTGACGCTGTCGTGGTCCTGATACTTTGAGCACAAAACACTTTGCAACATCTTTGTTTAAAACCTTGGCATTACCTGTTGGAGTCAACCCTATTTATCTGTTAGCAAAACCTCTCATGAACCAGTGGATGGATTTTAGTCTCCCAGTCTCCATCACATACTCTGAGCGCTTCACATTGCGTTATATTTTTGCCTAAATCTTTAGAAAAAACTGTTGACACCCACCCTGTCTGTTAGAAAAATATATTATGAACTGGACAAATTTTAGTGAAATGTTTAGAAAACAATTAGCGCAGTGGTTCCCAAAGATTTTCTTCTGGGCCCCCTTATGGATTACAATAAAATCCTGCCCCCCCTCCGCAAAAAAAAAAAAAAA
>NC_051446.1:3534627-3536138 GCF_001649575.2 Kryptolebias marmoratus | reverse complement strand
TTTTTTTTTTTTTTTTTTCCATTCATCCATGCCCCCTCTGCAATGGAACAGCGCCCCCCCACCCCCGCACCCCACAGATTGAACTAACATTATTTTCAAGGTTTCACCAAATCAGATATTTCCATAATTTCTCATTGTAAGATGATCTTAGCCAGGCAACATGCATTTCTTCAAGGAGTGCAAGGCCTTTAATACTTAATTTTAACTGGTTCTTTCATTGCGAGTTTTTTAATAATTTCAGCTGTTTAGAAGCAAAGTCAGGCCGTGTGAAAAGTTCATACAGTTTGAAGAAGAGCAGCTTTGTTGGGGTTTCTGACTCAAATAAGGCAACATCAGCATTTTTTGCCAGGTTTTGCCTGTTGACCATCTTTTTAGGGTAAGTTACATGTTAGAATTGTTTAATGGGTGAAGCTACAATAACTACTTCCTGTTCATTTGGGAGAAATAATCAGACCCGAAACCTTTAGGTTCTGTAATCTGAAATCACTTTTGAGCATATTTAGAAGGAAAAAAAAAACTGTAAATCAGACAGCACATTGTTTTTTAAAAGAATGAATAAACATCATCTTTAAAAGTCTGTTTGTAGAACTGGACTGATGCTTCAATCTTACCTGGGTAGTTCTGCATCATAACTGAGGGCAAGCCTCTGTAACCAGGGTGGCTAGGATCATAGCCCTGGCTGTAGGCATAAGGTCCCTGCATGTATGGTATGTAGCCCTGGTGCTGAGACAGAGGGGAGGGGAACTGCATGTGGGGGAGGCGGGCCTCTTTCCCTCCACCTTGGTGCTCCTCCATGGGTTGCTGCGTCCTGGCTTCCACGCCCTCTTTAGTGTCCCCTTTGTGCAGCATCTCCTTGGGCCGTGGCCTCTCCTCCTTTCCTTTCCTGTCTCGCTCCCTCTCGTCTTTCCACAGGTCGTCTTCCAGCGGTCTAACAGCTTCCAAACATTTGCTGGGGTAGATATAGGGCCACAGGCTCGAGTCCGCCTCCTGAAGGAAAAACAACAGTCTTATGGATTCCATCATGTTGTAGCTGCTGCTCCTCTCCCTGTGAGAACATCAGTCTTTTTATGCTTTTTACAAAAAACAAATTAAATCAAAATGGGTCAATCAAAACTGTTGGTCTCAATAAAGGGTTAGAATAGTAGACCTCAGGATACAGTTCTTCTGTTAACATTTGTGGTTGAAAAAGTGGAAAAATAGTGCAGGTTTGTTACCATTGAAGCAGCTGCAGTCTGTGGAATCTGATAGCCACCTCTGACAATATGGGAATGTTTTAATTCATAGGTTGATGTATGAAAACTACATCTTCATGTTTGGAGTTTCAGTAAGAAAGGAAAGAAACTGGAAAACTGAGCAGGATTCCTCTATTTCTTCTAGTTTTTGCCTCTCTGAAACAGCTTATAAATAACACAGCAAATTAAAGCTGCAAGCAGCATTGGCGGCCCTCGCAGCTCAGCGCCGCTCCGGCCTTGCGACCGCGGGAGCTCTGGTGACCGCCGTCTACGCTCTCG
>NC_051446.1:3529552-3534527 GCF_001649575.2 Kryptolebias marmoratus | reverse complement strand
AGTTTGGTGAGTTTTTGAATATGCTAAGGCCTCCAAATTTGCGATCTCGGAGCCAAAAGAATAATAATAAGAATTCCATGAAATACAATAGGCCTTCGCAGCGCTGTCGCTGCTCGGGCCTAATAAACAGTAGAGATACAATAGGCCTTCGCAGCGCTGTCGCTGCTCGGGCCTAATAAGAATTCCACGAAATACAATAGGCCTTCGCAGCGCTGTCGCTGCTCGGGCCTAATAATTGCTGCAGCAGTTATTTGTCAAAGTTGACCCAATTTACATAAATATTTTTATTTGACACTATTTTATGACTAGCTTTTTTTAATATATATTTTTTATTAATTTTGTTTTTAAACATTCACACCAACAAAAAAAAAAAAAACCCAAACAAAAAAAAAAAACAGCACAGAAAGCTCAACAGATCGATCTAAAGGGGAAGAACAAGAAAGTAAGCAAATAGATTTAAAAAAATAATTAGAGGGGGGGAGTCTGGGTGGAGCTTACATGTTTTCATCATTTTTGCCTTCTTGTATTTTACATTTAGGGCACAGTGTGGAGGACCCTGGTTTAAACTTGGCTACCCGGTTTGGGGCTAAATGAGATCTATGTAGTAATTTAAGTTGCAGAGCCCAGGAGCGATTACAAATTGTAATTTTCTTAGCAGAGTTACAAATACTGCTCCACATATCTTCCGTGATCTCAACATTCAGTTCTCCTCCCCAGATCTGGGCCAAAGTTGGTGAGTCACCCCTATGATGGTATTTTAATACACTGACTAAGTGACACCTCATGGGTTCCGAAGGGTAACTTCTGAAATCTGTTTCTTTTTTAATAAAGTCTCTTATCTGGGAAAAACGAAAGAGATTATTTTTCTCTATTCCGAAGATTTCCACAACTTGAATAAATGACATGAGGATCCCCTCTTTGAAAAGACACCTTAAGGATAAAATACCCTTAGTCGCCCATTCCTGGAAACCTGCATCTAGCACACTCGGAAGGAAGTCAGGGTTCTGAACAAGGGGGGTAAATGGGAACGTTTTCCCAGCTCTCCCCTCAATATGTTGAACTGCTCTCCATGCCTTGACCGTATTAACAGTAATAGGATTGTTACAACATCTATTGATTGTTTTCATATTTTTTTAGAAAGAGCAGGCTTTTAGGAGGGCAGTCACATAGTGAGGTCTCTATATCTAGCCAAACTGTGGATGGATTTCCCAATATCCACTCTCGGGCATATAATATAAGAGAACTCAATAGATATTTTTTTAGGTCTGGAAAATCTAGACCTCCCATGTTACTTGGAAACGGGAGTCTTGATATTTTTATTAGTGTTCTTTTTTACTCCAGATAAAGGAGCTAAACCAACTCTGTAATTTTGGGATCCACTTCTGAGTAAACAGAATAGGAATCATTCTGATTGAGTAGAGCAAACGAGGAAGAATGTTAATTTTAAGAAGCAAAATTCTTCATAGCCAGGATATGGGAAGATAAATCCAGTGTTCAAGATCTAGCTTAATTTTATCAAATAATGGAACAAAATTTGCTCTGAACATCTGATCGCAGACAGGTGTAACGAATATGCCAAGGTATTTAAATCCTGCAGGAGACCATCTAAAAGGACAGCCAGGCACATAAACTTGTCCACCCATAGGCATGGCCTCAGACTTGGAGAAGTTTATCTTGTACCCAGAAAATGAGCCAAACTGATTAATAACTGTGATGACTCTCCGTACTGAAACGTCAGGCTTTGAGAGAAACAGCAGAACATCGTCAGCATATAAAGAAATTTTATGGGCTCTCCGATCAGTACTGATTCCAAATACATTAGGGTCAATTGTGAGAGTGAATAATAGCGGTGATAGAGGACAGCCCTGTCTAGACCTAAGTTTCTAGACCTAAGCCCATTTGTAATAACTGCCGCTAAAGGGCAACTGTAAAGGATTTTAGTCCAGCTGATAAAATAGGGACCTAACCCAAACTGGTGTGGAGTATGGAACAGATACGACCACTCAACGCAGTCAAATGCCTTCTCCGCATCCAAGGAGACCACAAGACCATCTGTTGCCCTTCGCTGACACAACTGAATCACATTTAAGAGACGTCTAAGGTTATTGCAAGAGTTACGATTCTTGATAAAGCCCGTTTGGTCCGCTTATATTAAGAGGGGTAGAATATTTTCCAAACGTGCTGCCAAAATTTGGTCTCAAGTTGCAGAAATTCCGGCAGCCACTTCTCACAGAATTTTAGGGCTCCAGTGTCAGCCTCTATGCTCTCTCTCAAATTGAGCAAACGAATATTCTTTCTCATGCCTCTATTTTCGATGTCGTCAATTCGTTGTGCCATTGTGAGGACTTCTTTCTCCAATGTTAGTATGCGAGCCGCAGCTCGGTCCAGGCCATCCTCCTGAGTTGCAATCCTGCTCTCCGCCTCAGTGGTGTGTCGGGCCAGCTCCTGTGGTGATTTGGCTTTTCTGGTTTTTGTTTTTGTTTTGTTTCCTATTTTTAGTTATTGGTTCATCTTGGTTCTGTCCTCCTCGTGTTTGTGTTTTCATTTCCACTCTCACCCAGTCATTCACTTGTCTGTCACCCACGTCCATCTTCACCTGTCCCGAATCAGTAATCATTCCACCTGTTCCCACTCATCTCGTTATCCTCAGTCTTAAAAACCCGGTCACTCTTCCCATACCTCGCTGGTCCATTGTCTATTGTTTGTTGTTTCGTTACTGGTTGTTTGTTTTCCGTCCCGCTTGTCCACGTTCCTGTTCATGTTAGTTTTAGTTTGTTCTTTACTTGTTTTTGCTGCCACGTCAGCTTTTGTTTTGTTTTTCTTTATTTAATAAATTATTTTGTTTAATATGAGTCTGCGCTCAGGGCTCGCTTCCTTCACCCCTCATCATGACAGCTCCTTTATTTCCGTGGCCTGGTCTTTAACCATTTCAGTCAGAGTGTCCACTTTCTGGGTAATAACAGATGAAGTACTCCCAGTAATTTCCTCATTAACTTGGCAGAGAGCTGGGTCCAGTATGGTGGTCTTGCCAGTTGTTAACAGCTCAGTGTCTACCTCCGTGTTAGCCCTGCTATCTGAGCTAGCCAGTTGAGACTCCTCTTTGCAGATCTGATTGGCTTTCTTTGAAGCTATGGGTGACATTGTGCTAAAGTGAGTCTTAACAACTCTCGTTATAGCTCCTATAACCTTATTTAGTCAGAAAGTGTAAATTATGGAGCTGTAGTCTGCTCAAATGTAGGTTATGTGGTGTGCAGCCCAGCAAAATCGGCTACTTGCTACACCGCCATCTTGAAAAGCCTCAATGACTAGCTTTTAATTTCTTAAACACATCAACTTAAGTAACAGCAATTTTTCTTCACACCACTAGTATGTGCTGCGTGTGTCAGACAAGGTCTCGTCAGCTTTGCCTGGGCTGTGCTTTTAAACTGTCATGGCAGATAAAGCAGAGGTTGTGTCTGTGACAGTGTTAAGATGAAAGAAGTTATGAAAAGTCTTCAAAAGCCGAAAGAGTCTTAAGTATGGGAGCACTTCAAGCTAGCTGCGTGTTTTCACTCTGTGATGTTTCTTTGTACAGTGTACATCCTTAGGTATCATAAAAAAAAACAGCATCAGACTCAGCTCTCAGAAAAAAAGGCATCAGGTCTCAGAAAAAAGGTGTCAAGTATCAGAAAAAAAGTTGTCAGCTTTAAGAAAAAAAGACATACTAAAAAGTTTCAGAAAAAAGTGCCTCAGAGTGAAGCCCTCTGCATGTGGCGTTGTTGTCATGTCCCAGCTCAATTGTTTTGCAAAGATGTCATCAACATGCAACAGTACCAGGTCATAAGCACTTATATACTAGCAAAATAAAGATTTTTTTGTGAGTAAGCCGAGCCCAATTTTACATGAACTTTATCATTCAAGTTCACAGATATACACTGTTACTGTAATAATAACAAATAATAACATAATAATAAAAACATTATTTGTACAAATATTATTAATATTAACCATTAATTTACCAGATAATAAAAATAAAGATATGCTTCTGAATTGACTTACCTGTTAAATTAATGGTTATTTGTAATAATAATAATAATAATAATAATTAACATTATTATTATTATAAATACCCATTAATTTAACAGGTAAGTCAATTCAGAACCATATATTTCCAATGACGACCTGGTCAAGAGGCAGCAATAGAAGTCCACAAACAGCAATGATAAAAGCAGAAGATGAAAAATCAGCATTTTTCAGACAGACTCTGGGACATGACAACAACACCACCTGAACACGTCTTTTTTTCTAAAACCTGAGTCTACTGCCGTTTTTTTCTGATACCTGAGGATATCCTAAAATGTACACTGTATCTTTGGAAAACTATGTCACCAAGTGGTGCTTATGAACTATGGGGTAAGGACTCTGTCAGAAAGAATTTGTATGCAAAGGCAGAAATGTGTGCATATTAGTCAACAGTTGTGCATAACTAAAATTTATAAACGTTTGAATAAGGTACATCACACACAAAACTTGTGTTGTATATTTTCTCTATAAGAATACAGTTTAAAAAGTTACAACTTCATGAATTTACAAATACAAAGTTCAAATTTACATACAAGTTTTTTCTTTATGAATATGAATCTGATGTCACAGGGTCACAGGCTGGCTAACGGAGCACGGAATACATAGATTTGCATTGCACTGTAAATGCTTCTTTCAACAGCACTGAGAAACAATGGAACAAAGTCAGGCAGTGACGTGCGGTGAGGTTCATGGTTGGTGAGGCACTGAGAGTCAGATTTACAAATATATAAATCCAAAAGGGTAGCTTATTCAATTGGCTACTGGTTATTTCATATCTCATCAGCGTTCTTCACACACACACACACACACACACTCTCTCTCTCTCCGTCTCTCACTCACTCACTCACACACGCTTGCGCGCGCACGCGCACACATAGTAGTATTAAGGATAAGATAAGAAAAAATGTTACAA
>NC_051446.1:3522630-3529008 GCF_001649575.2 Kryptolebias marmoratus | reverse complement strand
GAAAATTACTCATACATAAAGATCAGTGGACAAATATTAATATTCATTTTATGTTATGATTTTTTTTTTTTCTTGTCATGATGACAGGGGAGGCTCTGCCTCCCCTGCCTCCCCTGACCGCACGTCCCTGAAGTCAGGTATTGTTAAACAATTTATGTGTGTGGGTTTATATGTGTTAATTAAAAATATGGGATAAAATTTTTCTGTATATTTAGCTTGTCTTTACACATCTAACTTTATTGACTTCTTTGTTAGGTCCAGTTAGCGGATATTCTAAACACTGTGGTGTTGATGTGTGTGTGTGTCTTTACATATACATACATACATACACACACTCACGTACACAGACTGTCTTGCATTTTCCTGTCTGAAGAACTTAACCTTCTGTTCAATATCAACACCAGACTGTGTGCAGTGTTTAGGATATCCGCTAACTGGCCCTAACAAAGAAGTCAATAAAGTTAGGTGCCTAGAAACAAGCTCTATATAAAAAAATATTCTATATTTTTAAATCAACACATACAAACAAGATGAAGCTACACACACACACACATAAATTGTATAACATTGCCTGACTTTGTTCCGTTGCCTCTTGGTTTGTCATTTCGGCCATAGACATTATTTACGCAGACACCTTGAAGAGTTGCGCTGTATATTAGAGCTGATGTTTCAGCGCAGCCGCCATCTTGGAAGGGGCCTTCACACACCACCCAGTTCATTTATTTGTGCTGAGGAAGCTGTTTGCCCAACTAAAATAATCTCCCTAGATTTTTACCCAATTTTCACACAGTTTGGTTTGTTACAAACAGCAGAGATGTAGTTATGATACACGATGCTTTCACAGATTAAAAATGCGTACTTTCATGCTAAAATACTTATGCTAAAACATTATGCTCCTTAACAAAGACAGACATATAATATGGCATATTAATAAATGTATAAATCAATACATTTCATATTTTAATAAAGAAACAGGTTTGACTGTTCATTCAAATTTATTTCTCTCTCACACACACAATCCTGAGCCTTCTGTATACACCACATCAATAATTTCTTCACATTCTTGTGTGCTGTGTATGCACACATACATGCAGTTTTTTTCAAGGCCTGGAAAAGTAATCTTTAAAAACTCCAGGTCATTCCAGGGTCTCACACTGCCCTGTTTTAACTGGGGCTGGAGAGCTGAGCTTCACTTTCAGGGAGAGAAAGGTCCACTGGAAGCTCTCTGCATCTTCCCTTCAGGTTTCTGTGTTCCTTGTTGTTACAGGCTAAAATATAAGACACATAATACTTTAAAACAATTTAACTAAAAACAACTTAAAAAGGTTTCAGTATCCTACAGTGTATTGTAATACACAATACATCACTAATTCCTAAACATGCAGAAAGAACTAACAGGTAAAAACAGGTTTAACAAAGTGTGATATTAACTTTAGTTTTACACATGAATCATAGACATTTCTGTTAACATGTACAGTAAAAAAACAACAACTCCTCTTTGGAGGTGAGAGGGGAAGCTGAAGACAGGTGGGGTCACAGCATCTCTAAGCTGGTCCTGTTAAAGTCCTCTGGTTTTAAATGTTTACTACAGAGCTGAGACAACTGTAGCAACAAAACCCTCCTTCTTACTGCAGCTTCCCATTGCCTCCTTAAATCTGTGTTACTGGGAAACCTTCAAAATGTGAAGGAAAAAAACAAAACAACAAGCGCTAATAAAAGAGAGTACCAATTCCTCCTGTTAGCATTTCATTGATTGCCAAATAACTTTGGCTACAATGGCATAACATTTAAATGGTCAAATAACCAAAATGATTGATCAATATTACTTGCAAAAGATAATCCCATGTGATCTATTTTCAATACTGCTCCGGTTATTTCAACCGTAGGCTAAACAAAAAAAACGGTCTTACATCCACAGTTACTCCTGTTGGGTCTGAGAGAGGAGAGACCCATCCAATATGCAGGTAATGCTCCAGCATGTAATGAGGCATCTGCGTATGTATGTCTGTGATCTCGGTGCTAAGTTGAAAGAAGCATTTACAGCGCATGTGCAACGTGAATCCATATATCTATGTATTCTGGGGTCTATCAACCAGCCTGTGACCCTGTGACGTCAGATCACTGCTGTAAACTCGTATTCACAAAGAAAAAATTCAGAACTCACAAAGTCATAGTATTTTGTATTCATAAAAAAAAACCACATCTGAAAACTTGAACTTTGTATTTGTAACTTGAAAAAGTAACTTTTTAAACTGTATTCTTATAGCGAAAATATACAACACAAGTTTTGTGTGTGATGTACCTTATTCAAAAGTTTACAAATTTTAGTTATGCCCAACTGTTGACTAATATGCACACATTTCTGCCATCACATACACTTACCTCATAATGAACCACCAGATTATAAAAAACACTAAGTTCTTAAGCTTTAAGTTGAACTGAAAAGTGTTTTGAAGCCAACATAAGTTGAAAGAAAATCATAAAATATGCTTATTGTCAAATTTTCAAAATAAATAAATATATACTATATTTTTTTAAAATACCGAACACTGAATAAACCACTCGGGTGTTTTGGGCTTTTTCCGTGCCTCCCCCCCGATGTGTGATGTCCACAGAATGACTGAGGTTTCACTAGAGTTTTCATTTTTTGGCTTCCCGAAATATAAAAACCTTTGTCAGATTTGGATCCATAAGCTCCAATGTGGGAATTACTATAAGAACTCGGATTTGGACCACTTCAAAGGGGAGCAGCGTTCTGACCCGTTAACATGGTGGACTGGCTTCACGGCAAAAAACAGGATCTTTTGCAACATATTTTTAATTTTAAAAGAAAGGCAAATGGAGATGAGGACATCGCCACAGAGAAGGAGATGAGAAACAGGAAGTTTTACTTCAAACGTGATGTCGTGAACACGCTCTGTCATTAAAAGGTGTGAGCTGCTTCCAGGCTGACAGCCTGAGATCAGTTTGTGATTCAGACAAGTTTGTTATTGCTGGGTTTCAGATGACAGATGTAGCACCGATGTCACCCAATGCAGATGGAGGGCAGGAAGTAAATTCAGCCCGTTTGTTTCTATTGAACCAGTTTTAAAATGCCAACATGTTGTGTCGTATACGATTGTTCCAGCCGCTCTAATAGAGAAAAAGATAAAAGTTATTTTCGTGTACCGAAAGTAGTTACTCACAAGGGAATTCATTCTGAGAACCTTACAAAAAAAAGAAGACAAAAGTGGATCAACAATCTACGGCTGAGAACAGGAGGTGGGGAAACTGTTGATACCAGAGTCTGCAGGGACCACTTTGTAACAGGTAAGGATCTCATCATTTACGTTGTATTTTCAGATATTTTACTGGACAGATACTTAGACAAATATTCATATGTCAGATAAGATATATTATTTTTACGCCCTAGCTTGGTTGTTACCAGAGAAGGTTTGAGTGCTAATGTTGTTAGCAGCTAGCTTAGTGCTGACATTGGCATTTTCGATCTTACTTTACTATTTTTTTAGGCTGTCCGAGCGCAGCAGGTGATGTTGATTCCCAAGACTGGGCCCCTACTGTTAACCTGGGGTACCAAAGAAGTAACGAGAGGCCACAAACAGAAGCATCCCGGCATCGGTTGGAAAGAGCTAAGGCACGGCAGCTTCCCAGCACTGCCGCTGAAGAGGAGGCCGACAGTCTGGAAGATGATCTCTGTGACGAAAGCTCACCGGTCCCTAAAAATGAACAATTCAAAGATAACAAATACACTATTTATTTATTTTTTAAATAAATTATTTGAACCTAATTTTTAACAACTAAATATCCGCAGATGCTGAATGCCAGACGGAGCTAACTATGGTCGACCTTACAAAGCTGGAGGATGCTGTAAAAGGCTACGCAACTGAGATCTGCAACCTTAAGGAGAAAGTTTCAGTGACTGAAATTACTCCAGAAACCTTCCAGAACAATGATAAAACAAAGTTTTACACTGGACTGCCCAACATTTTATTTTTGATGCACATTTTTCAGCTCTGTGAACCATACATCCCCATCTCATAATTTACAGCTGTCTCCAAATTTAAGCAATTTATTATGATACTTATGCATCTCAGATTGAATCTGCAAATTCAAGACTTCGAATATCGATTTAATGTGTCAACAGCTACTGTGTCTAGAATTTGTCTTAGAATGATTCATGTTCTCCATGAAAGACTAGAATTCTTAATAGAGTGGCCTGAGCGAGAAGTAATCCAGTCAACTATGGCCATGTCATTCAGAAAGGCCTTTGGACTAAAAGTTGCAGTGATAATGGACTGTTTCAAGTATTTCTTGAAAAGCCAACCAATTTATTAGCAAGAGCACAAACATGGTCCAATTATAAGCATCCCAATACAGTAACATTTCTTATTGGCATTTCTCCTCAGGGTTATGTTTCTTACATTTCAAAAGCATGGGGAGGGAAGACCAGTGACAAACAAATAACAGAGGAGTGTGGTATCTTGAACAAGCTGTTACCTGGAGATATTGTACTTGCAGATCGGGGCTTCACTGTTGAAGACAGTGTAGGATTTTTCTGTGCTACTTTGAAGACGCATTCTTTCACAAAGGGGAAAAAACAGCTCTCTGCTTATGAAGTTGAACAAACAAGGAAACTTGCAAGTGTCCGTACCCATGTTGAAAGGGTAATAGGCTTAGTTCGAAGAAAGTATCAGATTTAGCAGAGTAGGGCAATGCCTATTGAGCATATGGCTGTCAAATCTACTGACTCACAAGAATTGGTTGACAAAATTGCTGTAATTTGTTGTGCACTGTCCAACATCTCAGAATCTAGAGTTTCTAAAAGTAAAACGGGAAGCAGAGCTTTCAGTTTTTAGGCTCCTCTTTTGCGGAACCAATTCCTAGTATCTTTCCATGAGGCTGACACCCTCTCTACTTTTAAGATTAGGCTTAAGACTTTCCTTATTGATAAATCATATAGATAGGGCAGGCTTGGTTTTTCCGAGCTATCCCTTCGTATGCTACTATAGCATTAGACTGCTTTCTTTACTTTTACTACTCTCCATTTTTACAATTGCAATAATTGCTGCCACTGACTTTGTGTTCTTTGTTTTTGTTTCCAAAGAAGCTACACCTGGTCCAATATGTGTGTTTGTGTCTCTTTCTGTACTCTCAATCAGTAGCTGGTACAGACAAATAGATTCCCATCCTGAGCCTTGTTCTGGTTCTGCTGGATGTTCCTTCCTGTTAAAAGGGAGTCGTTCCTTTCCACAGTCATAAAAAAAATTGCACTGAAAAAAGATTTAATTTCATTTAATTTTCATTATTTATACAGGTTAGTCTCGTTGAGACACAATTATCTCATTTGCAAGTAAGACCTGCTATGCAAAAATAAAACAATACAATAAAAAAATATATATATTTACAACCATATCAAGATTTTAAAATATAAGTTACACTGACATAAAAGTAAGTTTATTAAGTTTAAATTTCTTGAGCATAATAATAAGACTGTACAGATTCTGATCCAGCTAAAGCGAGTTATTGGCCAATAGTTGCTAATTTCATTAGAGCTCCCCGATTTCGAAATTGGTTTCACCAAAGCTTTTTTCCATGCATCAGGAAATTGTCCTGTTCTGATGGAAGTATTGATTACACAAGTTAGAGGCTCCACTAAGATATTACTGTATTTTTTTTAGAAACACAGCATCTAGATTACTATATTTTCCACACTATATGACACACTGGATTATAAGGTGCACTGTCAATAAATGGTCCATTTTCAAACTTTTGTCATATATAAGGCGTACTGGACTATAAGGCGCATTAAGCAAAACAAAACAGCCCTGTCTTTTCAGAGAATACTGCACTGACGTAAAGACCCCTACATACTTGGTTTACTTCACTCCAAGGGAGGTCCGCGCAAAGATCAATTTTTATGACCGCGTACGCGTACCCTGTGTCACACAATAAACTGCCCGGCAAGAAACGGTGTTCACGTTGAACTGTTTTGTGTGCGACACCAACCGCTCTCAGGTGAGAATCGCTGCCAGCTCACAGTGTGATTGCTGCTCTCTGTGCAGCACTGGCAGGTGTGCAGTGGCTGCCCTGGTGGTGAAGAAACAGGGCTAAAGGCACCGTCTTTCCTTTTGTTTTTTAAAGCTAAGAGGCAAGCGATCTCTTCCTCGTCTGGTGACACCATGACTGAAATTTGTCACGGGAGAATTGTAGACAATCTGTACGCTCGAGTATGAAGTCTCAACCGTCTGCAGACAGTCCATGTGGAGTCCACACGGCTCACGGAGTACACACAGCACGCCTGAGTATGTGGAGGCCTAATGCTGCAAGCGGTGTGGCTTTGTAGTTTACCAAAGTCGTACTAAAACATTACGACTTCTT
>NC_051446.1:3489542-3522478 GCF_001649575.2 Kryptolebias marmoratus | reverse complement strand
GTGCTTTATTTGAGAACTTTGATAGCTTATAAACTGACATTCATGACCATTTCTGGATTGTCCCTTGTCTGCAGCTCTCCTCACATGTTTTGCAGACACAAAGTGTTTGTCGATGCGTTTATGTTCCATGATTACACTGTAGAACGTGCAAAACAGCTTCCCCCCACTCTCCTGCAGCTGGGGAGGAAACTGGTTTGCTGAAATCTTTGTAGGCAAATCCAGAAAGCATTAGCTCACATTTTGGCTTCGGTCGCTGCTCCTGCACGCTCCCGGCACTCTGATGTTAACAGGAAGTGACGTCACATCTCTTCTTCGTGAGTTATTTGGGGTTAAAGTTGCGGTGTTTTGGACAAAGTTGCAAAAAGTTGCGATTTTGCGGGGGTTGATTTTGAGTTAATAGTTGCGATCGCAACATTGCGAAATCCTGGAGGGTCTGTGTATTGTATTGAACTAAACTGAATTGACTTCAATGAGATTTGATTATGGATCTGTTTTGAACCGAGTTGGAACATGTTATTTGTGTTGTATGGTGCCCTGGCACAAGTTTTGTTATAAATTTGAGCAACATTAATCATTCATCAGTAATCATTTTAAGTACATCTACAACTGAATAAAATGACTGCCACAGTTAATAGACCTTAAAAATAAAAACGGCTACAACTCAGTCTAAACCATTAGAATGAAAGGAGAGGGTAATATGCATTCTTTTCAGGATTGCTAGGCCATTGTCATATTTTTTGTCAATGACCTTTTATCAAATAAAAATGAGACAATAATCAAATAAAAGCTAATGCATGCAGACTAGTTTGAAAAACAGACACTTTTGTTGACAAATGAAAACAAGATTAAAAATGTTAGCAGATACAAAACAATCAGACTTAATACTAAGACAAAAAAAACGTAAACACATACACACTAGTGTAGGGTTGCAACTAATGTTTATTTTGGAAGTCAATGAATTTTATTTTTTTTTTTAGTAGTAACTGACTATTTTAATCTATTCCCCCACCATAGCTTTTAGTACCATACTACACACGCACTGGATTATACCATTATAACATTATAAAACGCACTGTCAATGAATGGTCCATTTTCAAACTTTTGTCATATATAAAGCACACCGGACTATAAGGCGCATCCTCGTGCACCTCCCAATTTTTGTAACTTTGAGCGGACCGCGCTCCATTCAAAATGGACGATTTCGGTGCTCTAGCAGAGCTGGTTCGCCTGTATCAGCATTTATATGATCCCTCTCTGAGAAATCACAAACATAATCAAACAGTTCAAAACTCACAGAAGAATACTGCACCGATGTAAGTGTCAAGTATAAACGCCTACACCGCGCGCTGTGCACGGAGCCCTGCGTGACTATAACTGAGCCATAATGCTGCAAGCTGTGCAGCTTTGTAGTTTACCAAAGTTATACTAAAACATTACGACTTCTTACATATGTAGCCGCATAAATGGTATGCTGCCACTTTAAGACAGCCAATTTGTGTGTCTGTATAAAAGCAACCCTCCACCCTTCAGGAGACGTCTTGCGTCATGACGTTTGCTTGTTCCTGGTGTTGTGGCTATTAACCGTCCTCTGGTAAGCTTAGCTGTTTTTCTTGTTTAAGTCCACTTTAATAGTAGTCACTAAGGTAAACTGTGATTTGACATCCTCTGTTTAGCCCGCCCTCTGCTGCATGTGAGGGTTATCAGGACCGATCCGTCCTTTGTGCGTTGTATGGCTAAAAGGTAAGGGCTATCATGCTAGGCTATCAACCGCTCCATATAAACAAACGCTTATATAGTATTTTGTTACAGCCGAACGGCTTGATCTATTTGTCAACCAGCTCAGACGGCAGTGCCATAAATCTAACAGTTTAAAGGTAGGCAATAATGCATTGTAAAATTAAGCTGTTATTAATTGGAATTAATGATCGGTTTCATTTCAGCTACCTGAGCGCTTCTGTCTGCTTTTTTTTACTCGGCTGTGACTCGCTGATGTTTTGCCCACCTGAAGATTAATTTAGCACTAACTTGGACCTTACCCTCTGGGCTGAGGGTCTGACTGCACCATTTTTGAATCGACTGAATTACTGTATTTTTATTGTTGTGTTTTTATTGTGACACCACTGGTATATTCAAGCTGTTTCTTGTTTGTTTCTTTAGGAACCGAGGCTCCGTGTGGCGGTGGTGGCCCTTGGTGGTGGTGTCGCATGTTGTGTGTATTTTGTTGGAGCACTCTTTTTGTGTGTGTGTGTTTTTGTTTGCTGTGTTTTTGTAGTGTTAAGGGTGGTCCATTCCTTTCTTCACAGTCCCCCCCTCACTGGTAAGCCTCGGTTCTCCTTGAAATTATCACTGTCTGCTTATTTATTGTGGTGAACAATTGTTTTATCTTTGCCCTTTTGTAATATTGGATTTTAACTGTTTTTATCTTGCTAATTTGCAACAGTGGGTTTTTATAAAATAAATATTTTTATTATTGAAAGGGTTGGCACATAAATAAATTTTTATGGACATTTCGAATCTCCTCTCCTCTTTTGTTTTATTTGCAGTAGAACGAACCTGTGACCTTTTGTCTATTAGAACTCCAGGTGGTGTTGTTGGTTTCTATTTCCCAGTATAAACTGACCTGAGATTTAATATTGTGAACCATTATGGTTCCACCAGTTTAAAGAGCACACCCCTCCCACTCAGGCTACTGCACATATATAAGGCGCTCCGGATTATAAGGCGCACTGTCGGTTTTTGAGAAAATTGAAGGCTTTTAAGTGCACCTTATAGTCCGGAAAATACGGTAATATACATAAAACAAGCAGCCTATAGTGGTTTATTTTATTGAGCAGTATATGTTGAACAGCCAGTTATTCATTGTGAAACAACTGCTGTGATGTGTCTCATGCTGATTAACCTGCAGCTGCTCTGTGAGGAAAAACTGTGTTCCGTTGTGACCTTATATCTGGTTATCATAAAAATTTGGGCTGTTTTATTTGATTTGGCTGTTGTCAGTTACTGTCCTATAAATCAGGCAATCCATAAGCAAATACTAACCACAGAGCAAAGTGAGTTTTACACCTAAATTTATTTCTTGGTTGATCTTAAAATGAAACCGGGGTCCATATTTCAAAAATAGAGCCATTAAGAAGTAGAAATAAACAATACAGAAGTGACAAGTCTTTTTATTTTTATTTTCTTCCATGTTATTTTTCCATGAAAAAAGTGTTTTTTATATATATTTTTTAACTGTATATTGTCATTTGCTAGGTTTGATTATGATAGGATATTTTTTGTTTCAGACACAACTGTGTGTTATTACATAGAAAGTCAGAGGCATTATTGTTGGAAATAGATAATGTGGACTGCACTCGATCAGGGCATATTACAGCATGTCTGGGTTTAGATTTGAATTGCACATTTATTTACAGGTCAAAACTTAAGAGAGGAAAACATAAAATTGCAGAACTAAAGTTGCAAATGTTGTCATTAAAATTTAAAAAAAAAAACTACCACCATCCCACTCTAACCCCACTCCTAAAAAAGAGCTGAACGAAGTTAGGAGCAATATTGTTGCCAGCAACAATAATATAGAAAAAAACACTTTCCTGACAGATAGGAGTATGTTATTATCAGTCCAAAATTTTAGCTAAGGTACACAAAAACAGTTCTGTTTTACTGAGTGTAAAACTGACAGCAACTCTGACTATTGCATACTGAGTTGTGGAAGGTGGTTCAGAAAATTTTTATTTATTCTCATTTCAAAACTTGTTTAAAGTCTCACAGCACAAAGCCGCTTCCAAACACAGCAACATCTTAGAAATGATAAAACAAAAATGTGATTACCTGTCTGTACCGCATGGAATGATCTACACCTGCTGGCCTGCCTGATTCCACCTGTGATTTGGCTTCCTCTCTCCCATGATGCCCTGCTTCACTCAGCTTCAGCTTCATACCCTCAGACTGGCCAGTGGTGGCTTTGAGGTCCTCTACCTTAGCCATAATAACAGACTTGACCTGTTCTGATGCAGCCATAGGATCTTTGGGCTTAGCTGTGTTCCCTTTTTCACCCAGGTCTGTGAGGCTTGGGGTGCTGGAGAGAGTAGGGGGTACCAAGGCCTTCTGCTTCCACTCCTCTTTGATGGAAGTTTCTTGGTCTTTGGCTTCAGCCTTCTTGTCCGCTTGCCGTTGCCTCTCTTCATACTGCTGACGGTAAGCAGGGTTAGAGGCCAGCATGTGGGCATGGTAGACCGGATCAGAGGAATAGGAGTAAGGGGGGACATAGTATTGGTTATAATACAAAGGCTGGGTGTACATGTTGGAACATGGTTGTATAACTGATGGCTGCTGAGAGCCCAATTCTGCCTCCGTTTCCTCCTGAGGCTCCACCTTCAGTTTGTCGTCCGCTGCTACCTCCAGTTCCTCCTCCTTCACTTTCACGTCTGCTGCTTCTGTGTGAGGTGGGGCTGTGGATGCTGCTCCTGAGCCAGGGTTGGGGTAGCTTGGGGAGTAGTAAGAGTCATAATTTGAGTAGTATGTTGACTCCTTAGTTTGTGGGCTAAACAGTGCCTTCTTTGTGCCATCCCGAGATCCCTGATCAGGCTCTGGTTTGACCTTCACCCCCTCTGCCTTCCCTTCTCCATCCTCCCCTGCGTCAGAGATGTCAGAGTAGGCGGGGCTACTCGTCCTTACCGACATGTTGTCAGCTCCATTCTGGTTGAGGTGCAAAGGAGGCGCAATGCCAGCCTCTATCCTACTAGCCACACCGATGGAAGGGCTAGGTGCGTTGTCGCAGAAGTTGTATACCTTGTCGGCCTCAGCTTTGATGTTTGCTAAACGGCTCTGCTGAGCCTCTGTGTAGCCGTTAAGCACAGCATCAGATGGTTCCAAATACAGACCCTCCTCTGTCCTTCCAGGCTTACCTATTGCCTTTGGACTATCCCCCTCCCTCCAGCCTTCTTTCTTCCTTCTGTCTTTCTTTTTCTTCTCCTTGATGAGAGTGGGGCTGGAGGTCATGTCAGTGAGTGGAAGAGGTTTAGGCGGGCTGTTTTTCAGCTGGGGGCTGCTGGGTAGGGACTGTACGACTGAGCCCATAGCAGGGGAAGATTCCTGGGAGGAATACAAAGAGGGGACTCTGGGAGTAGCAAGGGGTACTGGGCGGCATAGCTTCACACCTTTCTGTGATAATTTATCAACTTTGCTGTTTGCTGACATTCTTCTGTCTTTTGTGTCATCCACCCCATCGTTGCTGGCCTCATCAGTTAAACATGTCCCCTCCTCACAGCCATCTGTCAACTCAGTCTCTGCCTCCCCTGTCTTTTTTTTCACCTTGGATGTGGACTTTCCTGATGAAGGAGAAGGGGCATCAAAGACTCGTACTCTGGGAGTATTGGAGCGAGCAGGGGAGAAAGCAACATCATTGCAGAAAGAAGGGTCAGGATGAAGCACAGGGTCGTCCCCATATTCACTGTCACCATCTTGCTCCAATCGGACATCATCATCATTATGAGCGTGAGCCTGGTGGTACTTCAGTCCATTTATGTGTTTATATTTTTTGTTGCAGTTAGGATGGGGGCAGTCAATTAGTATAGGGGAGGGGCAGGTCCGTTGAAGCTGTGGAGGGGGTAGGGGGTCAGTTTTACATAAAAAGACCGAGGTCCCAACACCCACTGAGTTGATTCTCATACGTTTTGATGTTCTGAAGTCCTCAGAGCTGGAGGTAGGTTCTATATCAGACACAGGTTTGGTCTTTCTCTTGGTAGAGAATAGACTGGCCTTAGTGTCTTCAGCACAGACTATTGTTTGACTCCCCCGTCTTCCTTTGTTACTCACAGCAGTGCCACGTGTCTTGCTGCTGCCTTTGTTGTCTGAGGAGTTGCTGTTGTCATTTAGTGGCAAGTTTATTCCAGGACGCATCCTCTTCCCTCGACCACGACCACTTCGCACCTCCATGTCACTGGTGGGGGAGTCACAGAACCTGAAAGCGCAAAGTAAAAAATAACAAACAATTTTAAAAATTAAAGAAAAACTGATGTGCCATCTGTGATTGGCAAAAGTACACTCCACTCACATGTTGCATTTTAGTAAACGGCTCAATTCAAACTGATGAGGACTTTTCTTCAGCTTTGTGCGTTTCCTCATATTTCTAATTTATTAGTAGTGGAATTTAACTTTAAAATCAGTTGACTCTGCTGACCTGATCATTATTTTTTAAGTTAAAGACAGTAATTTGCCAGCACTTTTGCAGATCAAGCTTTTTGATCAGATACGTTAACAATTAAAATGAGAGAGACAAAAATAAATTTTTCACATACTGTGTGCACCAGTACTTCCTCCAGTAAAACACCCCCACAACATGATGCTACCATCCCCATACTTCACAGTTGGGATAGTACCAGTTTTCCCCTTTTCCTCCAATTGTAATAATGGTCATTATGGCCAAACAGTACAATTTTAGTTCCTTCAGACCACAGTAAAAATCTCTAAAAGATACGTTTTTTTTCTTTGTGTGCATTTGAAAACTGGAATCTGGCTGTTTTATGTTGCTTTCAGAGTAATGGCTTCTTCCTTGCTGAGTGGCCTTTCAGCCCACAGGACTCCTTTAACTGAGGATTACAACACACTTTCCAGTTTCAGCCAGCATCTTCAAAATGGTCTTTTGCTTTTATTTTGGGGTTGATATCCACATTTTGAATCAAAATGTTTTCCTCATGGCCCTTGGACATGAGGTTGAGGAAACAAGCTTGTACAATGCACTAACTCATTTTCTCGTTCCTTGTTTATGGCCGCAACTATGACTGTACAATTTTGGTCAAAATTAAAATTCTGATCTTGTCAGTGGGAATTACAATTCTTACTTTAAACTGGACATTGGGCATTTACAAATTAAACAATAAAATCAATACCTTGGAATAAAACTTCATAGCAAAAAAAAAACTTGTTGTGGAATCAATGTTCTCAGGATCACTTTTTCAAAAGAGTTTTTAACTAGTTATTGTTGTTTAATAAAGCCCTTACAAGTGGAATCCTGAATGATCAACATGACAAGCAAGATTTACAAATGATTCTATTCACTGCAGCTGTATTTTTTTCCCCACTGTGTGGTTGGCTCATTGGAGGAAGTGGTGCAGCTGCTTGTTCTCTCTCCTCCTCCTCAGTAAATCTAATGCTATACTGTCCCCCCAGCCTGGCAAATATATGATACAGCAGGAAAATGAACTACTTTTTAGATATCTTTTTGGCAGCCCACAATCGCCACACAGCACTTCTTAGTATGATTGTACTTGTGCGCTCCTCGATCCTGTAGGAAGCAATTCAATTCAAAAATACTTCATGGATCCCAGAGGGAAATTAAATATTGGTGTAACTCATGTTACTCAAGGTTCTTGAAAGAGTTGTTGTAGATTCTGATGGCTGTGGGCAGGAAGGATCTCCTGTAGCAGTCTGTGTTACAGCGGTTTTAAAGAAGTGTCTGACTGAAGACACTCTGTTGTTGTATAATAGTCTCATGGAAAGGATCCTCAGGGTTTTCCATAAGTTTCTTCATTTTATGTAGAATCCTTCTTTGCACCATCATCTCCAGATGTTCCACAGTAATCGCAAGAACAGAACCAGCTTTCTTTATCAGGTTGTTTAGCCTTTTAAGTCCCTGGCTTTGATGCTGCTCCTCCAACAGATGGCAGCAGAAGACATGACACTCTCAACAACAGACCTAGAAGAAGTATGATTCATCTTGCTGCAAACTCTGAAGGATCAAAGCTTCCTCAAGAAGTACAGCCTGTTCTGTCCGTACTTGTAGATGGCTTTACTGGTGAGTCTCTAGTCCAGTCTTTTGTCCAGTTGAACACCGAGGTATTTATATTCCTCAACCACTTCCACTTCCTCTCCCATGATGGATCATCTCTTTTGTTTTGTTCACATTTAAGATGAGATGATTGTTTCCACATCATGCCACAAAACGGCCCACCAGCTCTCTGTACTCAGCATCTTGTCCATCTCTGATATACCCGACAACTGCAGAGTTATCTGAGTATTTCAGTAGATGACAGGAGTCTGACTTGTGCTGGAAGTCTGAAGTGTACAGAGTGAAAATGAATGGTGAGAGTACAGTCCCCTGTGGTGCTCCTGTGCTGCTGACCACCTGGTTAGACACACAGTCCTTCAGTCTCACAAACTGTGGTCTATTTGTCAGGTAGTCATTGGTCCAGGCAATTGTTGAGGCCTCCACCTGAGTTTTCTGGAGTTTCAGACGAAGCAGATCAGGCTGAATTGTGTTAAATGCACTGGATAAATCAAAGAACATGATCCTCACAGTGCTGCCTGCTTTGTTCAGATGACAGTGGGTTTGTTGAAGCAGGTGTATGATGGCATCTTCAACTCCAACTCCACGGCGATAAGCAAACTGAAGGGGGTCCTGATATGTGCTGGTTTGCTTACTCAGGTGGGCCAACAGGAGTCTCTCCAGGACCTTCATAATGTGGGATGTCAGGGCAACAGGTCTGTAGTCATTGATGACTGAGGGGTGAGTTTTCTTTGGTACCGGAACCAGACAGGATGTCTTCCACAACAGAGGTACCTTCTCTTGAGTGAAGCTAAGGTTGAAGAGGTGTTGCAGAATCCCACAGAGCTGTTCTGCAAAGGCCTTCAGGACTCTGGGGCTGACACCATCTGGACCTGCAGCCTTGTTCCGGTTCAGTCTCTCCAGCTGCCTCTTCACTTGACTTCTAGAAACAGAAAAGTGGGAGGGGGAAGCAAAGGGGGCAGCAGCATCTCCTGATTTGGTTGAAGACAAACTGGTGTAAGCAGAAGAGTCCATGACTGAGGTGGAGGATAAAACATCTGAGGTGTTACAGGAAGGCTGTGGGTCAAAGGAGGGTGGGATGTCTGTTTGGCTGGGGGCAGGAGGAGAGGATGGTGAGCTTGTTCCTGAACTAAACCTGTTGAAGAATGTGTTCAGCTCATTTGCTCTGTCCAGACTTCCATCTATCCGATCTTCCTTCTGCTTGAAGCCTGTGATCTTCACATCTCTGATATTATTCCTTTGCAGTTTACTCTCCAGCTTCTTCCTGTACACCTCCTTGCTGTCTCTGATCTTGACTTTGAGCTGCTTCTGTATACTTCTCAATAACTCCCTATCTCGCTCCCTAAAGGCCCTTTTTTGTTGTTTAACAGTTCCTTTAGCTCACTGGTGATCCAGGTTTTGTTATTAGGGAAGCATCTCACTGTTCTGGTGGGGGTGGTGTTGTCCACACAGAAGTTTATATAGTTGGTCACAGACTCAGTCATGGCATTGATGTCCTCTCCATGTGGCTGACAAAGAGAATTTCAGCCTGTAGCCTCAAAACAACCCTGTAGTGTCAGGTTGGGTGGAGATTGCGCTAAATCCAATATGCAGACTCATTAAAATTCCAGGAATATAATCATTTATTTTAAAACATAAAAGAAACAAAAACAAAAAGCTGACTAGGCAGCAAAACAAAACTAAATACAAAACATAAACTAAATCTAATCTAGAGGCAAACATGAGGAAACCAAGACGGCGAGGTAAACACAACAATGGACCAGCGAGTGAATGGAGGAAATGACCAGATTTTAAAGCAGAGAGTAATTAGGGGAAGTGGGCACAGGTGAGTGATTACAACTGGGATCAGGTGGAGATGGGTGTGGCAGGAAAACAAGAGATAAACTGAGGAGAAGTGAATAATGACATGAAACAAAGACACAAGGAACAAAGACTGAACAAAACCCAGACTAAACATAAAGACAACTAAATAACAAAATAAAAAGAAACAATAAACCCAAACAGAAACATAAATCAAAAATACGAAAACCCCAAAACCTGACATGCAGGGCTTTTTCTGCTTCCTGTGACCACTTTCTCACAGTAATCTTCCTTACAGGTTGTCTTTGAACAAGGGGTTTATATTTCGAGCAGAGAAAAACAAGGTTGTAATCTGATTCTCTCAGAGGAGTTCTTGTTTGAGATATATGAATCCTTGACATTTGTATGAAACAAATCCAACGTGTTATTTTCTCTGGTAGAGCAGCTGACAAACGGTTGAAACGTTGGCAGTGTAGCAGAGAGTGAGGCGTGATTAAAATCACCAGATATGGCCACAAACACACTAGGGTGTTGTGTCTTTAGCTTTGCAATAAAGGAACTGATGACTTGACAAGCATTGTCGGCAACAGCTGAGGGTGGAAAATAACAAGTTGCCACAATATCACCGGTGAACTCCTTTTCTTTTCTCTGTCTGTTCATATAGTCAGAAAGCCCAGCAGAGAGAAGTTGGAGTCGGGGATATGATACTGTCACCATAAAACACATAATGCTGCATTCCCGATAATCTGACTGAGTCCTTGTCAGGGCTTGAAGTTCATCCAACTTGTTAGCTAATGATCTCACATTCCCTGTTATGATTGATGGAAGAGATGGTTGGTTGTGGGTCTGTACTGTGAAAAGGTGCGGCAGAAATGAACACAGTTCGTTATTTTGGAGTTTTACAAGCGGAAATCGTGACTGGTTAAAGGAGAGGTGAACGCGTTAGCCTGCTAGCTTCTGTTAGCTGTTGTGTTCATCGGCGAAGCAGATGAACTGTCTGGTGTTTGTCTCAGGACTGTTGTGCTGGTCTGTAGTCTAGTATAGAGGTGTTTGCATACACAGAATTTAAACTTTTGTGTTCACTTGCTCATTGAAGTTGTATTCACCATTTTGAAGCCATAAGACGTGCCTTCTCTTCTTGTAACAGTTTGTTATGCAACCTGTTTTATGTGTTTCAACAGCTACACATAATATTGTTGTTGGCGAGCAGGCTGCATGTTGAAGTTCTCCTCTTTACGTGTTGGATAAACACATTTAGGTCACCAGATAATGCATTGTGTTCTGCTAACATGACTAAAAGGTGTACAGCTGTAATGTCACAGTTTAAATGCCCTTTTCCCGTCAGTTTCCATGATTTAATGCTTCCAGCAGAATGTAGGCAGAATTCAAGTTTCAATGTAAATACAAATAAAGTCAAAGTCAAGTCAAATTTATTCATGTAGAACTTTTCAGCAACAAGGCAGTTGAAAATGTTTGCTATCATTGACTCTGGTTCTATTTTTGCTTTTTTTTCTCCCCAGCTGTCAAAAACCAACTCAATAGTTTGAACTTCCTCCTTCTTTCTTTTCGATTCTAGAAAAAGCACATCGAACAAGCTGCTGCTCTTTAAATAGTTTTTTTTTGACAACACTGTCTGCAGATGTTTGGAATTTCTAGTAAGTCGTACATGTTGGGCGATATTTTACGTTTTCAGGTGCTTTTTTATCAAGGACTTAAAGTGCATGGCTTACAGTACAATTTTACAAATCGTGCATTCACAAATAGGCCGTGATTTTCAAATACAAAACATTGTAGGGGCCATCTTGAATTGGGTTAGCTCCAAAAGTTGTAGATGTACATCCAGTGATTACTTTCTGAGAGTTTCATTTATTTCTATTTTCAATAAAAATAAAATAGGTAATTTTGATTTTTGGAGGAAAAATAGTCTTTTAGATCAGTTAAAGAACCAATTTATTAGTTGATGGATTAATCAAAAATAACAATAGATGTTAGTGGCAGCCATTTTTTAATATGTTAAATCTAAGAGGTTGTACTTTCTGAGTAACTAAGACTGAATAGTAGTTTGTGAAAAAATAAATAAATATAAGTATTGACATTAAAAAAATAAACAAGTACTGAAAATAAAAAAGTCAGGCTGGGTTTCATCTTAATGATATCACTTGTTTTGGCACAGGGAGTCATTGTATCTATCGTCCAGTTCTTTGAATCACTAATCTAATGTGTTTCTATACCTAGGTGGGGCCCAGTCATGTCTTGTGCAGTCCAGAAGGGTTCCAACATATGTTTTGTTCCTCCAGGTGACGTTGACAACCAGCATCCCTACAGAAAGTAACACAGATTGTTAAACAATACTGAAAGCTACAAGTATGAGTGAATTTTGTTTAAACTAATGCCATGGATCTTTTTTGTTAATCAAAGGACATACCAGTCCTAACTACAGTTTATAATTTATAAAAGGCGTTCAGAATATTGGACCTTTTGGAGCCATTTTGAAATTGCTTCAGAGAATTTGGGATATACTTTATGTTAAGACAAGGGGCCTCATGTACAAATGGTGCATATGCACAAAAACACGATGTACACCCTTTTCCATGCAAAACTTCAGATGCATCAATAATGAAATACCCATGAAAATGTGTGCAGCCCCACACCAACTTTATGCCTGTTTCTACAAGTTTTGGTCTGCTGGCAACAATTAGGGTATGCTGTGAAACAGTTCATGATGATAATTATCGGACACACCAAAAACAAATTAAGAACATCTAATCCATCTGTGTCTGCATTTACAACTCAATTCTGAAAAACTTGGAGCATTGTGTAAAATGTAAAAAAGGAATGCAATGATTTGCAACTTCTATTTTATTCACAATAGAACATAGTATACATATCAAATGTTTGAACTAAGAAACTGAACAACTGTTTTAGAAAAAAAATTGGATAATTTTGAATTTGATGGCAGCAACACATCAATTTTTAAAAGGCCAAGTTGGGACATTATTTAAGGTCAGTTTAGCACTTGGACATTTTTTAAACCTCGCTGTTGTAATGGATGCACTATGCAGTTTAGCATCGTCTTGCTGAAAGATGCTAGGCCTTTACTGAAAAAGATGTCTTCCAGATGAGAGCATATGTTCTACTACAACTTATATAAAGTTTTCAAAATTCATCGTGACTTTCCAGATGAGTAAGATGCCTTTGCCAGAGGCACTAATAAATCCGCAGGCCAGATGGGCCCTTTCCTTTTTAGTATAGGGGACATCTGTGGCTTCCAAATAGAATTTAAAATTTTGATTCATCCTGTCCACAGAAGTTTTCCACTTTGTCTCAGTCCATTTGAAATGAGCTTTAATCCAGAGAAGGCAGCAGCGGTTCTGGATGGTGATCTCATATGGCTTCTTTTCTGCATGTGGATGGCATGATGAACTGTGTTTAGTTTACAAACTGTTTCCATTGAGAAACATGTTTTTGAAATAGTCCCACTATTTTTAAGAGACAGTTTTTCAGACTGGTGAACCTCTGTCCATCTTTACTTCTGAGAGGCTATTCAGACTGACATGTTGCCAGATTTTCTAATTAGTTGCAAAATGGTCCTCTAGCTGTTTCTTATTCGTGCCGCTTATTTTTATAGCCTTATTTTGCCTGGTCTCTTCTTGTTTAAGATTTGTTGCTGCCATCAAATTCAAAATTACCTGTTATCTAAAAATAAAAAAACCTGTTTGTTGGAGTGCAACAAACTTTGGAATGTGATTTGCAGTGCCGGTTTTCCTGATTTAATAGGAGCAATAACATGCACACATATTCCTGTAAAAGCACCAACACATAATGAATATGTTCATTATAACAGAACACCTTTCATTCCAATCAATGTACATTTGAGATGCACAAATGCAACAAACCAAGTGGCCTGGTTCAACAGGATTCATTCATTCTAGTAAACAGCATGGTTGGGAACAGACTACAAGCTGACATGGTGCAGGCTAGATGTCTTCGTACATCTGATTACAATGCTTCTAGAATGCCTCTTGTTGGAGATTTTCCAGGTATGTCCCACTGAGAGGAGGCCCTGGGGAAGATCCAGAACTCATTTGAGGGATTATGTATCCTCTCTGGTCTGGGAACACCTTGGGATCACCCAGGAAGAGGTGGAAAGTTGGGTCTGGGTTTTCCATCTGAACTTGTTGCCTCTGCAACTGGACGGACGGACGGACGGATGGATGGATGGAGTCAGACTGAATTTTTTCCGGCTTAGGAAAATAAAGAACCTATCTAATCCACCTTGTAGGTAAAGCTGCAGATTTCTGAACTTCAGTGTTATGAAATCTGTTAAGTCCTTTTTAGCAGGAAAGAGATCAAGTGAAGTAGCCCACTCCCAAAATAAGGCAGTTAAAACATTAGGAGTTATATCCTCTCCAATTAAATAGTGAGACAACATCAGAATTTTTTCAGACCAGATTGTCTACATCAGGGGTGTCCAACCCTGGTCCTGGAGGGCCACTATCCTCCATGTTTTACTTGTTTCTCTGCTCCAACACACCTGAATTGAATCAATGGGTAATTAACAGGCTTCTGCAGAACATGAAGAGGTCATTTAACCACTGAATCAGGTGTGTTGGAGCAGAGAAACAAGGAAAACATGCAGGATAGTGGCCCTCCAGGACCAGGATTGGACATCCCTGGTCCACATGGATGGACCGCACCAAAACGTGTGAGTAATTTGCTGTGATCTGTTGGTATTGTTTACACAGAGGTGATTCTGTGTGAAACATTTTGCAAGCCTAGCTTTAGTATAGTGAGCTTGATATTAGATCTGACATTGAATGAAACTGTTTCTAGCACAGACTGATGATCAGTGTACCCTCTTTAAAAATTCCCCCCAAACATTTAAAATCAGCAGTCTCGAGTAGTGCCATCTAACCCAGAGCTTTTGGACTTTACAAGATTTGACAGAACTGGCTTGGTGATTTCTTGCTCCAAATAAAATCCAAAATCAGACTAATTACTGTCCGTAAAAGGACTAAAGAGGGAAAGATTGTAATATATTGAAATAGATTAAAACAGTGGGGAAATATTAATTTTAACGGGAGTAATTCTAGTGGCCACAGAAGGACTGAGGAGAAACCATCGCTCAAAATCAGATTTAATTTGTATAAACCAAGAGAGAAAAGGAAGTAAAATGACATGGGTGATAGATTGTGGCAGGTCAGACAGGAATAACAGAAGGTCATCCACATACAGGGCCACCTTTACCTCCAGTGTTTGTAGTTAAGAGGGTATTTTGGGATGTGACTATAAAGCAATGGACAGATGTCATGAACTTCAGTATTTTTGAGTTTATTTTGCTTTTGGTTCTTTGTTTGGTCTTTCTGTAATTCTTTGTTATTTCTTGTTCATCTTGTGTTTTAGTTTAGTTCTTGTCTTTTGTCTTTCTGTGTTTTCCTGTGTCACCTGTCCTCAGCTACGGCTGCCACGCCCACCTCACCTGTTTCTTGCCACCTTCCCAGCTGCAACTTATTTTCCTCTCAGCCTCTGTTCTTTAAAGCTGGTCTCTTTTCATTCACTCCACACTGGTTCATTCTTTCTGGTTGCTTCTCTTCATCTCTGCTGTGTGGCATCTTTGCATTTTCTGTATTTTTCAAGCCACGTCCATCCACCTTGTTCCATGTCTTCTTCGCCATCGTTTTTGTAATCTTGTAATCTTGTTTTTTGCTGCCACGTCAGCTTTTTGGTTTTCTTTAAGTTTTGTCAATAAATTAGTTTCCTTTTTACATTGTGATGAGTCTGCATTCTGGGTTCGCCATGCTCCGCCAAAACAGACAGAGGCTCCATTACAACAGCAAATTAAAGGCAACGTAGTGGGCATCCCTACCTAGTAAAACTATTTCAGTGAAAACATTCAGTTTGTGCCATTTGTGGTGACAGCTGCCTAAGGGGCAAGAAAGAAAAATCTTACCCATGAGATCAGTGCCAGCCCTAGAAAATTCTGCATCCTAGGCAAAATTTTAGCTGGCAGCCCCTGTGCATTTTTGTAAATTTCACTTCAAAATTAAAAAATTATATATATTATACTTCTAAAAAAAACGATATAATGAATTTGAAATAAATACAACAAATATGAAATATAATATCAAAAGCCTACACAAAGTAAAACCTGATTTAAATACAAACAGAAACTGTAATCTAATTACAAAATAAACTACAAATCCAATCTAAGTACGGCACTGAATCTTTTCTGTCTGTTGTTCTGGTTAGGGTAACAGGGATACTGTAGCCTAACCCAGCATGCTTTAGGGGAAGACAGAGTTCTAGTCCATCACAGGACTGGCACTGCACAACATACCCATATTACAAGAAAGAGGATTTTACACAGACTTCTTGTGATGCTTTTTGAAAATACTGCATTATCTAGAATGACAAACTACTCCACTTCTGCTACAGCTTTATTCCACCTGCTACAGCTTTACTCTCCTAGCCTTTCTTGTAGCAAAGACTTCTACAACATCATCACATGACAACTGATTTCAAGCTTATGATGGCAAGTTGGCTGATTTGTTCTTGCACCATAGCAGATCTTAGGTAGATTTTATGAGTATGAGTCTAGAGATACTTCTTTCTGCAGCAGCCAGTGTACCAGAAGTGTGGCAGAGATTTTCAGAGCAATCTAAAACTAGGGGTAAATTTCTGTCAGTCTCTTATGAATGGAGGCCAATAGTTCCATATTTGTCATATTATTTGATGGCAATTGTGAAAAACTGTGTATTGCCATAGCAAGTTCTGTGCCATTATTGTCTGGCTCACTGAAAGGTCAGAACAGTAAGTAAACAGTAAGTAAAAGGTCAGCTGCCACAGCAGCTCTTCTTTGTGCATGTTTGGAAAGTTTAGGAGCATACCAAACTTGTCATATACACCTACAAGGTAGAGGCTGACATTTTCACGGGAATCCCACAGGTCAGGGATTCCCGCAGGATTCCCGTGGGATGGGAGTCAACTTTACTGTTAATCACGTGATTGGTACGGTACAGGATAAAAACTTAATGGGAGCAGACGGGAGCGGGAACCAACCAAAAAAAAAAAAAAAAAAAAACCCCAAACAACATCAAAACATAGTACATACACTGCCATTATGTAGTTTTATTTCAGAGAGCCTACATTGTAACGCAGGTCAAAAGAACTACACCGCCCAAAATGCAACAGTGCTTCCGGTGGCTGCCTTCCGCCTGAATTCGAAGAACAGCAATGGAGGAAGCTAACGTCTGCGATACCGATGCGGTAAAAATGTTTTGCAACGCAAAGTAAAAAGTAATGACTTGTCAATTAAACTCACAGAGTTAAGAGGAAAGTCACAAATTTTATCAGACTTCGTGAGAGTCGATTGTGACGGTGATAGCACGTTGTACACTGCTTGTAAAACGTGTTTAGTTTTAGTCAAGTACTACACTGATTCTGGGACGAGTGGTCTCAAAAGGCACAGTTGCAGGACAATTTCCAGAACGAATCAGCAAAGTATAACTACATTCGTCAAACGCAAAGTACCATTGGGTGTCAAGTCCAGTCTGACCAACAAAATTGTTCGTATGTGCAGCCAAGATTTGAGACCCTTTGCTGTGGTAGAGGGGAAAGGCTTCATGGATGTTGCACAAGAACTGCTAAACATTGGAACCAAATATGGAGGTAACGTGAAGGTGGAAGATATACTGCCGTGTGCACGCACAGTCTCCAGTCATGTTGAAGGAGAGTATGCAAAAATTAAAGAACTGGTCAAGGAAGAGCTCCGTCAGGTACGTCATCCCACACTTTTTTGCAAAATTTAGCTTGACATCATACAGTAATCTATGCTTAATAGATTTCCCAACTCTAGATCTCATGTTTCCCTCTTAAAACTGCCTAATCTTTCAATATTCTAATCTGGTCATCAGTTTTACATGTAAGATACTTGCACGGCTAACAAAATATACTAAATTTCTTTACTGCAGACTAGACACCATGCTGTAACCACAGATCTTTGGACAGAGGAGCGAACCAACACACACTACATAACTGTTACTGCTCATTACATTCTTGATTAAAAGATAAAGAACCAAATTCTGGCCACAAGGGAGATGGAAGGTGTCAAATCCAGTGACTACATCAAAAGGACTGGAGGGAATCCTTCAGGTATCTCTTTCTCAAATCAGATCGTCTTTATTATTAGGTTAAGTATTACAACATGTACTCCAACAATGTACAGAGTGCATCAATATAACAAAACAAAAAAAAACATGTCACAGAAGGAACAATACAAGAAGAGACAAATAGTTATATCTACATCAGTAACTGTTATGTGTCACTGTCCTTCCATGTACATCACTGGCAGGAAGCAACTTAGACAGCTGCTAATTTTGCTGTCCAGTGTTGTCCTTCATTAACAGTCAAAATTTTTTATAATAAATTCTCATTTTTTAATTTTGTATCTTCCTGTGCTTATGCATTAGCCATATATAAAAACACTGTTTTGTGTTAATTAAGTACAATACATTTACTGAAAACTGCTTTACATTACATTATTACATTATTCCTAATTGTTTTGTTTTATGAAGATTTTATTTTTGTTTCTGGGATTCTAGTTGCAAAGCTTTTATGTATGTCTTTTTAACTGTTTTTATTCTTACATAGGAATATGGCATCCTGAGCAAGAGCACTGTCCTTGTGACGGATAATGGCTTAAATGTAATGGCAGCATTCAAGGATTATGTGCGACTCTCTTGTACCGGCCATAATATCAACTTGATCTTAAAGCACGTATTTCACCACTTGGATGAGGACAACCCAGTGCACAGCAGAATCATCAAGCTCTTCAAGGACACAAAGACCCTTGTCACACACTTCAAAAGAGCAGGGTAACTAAGATAACATAAAATTTTGTCATGTCTGTCTTATAAGTCTCCAACACCCCTGTGGAAACCCTAACCTTACATCCTGACAGATTTTAAAAAGTTCTAGTTAAAGGGGTGTGTCCGAGTGTGGGGCTGAGCGGAGGAACTCTGCGGCCAGGGAAAGAAATGCCCTGTGCACAGAACCACCATTCAACCATAAGAGTGCAACACTAAGATGGTTGTGGTTCAAATATTAAGGAAATAAACTAATTCACACAAAAATGTCAACATTTGCTCAGATACATAAAAATAGCACCTTTAAGGACTAATTTAGACAGTTTAACAAAAAAAAAAGCTGATTTGGGATTTAGTTACTTGTTGAATTGCTATAAAAAATGACAGGTGAAATTTATAATTGCAAAGGTCACCATTTATTGAATGTAAATCTTGAAATATTTTTCTAAAATAAAGCCCAACAAATTGTAATTTGTAGTCACTGTAACACTATTTTTTGTGCTCTGTCTCTTCTTTAATTTGTAGGTTACACAAGGCACTGGACCAATCACTGAAGCAAGCTGTTGAGATGAGGTGGAATACCAGACTCCAATCCAATCTGTAAATGATGCTCTGAAGTCTGGTAAGCTGCACGACATCCTGCTTCGTCGAAACGAGCTTTGTTACCTCAACAACATTGATTGCGAACTTCTTGAGAACGTCATCCTACTCCTAAAACCTTTTGATGAGGCTAAAGTCAAGCACAGTGTCATATATCATTATCATGGTATCATTACATGTATCATTATGTGATTTCAATCCTCCTCTCCTAGCTGAAAGGGAAGTTAGCCCAGGCAGTGGAGTTGAAATTCAAGATCCGCCTGTACCATAAGGCAGCCACAGCTCTCTCCCCTAGCCTGAGGAGTTTCTTAAGGAAAACTCTCTACGGTCAGGAGTGTGATGAGGTCATCAACACCTTGGCAGCACTCACAGAAATGGCAGGGAAAGAGGAGAGCACAAGAGGCCATGTAGAGAAAGAGGGTGAATAATGCTAGCATCAGCAGAGCACTCAGCAGTGGCGGCTGGCCAATAGAGGGCGCTAGGGCGCCGCCCCACCATTCAAATTACCTTGAATAAGACGTAAAAAATTTTTTTTTTTAATTAAATAGTACATTAAAATATTTTGAAATATATGTACATATATTTTTAGTTGTGTAAGATAAATATTTTATAGTTAATGATAATGATAAAGTTGTTTCGTTCTTTGACGTTGTCTGATTGGTGACGTGTTTCCGCCCAGGGGCGCAAAAATCTTTGCCCATAGACTCTCGTTAAAAGTTGTACATGCGCAGTAGCTCCTCTTCAGTACAAGAGATAGGACGGTTCAGGGCACACCTCTCCTGCACCCAGAGCTGCTGAATGCAGCTGTGTTTGCATTTCACCACCCTCCCGCCACCGAAGCGTGGGACTCCCGCCACGGGCTGACGTCACATCCGTCTGTCATAAACTTCGCCTGATTGAAAAGTCGAGCCGCGGGTGTGCTGCCTTTTATTCAAAGACAGCAATAAGTTAATTACCTGACTAAGTTACATACAAAAAGTAATAAATAAGTTCACAGTTAATAATTAGTTTAAGAAAATTTATTTAGAATGTTTGGTTTTGAATTCTAATCAGAGTGAGACATCCGATCTTCGTTATATTGTACCTTAAGAATACGTTACGTAGTGAGCTCTCTCACCATAAAACAAGCTTTGACGTATTTTCTCCGGTAAAGTTTTGAAAAATAAGGGAGAAAACAGGTCTTATAAATGTGTCCTACAGGCTTGTGCCTTGGGAGACCTCTGTCTTTGTAAGTATTGGTTTGTTCAGGAAGTACTTATGCATATGTACATTATAATGTTGCTTGTGTTGTTTTAATTTATGTAAATACACTGGTGTGATACCTTAGTATATGTTTTAGTCCAAAACATATATTAAGGTATCACATAATAGACATATACCAAAACCTTTGGTATATGTCTATTTTGGATTTATAGCCCCCCCTGGAGAAAACTCCACCAGCCGCCACTGGCACTCAGCCATTCTAAATGGAAAGACAAAATGTCTTTAGTTTATTTAGAGATATACATTCATACATACAGGTTAAATATGGTAATTTTAGGAAAGTGATTTAACTTTGAAACAATTGCTTTATATTATACTTACTTTATACTATACTATACTATAACTATATTGCAAATGGAAATGTTCTATAATAGTCTCTTTGTTTCCTGAAGGTCTACTCCCAGAGGTGGAGGCCACTGAGGTGCATAATTTCTTTGCAAGTTGTGTTGAAGATGAGGAGAGGGAGGAGGACAGTGGCAATATGGAGACATGGGGCCGTCAAATATTAAATGAATGGTATGATTGCAATAGTTCGCTCTAATTAGCTTCTGGGCAGTCTTTAATTGCAAATAGAGAAATATTCAAATGTGATGATGTAAAAAGAAAGTAGCAGATATGGCAGTTGTTTTTTCAGTTAACTTTTGCTTCATGCACATTTCTCTTTTTACAAAACTCAGGTACCCTATGCACTTTCATTTGTTGAGAACAGTTCTCTTTCTTGGTGTATTTTTTTGTTGGAGAAATTCAAATCATAAAATGAATTGTTATTGTTTAAAGAAGACAATTGCTCAATAAATGGGTAAAATTTAACATTATATGCCATCTTTGTGTTTATTTAAGACATGGTGTAGACATGGTGTGACCCATGTACTGTTTTCTTGATTTTTTTTTTTTGTTTTGTTTAGGTATTTCTTTCTGTAACTGAGCTTTAAAAGAGCTACAAACAGAAACTTTGCAACTATAGGAACCACAAACCATTCAATATTTATGATTTGTGCCATTTAGTAAAGTTTTTTTGTTTGGATAACACAATAAATACCTCCCTATTTTACTACAGATGAACTGTTCATGTTGCCATATTTTTTAAAATAAAACTGCAAATAAAGTAATATTTAAAAAGAATGTGGAGAAGAATAAATCAAACAATTTTGCTAACAACTAAAGGAAGACCATAAAAACAGGAGCAGTACAGGAGCGGGAGTCATACTTGATGGGAATGGGAGTGACTTTACCAGTAGTGGGATGACACAGGAGTGGAAATCCACTCCTGTGTCATCCTCTACTCCAAGGTTCTGAAGTCTTCCAGGGTTTCCCTCAGCATATTATAAACCTGGCGGGGCGCCAGGCTTTGCTGAGCCTGCCGCCAAGCTAAGCTACACTTGTTTATTATAAATACGTCATTTTTTATACACATTTTTTTTCACCCGCACCCCCAAAACCGCTACCTTTATCTACCTCACCGCGTGAAGGTGCGCACACCAATAGTGACACAATCCCGCTGTCCCCGCCCCTGCGCGAAGGTCCCGCGGTGTCTTGTCGCATAGTCGTGCACCTCCTTGTTTTTGTAACTGCGCGCGCCGCGCTCCATTTAAAACAGATGATTTTACTGCTCTAGCTGAGCTGGTTTGCCTGTATCAGTAATAACGACGTAAGCGCCGAGTATAAACGCCTCCACCGCGCGCTCAGGTCCATGCACTGTTCGCAGAGCCCTGCGGGACTCTAATGAGCCCTGGGGCCGAGCCTCCTTCAGCTACCTGGAGTTAGCAGGTCGTCAGAGCCACAGCAATAAACATGGAACGAGCAGGTTTAACCAGAAATGGTTAGTTGAGCTGAAATTCAGCGGGTGCCTTTACAAGACTGAATATGGTAAGCATGTTTTGTACTTAGTGAAAATATTATCCTTGTTTACCAGTAAAATGATGCTATTAAATTCAGCATTAGATTTTTTGTTTTGTTGTTACATGTAGTGATCCAACATGCAGCCTGTGCCACAAAAAGCACAGTACAGTACAGCATCTGTCTGTTTGTCAGTTCTCTGTTGTTATTCATTGGCCTGGAAGTGAGATGTATGTTGGTGCTTTGTTTGCACTTTTTAATTTATGTTAATTTAATTTATTTGTGACTTAAATTAGGATTCAAATTAGGTGCAAACAATTAGTATTTATTTTAACTGTATTTTTGTTTAAAAAAGTATTTCAAAAGTGCCTTTTTGTAAAACTGTAGTTGTGTAAATATTTGGCACAAATATCTTACAATATCACATAATAAATAGCCATATTTTTAACTTTCTGTCAACTTTAATCTTTTTTATACTAAATCATGGTCAGCCAGCGATCGGCCACCTACCACTGGGCTTAGCCTCTTTTCTGGGGGAAACCCTGTCTTCAATCTTCAATCGACCACTTTTGTTCAAGTTAAGCCTCCAGATTCATGTCTTCACACATCCCCTTTGCAGTTGTCTGTTCATCAGAAAATCCAGTGTTTCTGTAGCAGCTGAGATAATCATGGAGGGAAATTGGACCAGTTTACTCGCATGCTTGATATTGCTGAGAATACTATGCAATATGGTTGTACAAATGCAAAAGGAATAGGATCCAATCTCCTCAGCCAGAGACTGGGCTGAAACTTTTACCACAGGATGTGAAATTGTTTCCCTCAACTCTAGAAGAGCCTATCTGATACCTTACTGCCTCAATGCCTGCTTTCCTACCTGGTCTCTGCCCAAGATTGCAGAATGGTTTTAATATATTACAGGAGAACATCCCACTTATGGGTTGAAGATAACAGCAAGCCTGAATAACTTTGTTAGATGCCCAAATTATCCAAAGGCATCTGATGAGCTTGTTGAAGCATCAGTGATTACGAGACTCAAAGTGTGAGCACCACATAGCACAAAAAAGCTCTCCAGTTCAGCATTTTTTTCCTTTCATGTTAATACCGTTGTCATTGGACAAACTCTGCAGTCTTTTAAGCGGATGTTAAGCTCCTCTAGCCTTCTTAGGATAAGGAATGACACGTTTTCTTCTGGTGACTTCTCTGCAACAAGAAAATGCTCTTTAACTCGTGGTATGCCTTCTATTGACAGAGCTGTTCCTTGTGACTCCAATCAGGAGTATTACACTAGTAAGCTCAGGAAACATTGGGAGAATTTGAGTGAAAAAGGACAAAAATACTTGTGTTTTATCTATAAGCTACCTACAAAGAAGTGTAAAAACTAGGAACATAAAAATAATGAGTTTGCAAAACTCTGGAAAGTTTAAACAGGTCAAAGGTTAGTGTGACATCACACTGCAAGTTGAACATTCAGGTGTGAAATTTACAAAAATCAACAAACTTAAAGTGAAATTGTGTAAAAAGCAGTAAGTGAATTGCTGCAATGCTTATGCACTGGCATCAATAATGAATAGTAATCATTGACTATGAAACTGATAATAGCAGCATGAAGACTGATCTGACATAATCTTCAGAACTTGTCTGATTTCCCTCTCAATTAGTGATTCCAATTTCTAATAATGAAAACTAAAGTCAGACAATGTAAACAAACAGCGAACAACTGTCAAGATTTCTCTGAGTGTGATCTCTCCTACGAGTTAAAGCTCACCATCATCAGTCTCCTGCCACACAATTCCTTCTAGGTTGACACTCGTGCCAGGTTCACAAGGTCCAAGACATTCTGGCTCCGTCGCCAGGGCAACGTCTGCTGTGTTCACTGCAACTGAGCGTGTGCGAACTATGATCTGTTCACAGGAAGAAGAGATGTCACTGCTGTTGATGAGAGGGCCGAGGAGGTGGAGAGGAAGAGGTGCAGAGGTAGAGAATGGAGACTCCATCTGGGAAAGAAAACAGATTCACTATAGAACCATGAGTCCCACAGATCCCCACACCTTTGGTGGACAACAATGCAATGTCAACTTACTTCTCAAGTAAACAACTCCTGTGTTCTAATTTTACTGATGATTTTAAATTGGGGTTGTTGAAGGATGAATGCAGCGGAATAGAACAGAATCATTTTATTTGTCCCTGTGAGAAAATTCTAGTGTATCAATAGCAAAGTGATCGGCAACTGCAGCACACAGGACACAGCGTTTCCCCCACCAACGACACCGCCCGCCCCACCATGAATTTCACAGCATCTAAATAACAATTTAAGTAACACCAGATCACATCAAGAGCTAGTTCTGCAGTTGTCCCTCCACATTATGAAGCGCCAAACTGGAAAAAACGGCCCAAACTATGGTTTATATTCAGCATCTCTGACGCTGACACACACACACACACAGAGTCATGTGTGTACGCCCTCACACAGGTGAACAAACACTCCCACCAGCAGACAGAGCCAAAAAAACAATACGTCTCATAAATCTGCAAAGGAAGCAAGAATATCTGTTTTTTTAAAGGTGCTGAAAGTGGTTCTGATGGCAGCAGGAGGAGCTCTCCCACTCCTGGTTCACCTGAAGAAGGTCCAAGAGCTTCAAAACTGACAGAATCTAATTTATAAAAGGCTCAATAAATACACAAAAGGCCAAATAAATAAATTAATACGCTTAAAATGCACCAATTACTTTAAAAAAGGAGAATTTTACCCCATGTTTTATAATTTAATTAACATTCTTACTTTTTCAGTTTAGTTCCAACAAATTATATTTTAAGCACATAATTTAAATTGTACCATTTATAAAAATATATTTTTTGTTTTTCCTTTTCCTTATAGATGCATTTTTGTCTCTTTAATTTATTTATTTTTTCCCCACAAGTCTTTATTTCCATGTGTTGTTTTTACATTTTTACATCTCCTTTACATAAACTCACATTCTTTGTGTCGTTGATTCCCCCCCTCCTGAAGGGACCAGTTTCAGTAGTTTGTTTTTTAAAATCATGCCACTCAACCAAAATTCTGAAACTATGACTGATTGTCATTAGTTCTTCTGATTCATTGGTTTTTAGTCATTTTTTTCTTTTTTTCTGTCAGTTTCAAGTCTGTCTTTAATGAAATGGTACAAGACATGCGTCTGCGTCTGTATGTGCATGTAACTGTGTTTCTTTGTGTTAACATGAAGTCATTCCTGTTAGAGGGAGAGAAAAAAACTAAACTTGGAATCTGATCACCTTACCTTCTCACAGTTGAGGACTTTTTTCAGATTCTGACAGTCCCCATCATCTACCTCCTCCTGCTCTGCAATGATGGTGACAGCCTGGTCCATTCCAGTCGAGTCCACAGCCAAATCTCCAAACTGTTCAGGTTTGGAGATTTCCAAGAAGTCCAGGTTTAGTTGTCTCTCAAATGAGGTCTTGCGAGGAGCTCCTAGAGACTCCTCTGTGCTGAACACTCTTGTGGCTGCAACCTCCATTTTGTCTCTTTTAGTTTTCCCACACACATCCTTTTTCCCAGCAGAGGGAAAACGGGATCCTTTACTGGGCTTATCAGTTTCCTTAGATGGGGTTGAGTTTTGATGGGGTAGATCCACAGAGGGCCTACCCTGGGAATCCTTCTTAATTCCATCTGAGAGCGAGACCTTGGAGTTTTTACTCCGCTTTGATTTAGATTTACCATCGTTACTCTGCATGGTGGCGACAGGACTAACAAACTTGATATTGTCAGGTAAAGCAGCCACAGCACTGGAAGGGGCTGCCATTCCCCTTTTCTCCTTACTGCTTGACATCTCTAATTTGTCTTTCTCTAAGTCAGCATCGAGGTCAATGATCAGATTTCCAACACCTATATCCCACTCGTCACCACTGTCGTAAGTTTCCACTGCACTGGAGTCCACACCTTTGCCACCTGCAGGGCTGCTGCTGAGGGACATCTTAGTCTAAGAGCCCCAGAGTGCCACAAAACGACTGTGCTCCTCAAGGCTGAAGCCTACACCTCCTCCAGGCTTTTTCCCACATAGCCTCCTAAAAATAGATAAGCAACAGATTAGCTGAAAGAAAAAACAACCAATCAACCATCCTGTTAAAAACAGCTCTTAGCTATTGGGTTGCATTCAGACATACAGGTCTAAACAACCTTAGTGCACTTTAAAAACATTTTCTGTCACATTTAGGAAGTGCTCTGAACACCTTTACCTGCATGTTTACTAGTTTAAACAAAATCCAGCTGATCATTGATGGAGAACCTTCTACTCAACTGATGTGACCCCACACAAACAGCAGAGTGGAGGTCTGCTCAGCTGCTGGCTGATGACAACCAGCCATCCATTGGAATATTCTGAAGATACTGCCTTCCTTTGTTGCTTTGTTTTTGACTAAATGTTTGAATAAAGTGTTGTTGTTATAATCCTTCTGAAAAAATGTCGAATTTGTCTAGATTTTATTAATCAAAATCACTACAGCCTAAGTTTTGTTTTGGTTGGTCACTGTAAGCTGTTAATCACAGGACAACAGTCTGAGCAACAGTATGTCACTATATATTCAACAGCTCTCCATGGAGTTTCAGGAGCTACATTTTTCCATCTTTGCTCTGATACATAATTAACTAACTAAGCTTATTAAGAAATAATTGAACAAAAATGGCTCACAACTCTTAAAATGATAATATAGGTCTGAATGTATTGTAACCTTTACAGAAACATGATCAGACCTGAGGTGAGTATCTGCAAACACAACAGATCGCAGCAGGACTATGACCTCACAGATGTTTGCTTTAAGCATTTCTCATCACTCCATGAGGTGATGGGGTGTAATAAATGAATTCATTGGTTTTGTTAGCAGATAATTGACCACAACAAGAAGAAAATGGGATGACTGAACAGTCAGATCAAAGCAGAGGACATGAACTAACATTATCTTAGCCCTTATCTAACTCATCAACTAGTAGAAGTAAGATGTGTTTCCTAAAACTGTAGCCGTATGTGCAGGATAAATATGCCATCATAAAAAAAATAAGAATAAAACTACACTTTTTGTTTGGTGATGGCAGATTTACTGTCCATCGTTATTTTGCTGCTGTGATTTTCTTTTATTTAAAAAACAAAACAAATAAAAACAAAATTGTGTTTCATTCTCCATCTTTCAGCCGTTCCCTTACTAGGGATGACTACAGCACATTTCCACCGACATCCTGCTGGTTAACAGAACTGGAGCAGGATCCAGGAAGGCAGTGGTGTGATTCTGTGCGGCTGTCCCAGATCAATATTTGTTTTGGCTCAAGTTTTAGGCCACATGCTCATTCTGACACAACCATGGGACCAGCACCACAAGTACACAAAAGATGCCTTTCCAGTGACTGGTAGTCTATGGCACATGCAGAACACACATATTTAGAAGTGTTTAATCTAGGAGTAAATAATGATTTTAAAGAGTATAGGGAAACTTGTAAATACATAAACCTAGCATTTTATTTTTAGTACATTAAAACTAAATGAGATTTTAAATGTTAAACCCTAGCTGACATGCTGGCTCATCTCAGTTGTGTCGGGAGGAAGTACCTTGTCCTGGAGAGACTGAGACTGGTCCATCTCAGGTCTCAGGCTGGAAACAATAATGACATCTTCTGACTGCTTCAACAAGCGTCTTCTCACCTGGACAAGGCAGAGGGCACAGTGTTCAGAAACATCTTTCACCTGAGAGACAACACAAACAGTTCATTAACTTCCTTTTTCATTCAAAATGTGGCTCAGATTACAAATACAGCAGAATCTGTAGAGTTTTTCAAGTATTTTTGTGATTGTTGTCTAAAATATCAGATTTTGTGGGATCTTTTTTGAGAAAGATGAAATTAAAGTTTTAATATTTTTAAATTTTATTTTTTTAACGTGGTAAAAACAAAAGAATTTACAAAAGTGGCTGCAAATCTATGTAACATTTCTAAAAAGGCACAGGATTTTATACTGATATTGTTTTGATCTAAAGGGTATAAATATTAAATTTGTTCAGTTTTATTCTAAATAAAATCAAATGACAACAAAAGTAAAACATATTAAAAAGTTAATAATACATCAAATGCAACAAAACTTGTAAAATTACACAATAAATTCCTACTCCCAACTACTTTATTTCTGAAGAACTTTGAAAGCAAGCACAGCTGCTGCACATGTAAACTCAAAGAATATTTAACATATAAGAAAGAATGACAACAATAAAAACTGTTAAACTTAAATCAATAGAACAGGAGTAAAATAAACATGACCAGGTCTCAGGATGTGAAAAAAATGCATTTTAGAAGAATTTCAAAAGCATACAATAAATATGGAGGTTAAAAAGTGACAAATAAATTCACTGTGAAATAATTGAATGTAAATGTCTCAATAGATAAATAAATGTCCTGTTAATTGTACAATTGCATAGATATGTCATTTATTTGTATATACTCGGAGGACGCCCACCAGGTCCAGATGTCAGAGCAGCTGGAAGTCCAAATCCAAATAGTATTAAAGTAATCACTTTCCTAAAACTCTAAACACAATACTCCATTATGACAATGTGAAAAAAGATTTTTTGAGATTTTTGCAAATCTATTGAAAATAGAAAAGTAAGAAATCACATTTACTTCAGTATTCACAGCCTTTGCCATGAAGCTCCAAACTGAGGTGAAGGCTGTTTCCACTGCTCATCCTTGAGATGTTTCTACAACTCAAATGGAATTGATCTATGGTAAATTCAGTTGATTGGACTGGAAAGGCACATACCTGCCTATTAATAACATTTGGAATAAGGCTGTAACATAACAAAATGTGGGAAAAGTGAAGTGCTGTGAATACTTTCCGCATGCACTGTATTTCTTTCATTAATTTGGTCACTTTAAAAGCTCAGTTCACCTTTAACCTTTAACTCGTTATAAATCAAGAGGCTTCTCTGATATGAAACAGAAGGCTGTTCCATAGTCTTGGAGATGCAACACAAAAAGCTTTGTGCCCTCTAAGCCTCGGTTTAGCCTCAGCACCTCCAAGAGCAACTGATCAGCTGACCTGAGGCACCGAGCAGGAGAGTATGGCTGAAGCAGCTCAGAGTTAGGACGAGGCAAGACCATTTAAACTTCATCCAACCATCTTCTACCGTTTATCTGTAGTCAGTTCATGGAGGCAACACGCTTCTCCTGGGAGATCCCAAGGCTGTCCCAGGCCAGAGAGCAAGTTCTGGGTCTGTTCTGGGGTCTCTTCCCAGTAGGACATGCCTGAAAAACCTTCATTTATTGCTGTGGCTCTGACAAAATGCTAACTCCAGGTAGCTGAAGGAGGCTCGGCCTCAGGGCTCATTAGAGTCCCGCAGGGCTCCGCGAACAGCACACGGACCTGAGCGCGCGGTGGAGGCGTTTATACTTGCCGCTTATGTCAGTGTAGTATTCTCTAGTTCTGTAGTATTCTTCTAATATGCTGGGGGAAACCCTGCATATTATCTGCAGAAATCAGAGATGAGACCCTGAGCTTCCCAAACAAGACACTTTCCTCTCCACAACTGCACCTTAAGATCCTGTCCAAGAACACCATAAACAAGATAAGAGACAAGGGACAGGCCGGCGTAGTCCAACCCATATTGAGAATGAGCTCAATTTCGTGCCAAGAAAGTGGACACAGCTCCTGCTTTGGTCCATGCCAACCTAGTGGCAGAGGCTGCAGCACTCCAGGTAAATTACCTGTTCTTGAACAAATATATATATATATATTTATATATATATATATATATTTTTTTTTAAATGTGTCACACATTTATACATGTTGGATAGTAAATTGGGTTTTAGTTAAATGATGCCATCTAATACACTTGCTTGGTTGTATGTATGGATGTTTTATTTTAACATGAAATGAGAGACTGGTGTGATTATATTGTACACAGTGACTGATATGATTGTTGATTTTTTTTTCTTTCTGTAGAGTCATGGGAACTCAAAGGAGGCTAAGGACAAGTCTGAGACACCACAGCCAGACACATGGCCCTGCTCCATAAAGAAGGCCCTCTGCACTGGTTACTCTATTGGGCATGACATTTACTGAGGTCAGTGTTGTCCATAAATCCGCCAGCACCAGAGCTGAAGAAATATCTGGAAGCCTCTCCACTGTCTCCGTCAGAGAACCCCCTCAGCTGCTGGAGAACCCATGAGACAGCTTTCCCTCTATTGGCTAGACAGGCTAAACGCTGATTGTGTATCCTTGGCACTAGTGTTGCAGCTGAGAGAGTATTCTCCACTGCTGGGGATAAAGTAACAGCACAGCAGAGCAGTCTTACTCCAGAACATGTGGATCAGCTTCTTTTTTCTACTAAAGAATCTGAATGTTGAACCTACAAATGGACAGTAACCTTGAACAAAATTCATGTCCAGTTTTCTTTCATGATTTGTTAAAAATCATATAATTAGTTGCACAGTTGTAGACTATTCTATTGTTGCAAGAGACAATTTTATTACAAATGTAGAGGCAACTAGCTCACTGGTGCCATTTTTCAGTTAAAAAAATAACTTATTTTTACCAGTTATTCTTAAAGCTCCTGAAAATATTAGTTTTTTATGTGTGTAACAGTATTGTTCCACGTTGTGTTTTTCCTGTGAAATAAAAGGTGCATTTTGTTCAACTGTAGCATTTTATTATACTGAAGCTCTAGAGTAGCAGTTGTGGTCCACAGTTTTTGGAAAAGCCACTTTCCTTAGAATTTAAAAGCAGGATGTTTGACTGCACTGTTTTTTTTTGTAAAGATAAACTTTTATTTTTGTTGCTTAAGCAATGTGTAAAATTACTTTTATGCAACAATTCCATCTAAGCATGGAATAATCCTTAAACCTTAATAACCTTAATAAATGTGAAAAAGACAATGTCTCTATTTGTCATTCTGTCTTGTCTTAAGTGGGTTGCAACATTTTTAAATAAATGCAATTCAATAAATGATCAAATACAATAAATATATTTTGATTTTTGCATTGCTCCTGTCAATTTTGTTTGTCGAATTTACCTGTACTATTATTAATCATGCGGTTTTTAATGTTCAAGTACTTTTATCAAGAAAAAAGTCCAGAAATGCCGGATTGACAGATCTCTGCCTTAAAATGACTATTTCATTTAAAGGGATTATATTTTAAAGATTTCAGCTCATGTAGTCTAATGATGATGCATTAGCATTCAACATAATGTTAAAGTTTAGATCCAAAAGTCCCAGGGAGCTCTGGGGTGCAGCACAAGGGGGTGAGGATGTAGCAGTCCACTGTTTTGTGCACTGCAGTTTTACGATAAATTACCCATTTTAGTAGTTGGTGTTGCCGTTTGTAAATGTGTTAGAAATGTGTGCAAAAATGTCATCGAGTTGTGATTCTAATGAACCTGTAAACTGGTTTCTGTGACAGGTTTTTTAAATATTAAAGGCATTTAGTAGTGATTGATGTCAGTTCCTTGTACATATTTATGACGCTGGACCCTGGTATACGATGGTTCAACAGCAGCCTGTAGAAGACAGTCCAGTCATCCTACTCTCCTCACCTGGAGAGGCACTGTTCTGCAGGAGCTTTTTCAACTGTTTTGTTAAACTATTTAAAAGGTAAAAATGTATCATAGGCTATAATAAGTTGTCTATAATCATGTGCTATTGAAAGAAATAATTCTGAGCCACTTAAAAAATGCAAATTAAGTGTTTATGAAAACTTTTCTAAAAATACGATAATTTTAATCTACTGGTACAATACTTCAACATTTCCATCTGACAACATTGGTTGGCCCCCTTGCATTAAGTTCATTCAGAAATCACACTGATGCGGCCCAGAAGGAGTTGAAGTTGAAATTTCTTGTCTCCCAGCCACTTTCGCTACAATTTGCATTTCCCTTTTTTGTCTCTGCTCCATGTTTTCTGCCTAATGCGTTTTCTTTCAACAACTGTGCACCAACCGGCCAGAAACAATTACCAGAATGGTTCCGCATGTTACGATAGTCTATCTTACGGCATCAGTCCGGCGGAGAAATTTCCATAAAAACGCTCCTTTATTTCTCTTGAAAACTAATGACAAATTTTTTAAATTCAAATATAATGCTTTTTTAATGTCAATGTGATTTTTATTTATATAGCACATTTAAAAACAATGGTACCATATTTTCCGGTCTATAAGGCGCACCGGATTATAAGGCGCATGCTAAAACATACAGTCTACAAAAAAAAAAAAAACGAAATCACGTAAGCAAAACGATGTAACAATTATTTTACATATTATTTTTTATCATTCTTCTTCCACAAATCCATCAAAGTCCTCATCTTCTGACTGAATTGAACAGCTGGGCAATTTCACCATCAAACATGCTAGGTTCCCTCTGATCATTGTTAGAGTCAGTGTCGTTGCCAGGGGGCTGTTCAGCTATGATGCCGGCTTTCATGAAAGCTCAGACAACAGTTAAACCTGATACCTTAGCCCAGGCATCCACAATCCATTCACATATGATGGCGTAACACAGCCATCATATGCTACCACAAGTACCACAGCCTCCACAAGGACCCCAGCTACCACAGCCTCCACAAGGACCCCAGCTACCACAGCCTCCACAAGGACCCCAGCTACCACAGCCTCCACAAGGACCCCAGCTACCACAAGTACCACAGCCTCCACAAGGACCCCAGCTACCACAAGTACCACAGCCTCCACAAGGACCCCAGCTACCACAAGTACTACAGCCACACCAAGGACCCCAGCCACCACAAGTACTACAGCCACACCAAGGACC
>NC_051446.1:3473277-3488283 GCF_001649575.2 Kryptolebias marmoratus | reverse complement strand
ACCACAAGTACCACAGCCACACCAAGGACCCCAGCCACCACAAGTACCACAGCCACCACAAGGACCCCAGCAACCACAAGTACCACAGCCACACCAAGGACCCCCAGCCACACAAAGGACCCCAGCCACCACAAGTACCACAGCCACACCCAGGACTCCAGCTACCACAAGTACCACAGCCACACCAAGGACTCCAGCTATCACAAGTACCACAGCCAGACCAAGGACCCCAGCCACCACAAGTACCACAGCCTCCACAAGGACCCCAGCCACACCAAGTACCACAGCCACACCAAGTACCACAGCCAGACCAAGGACCCCAGCCACCACAGGTACCACAGCCTCCACAAGGACCCCAGCCACCACAAGTACTACAGCCACACCAAGGACCCCAGCCACCACAAGTACCACAGCTTCCACAAGGACCCCAGCTACCACAAGTACTACAGCCACACCAAGGACCCCAGCCACCACAAGTACTACAGCCACACCAAGGACCCCAGCCACCACAAGTACTACAGCCACACCAAGGACCCCAGCCACACCAAGTACCACAGCCAAAGATGCCACGCCTTCTGTTGCTTTAGCCCCAAAAACTACATCAGCTACAGCATTAACTCCACAGATATTTTCACCACCAATATCGTGACTGTCTCCTGAAAAATGTATTGCAACACACACTATGTTACCAACAGCTTGCATATTATCTGAAATTAATTTTTTTGTCCTCTGTTTTGTCAAATAGGTGTCAAAGAGGCCTGGAAAGGTAAAAAGGCCCAGGTCCTGTTGTCCAGAATTGGGACATATAAACTTTTTTTGGGGGGACATAGAAAGAACAGCCCCTGGCCAGCAACTCAAAAGCGATGTACGTTCTTTTATATCCCCAAAGATGTAAGGATGACCTTTATTACTAAAGACAAATAATAGTAATAGTATCTATGTAATGACATAAATGGGAGATTTATAGTAAAATACATGTTGTTTGTTGTTAGGTTATCAATGCCTACATCAGAAAATGTGTAGAAAGGTATAACCAGGACCACAAAAGCTCCAAGGCTTTCTTTATAGACTCATTTGAGATGACAAACATCTGGCAGAGAAAGACATCAAAACTCAAGGTATTTTTGAAATATTTAAAATTTGTTATTTCTACAATATTAGTAATAATCATAAAGCAATAGATAATAAGTATTAAACACATGTCTACAACTTTATTCTATCTTTAGTGTAAACCAGACACATTTGAAATTATGTTGGGGGCAGTTCATGAACCTGGACACAGGATATTTGCAGTAAGAAATGTTGTTATTCAGTGTATGAAGTTAGCTGTTGAACTAATGATCTTACTGAATACATATAACACGTCTGTTGTTGTTTTTCCCCACAAACCTAAATAGGCAATATATCCAAAACAAAAAAGGAGCATTGTCCTCGAGTCCAGTGGCCATGCTTCTTCAAAACTGAAGAACTGCTTAGAATCCACAAGGCGATTATTCTAATACTTTGTACTAAGGACTCTTAAAATTCTACAAAAAGAAAGTCTGAATTTTCATTAACACTGACATATGTCTGTCTTTAAAGGGCATTCATGAGGAAGCTTGGAAATCCGAAGGTCTTGAGGTGGAAAGCTGAAACACTGCCCCATTCTTCTCAGACAGAAAGCAGTTCTTGTGGTGAAAAAAATTGATCCAGCAACATTAACAACTCTTAAATAATACATAAGGGGATGATAAATTATTATTTTACAATTGAACCAGATTTGTTTTTTAATAGCTTAAAGAAGTTTATTTCAGGTCACAGTATTGTGTGTCAGTTATTTGTGTGGTGAAATCAAGCAGTGTTTTTGGTTACAGATCCAATGCGACGACTGTGGAAAGTGGTTCCATGTCACCATGAGGAGTGTTGTTGTCCAGCCTGTACAGAGTAGATGTTATATTTAAGTGTATATAGTTGGTTGGTAGTTATTACGCAGTTGTGCCGCCTGAAAATACCAGCATTTCGGACTTCTTCAGAGTTGTACATACAGTTTTATGTTATCTACTGTATATATTATATTGTTGTGGCACTGTTTGTCAATTAAAAAAAACAAGAGTTCCTCATGTTCCCAACTGTTTGTGGACATAATGTTATCATTGCTTCAATAGACATTAGGAGCATTTATTTAAAAAAAACTTTCTCTTTAGTCACTGTGGCTAATCCAAAATAAGCCAAGACATCACAGCTACTCCAAGATATCCAATTCTTCACACAAAGACAACATTAAAATAACATTTCATTCAAAAAACACCATCCTATGACATTATAAGAAATTTCAAGATGAAGTTGATGAATACATGGCTGACACTTAAAGCTAGCTTAAAGCAGTAGAAGGCAGATAAATAGACTCTGTCCTTATTTAAAGATGATAAACAACTTTGTTTCAAATAACCTGACAATGTTTATACAACTTCATTTTGAAATAGAAACAATAAATTAAGGTCATATATTCTGATAGGGTTATGATGAGTATCATACTCTGTGACCTGTGTAATACTGTGTATTTGAGGGTCACACATTATATTAAATGCCTCCAGATCGTAGTGTGGAGGTGGCAGAACTCGGAAAAATAGTTGTATTGAACTGTGATACTATTTAGGGGAAATTACAGTAATGTCACAGAGTATGATGAGTATCTGTTTTGTGAAATATTTAGACAGGATCGGAAGAAGTCGGCACAATAAATCACACTCACACTGCTTCTGCTAGAATAATTGTGTAACTTTATTCCGCCACAGAACACAGCAAAACAAGCAGCATTTCAATACTTCACATCCCCGTGATGCTAACTTAATAAAACATAAGCGCCTCTTACCTTGACACTGGACTGGAGAGCCGACAGTCCGGGCAGAGTAGCATCAACTAGCTGGGCATTCGCGCGCAACCCGCAGCAGACTCTGTCCGGGGGTCGGTGCTTCCCCGTATTATAGAGGTGAGTAAACAAAGACCGCGTGCGAAGAGGGAGGGCCAGTCCCTCCACGCAGGTGTTCCTGCTATGAGTTAGGCGTTTGGTTTTGAAAAACATGTTTTCCAAAACCAGCAGCCACTTTCTCAGACTCCCAAGTGTCCGCACACAGAACAACATAAGATTCACACAGAAAAATATAAGTGTTCACACAGAAACATATAAGTGTTCACACAGAAACATATAAGTGTTGTCATTCTCCGTTTCACAAACACACAGCATTCCCCGTTTCCCAAAAACAAGTTATAAAAGATTTATCCCTTCATTAAAAAAAATTTATCCCTTCAGTATCATACTCTTTGACCTGTGTGATACTGTGTATTTGGGGTCACATATTACTTTAAATAAGAGCTGAGTGTAATGAAGAGGTGGCAGAAATATTAGAAGCCGTTTTGAACCCCATCTCCCTCCCAACAAAGCACTTAGAAACACTTATTAATCATTTTCCGATTTATTAAACGGTTTACATATTTAAAGAACAGTGATTCAATGCTATGGTCCGTCTAACTGTGTTCAGTGTCAAACAGATACATTATCTTTTCTCCGTCCATGCGACAGAAATATTATTCTGTGAAGTTTACAATTTTTATTAGTGCCATTAGTGATACAGTTTTCTTTATTAGTACTAAGCAGTTTATGTAAATACTCTTCTTCTTGCTGGTCCTGAAGACGTACATACAGAGGAATGTAGCTGTCGCCCCCTGTGGTCGCAGTATTTGGTGTAACACCGGTAAAGTTGAAATTAGAGAACATTTCCATCATTTGTTTGGCTTACAAAGACCACTTACATTTAGCAACTTTAGCACTCCCTTTAGATATTTGCATGTGGGAGTTATTTCGTAGGCCTACATGAGTAAATAAAAGGAAAATATCTTCATAAAACTCAGCATGAGCTGCTGAATTAGTTTGCTAAATTAGGTACAAGTAGATAGCTAGCGGCTGCTGACGCATCGACAACGTCTTATTGTTAACACAAAGCTAACGTGGACAAAAATAACATCCTGTTGCGGCGTTGGTGGACAACATTAGTATCAAACGACTGTAATAACGTGAATGTCCAGTATCGACAAAATGTATAACTAACAAATGACGCTAAGACGAGGCCCATCTTAGCTAACTGCGAAGGTTCAAGATCCATTATCGGACACGGGCTGTTTACCATCAATTTAAAGCTACATGTTCAGACTCAGAACCAATAGCCAGCCCGAACTACAATGTTGTACAAGTCAATTATTATTATTATTATTATTATTATTATTATTATTATTATTATAAGTAGTAGTAGCAGTAACAGTATCATTATTTTACAGCTTTTACTACAGGGGCTTCCATACCGGCGAGTACTTAAGCCCCTGAAAAAAATGAAATGAAAGTCTAAATAACTCAAGATGGAAAAGAAGTCAGACATCAAAGGAATAATAAACTTGGCATTGAAAAGTTGGTACACCTACATATGAACGCAGACACACTGATATTCTGATAAAGTTTAGGGTACAGGTAAGAATAATACATATTTAAGTTTGGATATTGCTTTTACAATAAAAGGAAACGAGGGTCACACGAGGACGTGTCCGATGATGGACACCTGCCTTTTTGCTTTTAGGTCTCCGCAGACAAAGAACACAGCTAGCCTGCTGAGCTAACCCCCGGGATATCAGGCTACCTCGTCTTTAAGGGGAAAATGAAAAAACAAACAATTCTAATACTAATAATAACCCAGTTTGACATGTCCACTCACCTCATCTGGAACCCCTGTTGAGTTAGTATTAATGTACATTCCATAGGTTCGGATAATAATCGCAGTAATGCCACAGATGCGCCCGGTTCAAAGAGCAGCAGTCACATCCCGGAGAATCAACGCTGGTGTCGGTTCTCCAGCCCCATAAAAACACAACCACCACAAAGTGTTCCGGTTCTCAGTGACAAATGTTTAAATATCCCTGTTAGCTTCAACACGGGGGACACATGACATGAGAGGGGTAATGGCTAATAGCTGTTAGGTCTGGTCTGGTCTGGTCATACCAAAACCCGGAGTACCGGATTATTCAGCTCACTGGACCTGGATCTAGATCTGGATCTAGACCTGGAGCTGGACCTGGACCTGGACCTAGTCCCGGAGCGGCTGGTTTGCTCTACATTTCAATTAGTTTCAAGCTGCTGGTTTTGTTTTTTTTTTTGGGGGGGGGTTATTGCAAATTTTAACATGCAGCTTTTATTTTTAAGTGTTAGCTAATGGCAGTCAAATGAAGTCTCCTGAAGCCTTGAAGCTTTGATTCCAGTTGGTTTAAAAAAGCTCCCCTGACAGCAGAAGTTATCTGGGCCAGGTCCGGCCCAGATACAGCATACTGTCCAACATTTGGGAATGTCATGTGGGATAACATAGCATGAAGAGGGCGTTTTTCAAAAACAGAGTGTTAAACATGCAAAATTGTGCATTCTGTCATATTTTGTCATTTTTTTGTCAGGATAAAATTATGGATATTTAATTATGAAATTACAAATGACAATATACTTGAGTTACAATATTTTTATTTTTTGAACTTTGAGAAGACAATTGAGGTACATGTACTACTTGTATAAGATACACTGTCCACACAAAATAGAATTAAAATTAAAGTACAATTAAATAAATACTCTGCATACACAAAGTCAAATCCTACTTTAAAAACAAATGGATCTTGAACACGTTACTCATACACATTGCTGAGTATTACAGCACCTTAATGCAACAAACAATATACACAAGAAATGTTCAAGGTGATATACCGCTTATCAAAAGTCAACCCTAAACCCAACTGGTTGCAAAACACTATTTTCAACTACATTGATCTGCATTACAGCACCTTAATTGCAGTAAATAGATTCAACATGATTTTCCTGAATTCTGATCAATTAATTTAAATTAAACACATATCATAGTTGCTTAAGATCATACAGTACACTTACTTTCAATATTTTCAGAACAAATCCACTCTTCCGTGGCAAAACCACTCCAACTTTCAGTTTCTTAGCTTGTGTTTACTTGAGCAGAAAATTCAAAAATGGCATCATTAAAGCATGCGCACTGTGGCTGATGCAACCCAGCAGAATATTAATGAGACAGCCAGGGTGCATGTGGCTGCTGCTGAAGCACAGCTACAGGCTGCCAGGCAAGGCCACGGCCAAATGTGGGACTTTTGGCTGACCATATCAGTCCCATACCATATATGGAAATGGGGCTATTGCATGCTGGAAATGAAGGTGGCGCCATTATCTTTACCAGCCGTGTTATGTCACGTGGTATGTCACTTTTTTATGTGTACTGTTTGCGCCATGCGCAGAGCCCTACGCAACTATAACTGAGCCTCAATGCTGCAAGCGGTGCAGCTTTGTAGTTTACCAAAGTCGTACTAAAACATTGCGACTTCTTACATATAAAAGATACTCCACATTATAAGGCACACTGCTGTTTTTTTTTTTCAGAAAATCGAAGGCTTTTAAGTGCGCTGTAGAGTCTGGAAAATACTAATACTTTTAACAAAAGTATAACATTAAGGTAAAACTACTACTAACAGCAGAATATATAAGCGATTAAACAGGGGGGAAAGAACAACAACAACAAAACATCACCAAACAAACAAACCAACAAAATCACAGTATAATAAATGCTTTAAAGCAAAAATAAAAAAAATTAAAATAATAATAAAATCTGTGGTTTATAGCAAATCAAATTCTGATATAACTGAGAAAAGTCTGATTGCAGGGGCAAATTATTTCTCTGCAGCGTGATTTTGTAAATGCCGCTGCAGAGAACTAATTTGCTATCATCTGTCACATCATCATCTGAGTCAGTCTGTTCCTCATTCATGTTTTCTGCATAAGCGGATGTCTCCATGTCCCCATCCTGCCACTTTTTCCTACATTCCTCTACAAATTCAAAATCATCACAGTCTCCTTTGTCAGCCTCAGCAATTTCTTCCCTACATCCTGGCAATGCCTTTTCTACACTACTGCTATACTAAGAAGCAACATTTTCTCTGTGGTTTTCTCTATTTTAGGAAAGTTGTCTCTCAAGCCCTCTTCAAGCTCTCCATCTAAGGGTTGCATCCTTGTGAATCTTTGATTCCATCAATTATTGGTCCTGGCAATCTGTACAAATTTGCAAGAAAACAAAGGGCTTTATTTTTTTAATTCAGTAGTTGGTGAAATGAATGTTTGTGGAAGTATGTGTCCCAAGGTAATTTTACTTTACCTGCACTGCAGTGGCCCAAAAAGAGACGGAACAGGACTTGCACTCCTCAGTGTAACAACACTATAGAAAGAGAATGCTGAGCTTTTGTTTACAATTTTTGTTGTACTTTAAATGTATACATTACACACACATTTGTATGATTTTCTGAAGCTATATATATGTATATAACATTCAATAATAGTATTGAAATTAATAAATATATTATTTATTATTAATAATTTGATTAAAATATTGAAAAAGTTCATTTATTTTAGTAACTCTATCACCAAGTGAAACATGTAAAGACTGACATTTTAACACCTTTATTTCTCTTAATCGTGATGATTTTTATGCCAAAAGCAAATGAAAACATGACAATTATGATTTGAATATTACATCAGACCAATAAAAAACTATTTTTAAAAACAGAAATTTGGGCTTAATGAAAATTATATTTAACTATATATAGTTTTCAGAAGATACCTTTAATTAGTGAACAAATCAAACAAATCTTTTGAGTGAACGAATTGAACCGAATCCCTTTATTCACTGATTCGTTCCTTACTTAGTTCAGTTGAGAAAAACAATAAGAACAAAATAAGAAAAAAAAAAAAAGAAAAAAAACTTAGTTCAGTTTAGTTCAGCAGGAGTGGAACTTGTGCGTTCTGTGACTCACTGATGACGTGAATCTAAATGACAGCGGTGTGCGCCGTGCGGGCAAGGAGGGACTGTTGACACCTGAGCGAATGTCACTTGAGATTCATTCACTGCAAATAAACTCCATGTATCACTCAGTGAACGAAACACTGTCTGACTCTGCCCTGAGTGATTCTAACAGTTTCCTCATCATGGGAATTTGCTCTCAGGCTTTTGGCAGCCGCATACGTTTATCCAAACTAACTGCTAATGTTGAGTCAAGCTTCATGAAAATAAACACACACATGCCCCTGTCCCCATTAGCTTAGCAGACTGAGGTACACATAAAGTAACGAGAGGAGAGTGAGTGAGACGGGACAAGCTGCTGCAGCGAGGCGAGGGTGGGGGGCAGGCTACTAGTCTTTCAAGAATATTTAAAATAAATTTAAATGAACAACAACAATGGTATAGCTGTACACATACATAATATTATCCCCTCTGTGCCTCTACTGCTATTATTATTATAATCTTATCAACATAATAGTGCTGATTTGCAATTAAACTGAACTTTAATCAGACCCTCCAGGATTTTGCGATGCTGCGATCGCAACTATTAACACAAAATTAAGCAAACCCTGCGAAATTGCAACTTTTTGCAACTTTGTCCAAAACACCGCAACTTTCCCGCAACTTTAATACAATATTTATGGTGGAATACAAAAAAAACCCAAATAACCCACGAAGAAGACACATGACGTCACATCCTGTTAACTTCAGAATGCTGGGAGCATGCAGGAGCAGCGACCAAAGTGAAAATGTGAGCTAATGCTTCACATTTGCCCACAAAGATTTCAGCAAAGGACCGCGCAAAACACCGCAATGAAGTTAATGATATTCACGCTCAGCGGAGTTAGAGGCGTCTAGCTCACGGCTGACCCGAAACAGGAACTCTAATGTCGGCCAGCCGTCCCTAAGTGAACCACCGCGTGTGAGAGAAGGGGCCGGCAGAGAACGGCTGGCCGACATCACACTGCAAACTGTGCCTCACTCGAGCTGAGCAGATTGTGGCGGCGAGGTGGAAGCGAAGCAAAATCCTCAGAGTTTGAACTAATAATGATATAAATGTGCTTCAGATCCACAGCGTTTAATTCTTCAGAGTTTTTATGATTTTATGTTTTGAGACGGGACACTGAGTTGGGATGGCGTGGCTAACAGCAGCTTATTTGCATTCCCTTTTAAGTACTGTTTCTTTTATTTCATGTAACGAAAATGTTTTATAAATCCCTGTCTTTCAATTTCATCTTAGTTACCTATGATAACCCTGGTATAGCTACTCCTAACTTTATTTTATCTGTTAGGGAGTTTCACATGAAACTGCTAATCACTTAGACGGCAGCCTCCCATCTTCATCATACATTACACACAAACTAAGCAACGATGAAATGTGTTTACACTTATTATTATTCATTAAAGGTAGAATGTGTTGATCTTAATTATTCATATACATCTATATATGAATGGCAAGGCTAAATAGCTTTAAAACATTAGTTGGAAACTTGCAAACTTTAACAGCTTCTCTAACATTTTCAACATATTACATACAAACTAAATAAAGTTTAAATGAAAATCAAAGTCCATCGTTAATGTATGCCATCGTAATTATAGGAACACCAAGACACATTTTTCTTTCAAATTAAATCTTAAAACACTTACCACAATGACTTGGTGATGTGATGGTTGGGCTGCACTCAGAAGCAGAAGAGGCAATGGGTGCGTTGGGACTGAGGCCTAGGACCGGATCAGAGCCGTATGTGTTTTTGCAGGTCATGATTCCAGCGTGGAGCTGGCGCAGAGGCATAAACTGCCTTTGACTGTTATGTGGATCTGGCAACTTCAAAACTTCTCGAGGCTTCATGTGCAAACCCCAGTGGTCAAAACATCGGTCTCAATTCAATTACTGGTGATGGCCTCTGGGCTGTGCCAGCATGAAATCTCTGCTAAGAATGCAAATCAAAGCACCTCATTTTCTTTCTGTGGCTTATTCAACTAATTTCTGAGTAACATGTGGTTAAATGCAGACTCCATTAGAAAAAAGAAACACACACAAAAAAACAAGCTCCTCTGTCACAGGCATATTGGAGAAACTTGAACACAAACAGTTGCATGCAAGGTTTGCAGGGATCCATTGTACTTTAGATAAGCTCATGAAGTGTGCCAAAACTCAAATCCTTTCCTGAACTAGCTAGGCTTTAGTCGTCATTCGTTACGTGAAGTGTCTCTGACTCAAATTCCATGAAATTCCAAATTTTTCTGCATCTAGACATTTCTCATGCAGAGGTGAGAATCACCTCATCATATGCAGGGCAATTTTGCATATTTAAATAGAGGTTTATTATGGCTGAAACATATTTTTTTTTATCTTTTCCTGATTATATTTTATTTATCTTTTATATTCTTGTTTCATTTTTAATTTGTAGTATTGCTGGTACTTTTTGTATGATTAGGTTGTATTTCTGAGGAGAGACAGGGCAGGGTTTCTGTTCTGAGGAGTTATTCACCATGGCTTCTCAGAGTAGTAAACTTCTGTTTTGCTTACCCTAGAAAGATAGATAGTTACACACCTACCTCAACCAACAAGCAAAACACCATTGATCCTACATTCCAGAGTAACAGGACTTCATTGGCAGAAGGCTGGTCATGCTATGATGATCACTTCCGGGAGGCGTGAATCAGGCCCTGAAGATATCTGTGAACTCCACCCAGGAGTCGGGGCCACAACCATCTGACTGGTGATGCAACTGGTTAGATTTGTGGTCCAGCGCTGCAGTTTGTACTCTCCATGTGTGTTAAATCAATTCTTAAACAGAGAAGTACATCGTTCTAAGGCGCTTGATTCTTACAATCTGAACATGCTTTTCATTGCTATGAAGGGTTAAAAGTGACAACATGAAATAAATAAATACACTATGATAATAGTGTTGCCAAAAATCAATCAGACACATGCAGCTTGTTGGAGTGTTTCTCTGTGCTTTAGTTCTTAGAATCAAACAATATTATCATAAGTATTTGTGCAGACATAACTTGCATGTTTTGAAAATCATCCTATATTCAGCTTAGCATATACATTTACTATGTTAAATTTCATGGCAATTAAACTATAAATCTTTTGAGAAAAAGTATTGTGACTACTTTGTTTTCTACATCAGAAATTTTGTGACAAAGCAAACAAACAAACAAACAAAAAATACTCTGAGGTGGAAATCAGCATGACCAATATATACAATCTGATAGAAGCCCGGTCCTAATACTCGCACTTGCACCCTCGTTCCACCCTCGTGTCCTTTAAATGTGCGTTCATGCTGAAGGGTTTGAGTGTGTAGTGTGTCCCAATACTCCAGAGTGCTCTTTAGCCCCGCCCCTTTTTGTACTACATCCGCCTTCAGCTAAGTCCGCATCCAGGCGGACTTCAGCAAAGTATTTACCCACAATTCATTGCTGCATGTGACGTTTTGAATTTTTTAAAATCTTTTTTGACAATGAAAGGGTTTCGAATTAAATGGCAGAAATATGGCAGTGGTGACAGAGCAAGCTGAGTCTGTCACAAAAAAAGCAGCTTCCAAATGTAAAGTATTGAAATAATTCTTGTTTCACTCTGCTGTACAGGTGTGAATACTGTCAAACTTTGCTCCGTATTCAACAAGTCAGAACAAAACACATTTGAACAGCCAAATATCTCCTGCAATGACTTTGGAAAGCAAAAATACCTAAACTGTACTTTTAAAACCGTACTGGCACCTTCTTAAAATACCAAAACATCGACCGCTCCGCCATGTTGGATGTCACAGTTACGACGCAGAGACACAAGTTGATGATGCAACCTGTACTGACCCAATTCTCCAGTGTCTGCATGCTTGTAACCTGCACACACGAACCCTTCTGTGCACTTTGACTGAGTACACACTTCATAGAGGGGCGTAGGGTGGAGTGCAAGTTTTGGGACCGGGCCTCAGTACCGTGCAGGAAACATAGATATAACAATTTGTGTGACTTATGATTATTAGTTTCAGGACAAAATGCAAAAACCTCAATGATAGTACCCACTATAGGTGGACATACAGTATCTCATTTTTTTTTTTTTTGATCTGCATGCAAGCCATAGTCACCACCATTTAGTTACGATCTCAAAACTCCTTGCAGTTTGAGCTGCAGTATGACTTTTATTTATGGAAGAAAAATGAAAATGAACAATAAGAATAATAGTAAAAAATGAAATAGGGTTCCATGCTCCACTGCATGCATGGAAACACTGCTGCTGAGCAGTCATGTTCCCTTGCCTCTGCTAGCTTGGACCCCTATTAATAATAATATGAGAAATTATGGAGTTATACTGTAACTGTTTTGGTCAAACCTCAGCATGTATACTGAATCAGCTCAATATCTGTAAAGTTGACTGAGTTATAGTCATTTTTGAGATTGCTTAAATTGATTAACTGTGGCAGACATCTTGATTTGGGTTTATCACAAAAGGTAATCAGCTGTAGATGTACATCCAGTGATTACTTTCTGACTTTTACTAAAATCCACCCAGTGTTTCATGAGATATTTTTCTAATAGACAGACTGTGACACAGACACAGATTTAGGCAAAAATATTATCACTTTGTTGGCAGGCAACAAACATAGAGCTGAACTGAATTCATAGCTAACATATGATCCTTCCTGAAAACAGATGTTCACATCTGGCCTTCAGCAGCACGAGCTGAGCCTCAGACACAAACGAAGGAATTTCCTGTTTTGCAGCGACAGACACTGAAAGTGCTCTTCTGACAAAGGGAAGGTGAGGTGAAAGCAGGAATTGAAATGTGAAGCACAAGGACCTCCTTCTCCTCCGTCACACATCAAAGCAGCAGAGTGAAAACCCAAGCACACACACCTTCACACTGCACTTCACTGTTTGTTTCTGATCCACTCACATACATGGATTATCATTACCTCCTGGTGTTGTGGACCTGCATCCTGTGGTCAGGTAAGTGATACAGGACACACTTCTGACACCTGTATCTGACAGTGGCTTTATCTGGAAGTGGATCAAAAACTTGAACATTCCTGAGACCACCGCTTTAATCCTATCAAGACAGCAGGTGCATAAAGAAAGAGAAATGTAGGAAAGGGTGTTAGTTTTGATTTCATTTACAGTTGTACTTTTTTTTTTTACATTTCCTAATATTTCAATTCAATTTAATCAACTTTTTGCCCATAACATTTCATGAAATAGAGACTTGTCTTTGACATCTGGCTCATAAATAAACAAAACCAATAAAAACTACAATAAATAAAACTTGAAGCATTATTAAAACAGTCACAAAACAGAAAAACACTCTAAAATGCATGGTACATTAAAAACACAAAACCGTTTTTTTGTTGTTTCAATTGAAGGCTTATCACTCTTAAAAGGAATACAAATTCCCTGTGAGTTTCATGCTAGAGTTTTAAACTAAATACATCTTTTGCTGAGAAATAATAGAATCGTAGCTGTTTTGGTCAAACCTTCAAAATACTATTAGACACAGTCTCCTGTTTTTGTTTTTCAACTGTGTTGTGAATGACTGAAGTTTGACCACATTATCTATAAAGATAACTAAGTTAAAGCCATTTTTGTGTTAGCTAAGGTTGACTGGATTTGGCAGACATCTTGAATTGGGTTGACTCCAAAACTTAATTAGTTGTAGATGTAGATCCAATGAATACTTCCTGAGAGTTTCATTAAGATATGCTCAGTGGTTTACAAGATAATTTCCTGTCAGACAGAATTGACACCAACAGTTAATGACTAGATTTTGAGCAAAGATGTTGCACAATCTGTTCCCCTCAAAGTATGTGTTGAGGTCAACGATCAGTTGCTACCACACTGAATTTTAGCTCACTATATGTAAAATTACCTAAGTTATCACCATTTTGTGTTTGCTAAAATTGATTACCTATGGTGACTATCTTGACTTAGGTTGACTTCAAAAGTTAATCTGATGTTGATGCACATTGAGTGATTATTTTCAGAAAGTTTTATTAAAATCTGTTAAGTGGTTCCTGGGATATTTTGCTAATAAACAGAGTTAGTTCTATACTTACTGACAAAGTTTTAAACACAGACCTCTGATATCTGTTAGCACTCAAATTATGCGCTGAGGATGGCTTGTTGGCTACTCCCACCCCTCAGAAAAAAAATCTCACGAAAATCACACGTGACTTTCACATGTGATCACATGTTATCAAATGTGAATCACATGGGAATCACATGTGAAAACGTGATTTTTGGGGGTATTATGTGAATCACATGTGAAAAATGGGAATCACATGTGGAAATATGTGATTTTTGGGGGGATTATGTGAATCACATGTAAAAAATGGGAATCACATGTGGAAATATGTGATTTTTGGGGGGATTATGTGAACCACATGTGGAAAATGGGAATCACATGTGATCACATGTGAATTTCGTGGGATTTTTTCGTAAGGGACACCAAATATTAGCTCAGTATCTGAGAAATTCACCTAGTCATTTTTGTGTAGACTAAGGTCAATTAGTTGTGGGGACCATCTTGAATTGGGTTGACCCTAAACTAGTTGTTTACATTCATCAAAAAAAAAGATGGGTGGCACAGTGAGACAGTGGTTAGAGCTGTCACCTCCCGGTAAGAAGGTTGCAGAATTGATTCCAGACCTGGTGCCTTGCATGTTTTCCCTGTGCACAGGTGGGTTTACTCTGGGCAGTCTGGTTTCCTTCCACAGACCAAAAACATGCATGTTAGGATAATTGGTAACTCTAATATTGTCCTTAGATGTATGTGAACAATTTGTTCAAATGAACAAATCTTTTGAGTGAACAAACTGAACCAAATCCCTTTATTCACGGATTCGTTCCTTACTTAGTTCAGATAAGAAAAAATATAAGAAAAAAAAAGAAAAACAAAAAACTTAGTTCAAAGCCTCCAAATCCGAGGCCATGGTCTTGAGCCGGAAAAGGGTAGAGTGCCTTCTCCGGGTCGGGGAAGATGTCCTGCCCCAAGTGGAGGAGTTTAAGTATCTCGGGGTCTTGTTCACGAATGAGGGATAAATGGAGCGGGATATCGACAGGCGGATTGGTGCAGCGTCTGCAGTGAAGC